>NW_027611999.1:0-580282 GCF_964261635.1 Lissotriton helveticus
TTTTAGAGCTAAAATTAGCATGTTTAAAGTGATTTTCATGCTTCCGGGGGGCCCAAAACACAAGATTTGTGAAATGATTAAAAGTGCATGAAAATGGCCAATTTACTCACTCTGAGGTCTCAAAAAGTGTTTCTTCACCCCGGGAAGAGAATTAAATACCATTTGGAGGCATTTAATGTTCTAGCAAAAACAGGTGATTTTTGACAAAAGAGATAACACCCCCCCATTACGTCATGCTTCAGAAAGGTGAAAAATGGTCCGTTTTCAAATGTTTTATTTTTGAACGTCAGTTCACATTTGTAGGTAGATCATCAGTTTTAGAGCTAAAAGTAGCATGTTTGAAGTGATTTTCATGCTTCCAGGGGCCCAAAACACAAGATTTGTGAAATGGTTAAAAGTGCATGAAAATGGCCAATTTACTCACTCTGAGGTCTCAAAAAGTGTTTCTTCACCCCGGGAAGTGAATTAAATACCATTTGGAGGCATTTAATGTTCAAGCAAAAACAGGTGATTTTTGACAAAAGAGATAACACCCCCCCATTACGTCATGCTTCAGAAAGGTGAAAAATGGTCCGTTTTCAAATGTTTTATTTTTGAACGTCAGTTCACATTTGTAGGTAGATCATCAGTTTTAGAGCTAAAATAAGCATGTTTAAAGTGATTTTCATGCTTCCAGGGGCCCGGGAAGTGAATTAAATATCATTTGGAGGCATTTAATGTTCAAGTAAAAACAGGTGATTTTTGACAAAAGAGATAACACCCCCCCATTACGTCATGCTTCAGAAAGGTGAAAAAATTGTCCGTTTTCAAATGTTTTATTTTTGAAAGTCAGTTCACATTTGTAGGTAGATCATCAGTTTTAGAGCTAAAATTAGCATGTTTAAAGTGATTTTCATGCTTCCAGGGGCCCGGGAAGTGAATTAAATACCATTTGGAGGCATTTAATGTTCAAGCAAAAAAAAGGTGATTTTTGACAAAAGAGATAACACCCCCCCATTACGTCATGCTGCAGAAAGGTGAAAAATGGTCCGTTTTGAAATGTTTTATTTTTTAACGTCAGTTCACATTTGTAGGTAGATCATCAGTTTTAGAGCTAAAATTAGCATGTTTAAAGTGATTTTCATGCTTCCAGGGGCCCAAAACACAAGATTTGTGAAATGGTTAAAAGTGCATGAAAATGGCAATTTACTCACTCTGAGGTCTCAAAAAGTGTTTCTTCACCCCGGGAAGTGAATTAAATACCATTTGGAGGCATTTAATGTTCAAGCAAAAACAGGTGATTTTTGACAAAAGAGATAACACCCCCCCATTGCGTCATGCTTCAGAAAGGTGAAAAATTGTCCGTTTTCAAATGTTTTATTTTTGAAAGTCAGTTCACATTTGTAGGTAGATCATCAGTTTTAGAGCTAAAATTAGCATGTTTAAAGTGATTTTCATGCTTCCAGGGGCCCGGTAAGTGAATTAAATACCATTTGGAGGCATTTAATGTTCAAGAAAAAACAGGTGATTTTTGACAAAAGAGATAACACCCCCCCATTACGTCATGCATCAGAAAGGTGAAAAATGGTCCGTTTTCAAATGTTTTATTTTTTAACGTCAGTTCACATTTGTAGGTAGATCATCAGTTTTAGAGCTAAAATTAGCATGTTTAAAGTGATTTTCATGCTTCCAGGGGCCCAAAACACAAGATTTGTGGAATGGTTAAAAGTGCATGAAAATGGCCAATTTACTCACTCTGAGGTCTCAAAAAGTGTTTCTTCACCCCGGGAAGTGAATTAAATACCATTTGGAGGCAATTAATGTTCAAGCAAAAACAGGTGATTTTTGACAAAAGAGATAACACCCCCCCATTACGTCATGCTTCAGAAAGGTGAAAAATGGTCTGTTTTCAAATGTTTTATTTTGAACGTCAGTTCACATTTGTAGGTAGATCATCAGTTTTAGAGCTAAAATAAGCATGTTTAAAGTGATTTTCATGCTTCCAGGGTCCCGGGAAGTGTATTAAATACCATTTGGAGGCATTTAATGTTCAAGCAAAAACAGGTGATTTTTGACAAAAGAGATAACCCCCCCCCATTACGTCATGCTTCAGAAAGGTGAAAAATGGTCCGTTTTCAAATGTTTTATTTTTGAACGTCAGTTCACATTTGTAGGTAGATCATCAGTTTTAGAGCTAAAATTACCATGTTTAAAGTGATTTTCATGCTTCCAGGGGCCCGGGAAGTGAATTAAATACCATTTGGAGGCATTTAATGTTCAAGCAAAAACAGGTGATTTTTGACAAAAGAGATAACACAACCCCATTACGTCATGCTTCAGAAAGGTGAAAAATTGTCCGTTTTCAAATGTTTTATTTTTGAAAGTCAGTTCACATTTGTAGGTAGATCATCAGTTTTAGAGCTAAAATTAGCATGTTTAAAGTGATTGTCATGCTTCCAGGGGCCCGGGAAGTGAATTAAATACCATTTGGAGGCATTTAATATTCAAGCAAAAACAGGTGATTTTTGACAAAAGAAATAACACCCCCCCATTACGTCATGCTTCAGAAAGGTGAAAAATTGTCCGTTTTCAAATGTTTTATTTTTGAAAGTCAGTTCACATTTGTAGGTAGATCATCAGTTTTAGAGCTAAAATTAGCATGCTTAAAGTGATTTTCATGCTTCCAGGGGCCCGGGAAGTGAATTAAATACCATTTGGAGGCATTTAATGTTCAAGCAAAAACAGGTGATTTTTGACAAAAGAGATAACACCCCCCCATTACGTCATGCTGCAGAAAGGTGAAAAATGGTCCGTTTTCAAATATTTTATTTTTTAACGTCAGTTCACATTTGTAGGTAGATCATCAGTTTTAGAGCTAAAATTAGCATGTTTAAAGTGATTTTCATGCTTCCAGGGGCCCAAAACACAAGATTTGTGAAATGGTTAAAAGTGCATGAAAATGGCCAATTTACTCACTCTGAGGTCTCAAAAAGTGTTTCTTCACCCAGGGAAGAGAATTAAATACCATTTGGAGGCATTTAATGTTCAAGCAAAAACAGGTGATTTTTGACAAAAGAGATAACACCCCCCCATTACGTCATGCTTCAGAAAGGTGAAAAATGGTCCGTTTTCAAATGTTTTATTTTTGAACGTCAGTTCACATTTGTAGGTAGATCATCAGTTTTAGAGCTAAAAGTAGCATGTTTAAAGTGATTTTCATGCTTCCAGGGGCCCAAAACACAAGATTTGTGAAATGGTTAAAAGTGCATGAAAATGGCCAATTTACTCACTCTGAGGTCTCAAAAAGTGTTTCTTCACCCCGGGAAGTGAATTAAATACCATTTGGAGGCATTTAATGTTCAAGCAAAAACAGGTGATTTTTGACAAAAGAGATAACACCCCCCCATTACGTCATGCTTCAGAAAGGTGAAAAATGGTCAGTTTTCAAATGTTTTATTTTTGAACGTCAGTTCACATTTGTAGGTAGATCATCAGTTTTAGAGCTAAAAGTAGCATGTTTAAAGTGATTTTCATGCTTCCAGGGGCCCAAAACACAAGATTTGTGAAATGGTTAAAAGTGCATGAAAATGGCCAATTTACTCACTCTGAGGTCTCAAAAAGTGTTTCTTCACCCCGGGAAGTGAATTAAATACCATTTGGAGGCATTTAATGTTCAAGCAAAAACAGGTGATTTTTGACAAAAGAGATAACACCCCCCCATTACGTCATGCTTCAGAAAGGTGAAAAATGGTCCGTTTTCAAATGTTTTATTTTTGAACGTCAGTTCACATTTGTAGGTAGATCATCAGTTTTAGAGCTAAAATAAGCATGTTTAAAGTGATTTTCATGCTTCCAGGGGCCCGGGAAGTGAATTAAATATCATTTGGAGGCATTTAATGTTCAAGTAAAAACAGGTGATTTTTGACAAAAGAGATAACACCCCCCCATTACGTCATGCTTCAGAAAGGTGAAAAATTGTCCGTTTTCAAATGTTTTATTTTTGAAAGTCAGTTCACATTTGTAGGTAGATCATCAGTTTTAGAGCTAAAATTAGCATGTTTAAAGTGATTTTCATGCTTCCAGGGGCCCGGGAAGTGAATTAAATACCATTTGGAGGCATTTAATGTTCAAGCAAAAAAAGGTGATTTTTGACAAAAGAGATAACACCCCCCCATTACGTCATGCTGCAGAAAGGTGAAAAATGGTCCGTTTTGAAATGTTTTATTTTTTAACGTCAGTTCACATTTGTAGGTAGATCATCAGTTTTAGAGCTAAAATTAGCATGTTTAAAGTGATTTTCATGCTTCCAGGGGCCCAAAACACAAGATTTGTGAAATGGTTAAAAGTGCATGAAAATGGCAATTTACTCACTCTGAGGTCTCAAAAAGTGTTTCTTCACCCCGGGAAGTGAATTAAATACCATTTGGAGGCATTTAATGTTCAAGCAAAAACAGGTGATTTTTGACAAAAGAGATAACACCCCCCCATTGCGTCATGCTTCAGAAAGGTGAAAAATTGTCCGTTTTCAAATGTTTTATTTTTGAAAGTCAGTTCACATTTGTAGGTAGATCATCAGTTTTAGAGCTAAAATTAGCATGTTTAAAGTGATTTTCATGCTTCCAGGGGCCCGGTAAGTGAATTAAATACCATTTGGAGGCATTTAATGTTCAAGAAAAAACAGGTGATTTTTGACAAAAGAGATAACACCCCCCCATTACGTCATGCTTCAGAAAGGTGAAAAATGGTCCGTTTTCAAATGTTTTATTTTTTAACGTCAGTTCACATTTGTAGGTAGATCATCAGTTTTAGAGCTAAAATTAGCATGTTTAAAGTGATTTTCATGCTTCCAGGGGCCCAAAACACAAGATTTGTGGAATGGTTAAAAGTGCATGAAAATGGCCAATTTACTCACTCTGAGGTCTCAAAAAGTGTTTCTTCACCCGGGAAGTGAATTAAATACCATTTGGAGGCAATTAATGTTCAAGCAAAAACAGGTGATTTTTGACAAAAGAGATAACACCCCCCCATTACGTCATGCTTCAGAAAGGTGAAAAATGGTCCGTTTTCAAATGTTTTATTTTTGAACGTCAGTTCACATTTGTAGGTAGATCATCAGTTTTAGAGCTAAAATAAGCATGTTTAAAGTGATTTTCATGCTTCCAGGGGCCCGGGAAGTGTATTAAATACCATTTGGAGGCATTTAATGTTCAAGCAAAAACAGGTGATTTTTGACAAAAGAGATAACCCCCCCCATTACGTCATGCTTCAGAAAGGTGAAAAATGGTCCGTTTTCAAATGTTTTATTTTTGAACGTCAGTTCACATTTGTAGGTAGATCATCAGTTTTAGAGCTAAAATTAGCATGTTTAAAGTGATTTTCATGCTTCCAGGGGCCCGGGAAGTGAATTAAATACCATTTGGAGGCATTTAATGTTCAAGCAAAAACAGGTGATTTTTGACAAAAGAGATAACACAACCCCATTACGTCATGCTTCAGAAAGGTGAAAAATTGTCCGTTTTCAAATGTTTTATTTTTGAAAGTCAGTTCACATTTGTAGGTAGATCATCAGTTTTAGAGCTAAAATTAGCATGTTTAAAGTGATTGTCATGCTTCCAGGGGCCCGGGAAGTGAATTAAATACCATTTGGAGGCATTTAATGTTCAAGCAAAAACAGGTGATTTTAAAAAAAAGAAATAACACCCCCCCATTACGTCATGCTTCAGAAAGGTGAAAAATTGTCCGTTTTCAAATGTTTTATTTTTGAAAGTCAGTTCACATTTGTAGGTAGATCATCAGTTTTAGAGCTAAAATTAGCATGTTTAAAGTGATTTTCATGCTTCCAGGGGCCCGGGAAGTGAATTAAATACCATTTGGAGGCATTTAATGTTCAAGCAAAAACAGGTGATTTTTGACAAAAGAGATAACACCCCCCCATTACGTCATGCTGCAGAAAGGTGAAAAATGGTCCGTTTTCAAATATTTTATTTTTTAACGTCAGTTCACATTTGTAGGTAGATCATCAGTTTTAGAGCTAAAATTAGCATGTTTAAAGTGATTTTCATGCTTCCAGGGGCCCAAAACACAAGATTTGTGAAATGGTTAAAAGTGCATGAAAATGGCCAATTTACTCACTCTGAGGTCTCAAAAAGTGTTTCTTCACCCAGGGAAGAGAATTAAATACCATTTGGAGGCATTTAATGTTCAAGCAAAAACAGGTGATTTTTGACAAAAGAGATAACACCCTCCCATTACGTCATGCTTCAGAAAGGTGAAAAATGGTCCGTTTTCAAATGTTTTATTTTTGAACGTCAGTTCACATTTGTAGGTAGATCATCAGTTTTAGAGCTAAAAGTAGCATGTTTAAAGTGATTTTCATGCTTCCAGGGGCCCAAAACACAAGATTTGTGAAATGGTTAAAAGTGCATGAAAATGGCCAATTTACTCACTCTGAGGTCTCAAAAAGTGTTTCTTCACCCCGGGAAGTGAATTAAATACCATTTGGAGGCATTTAATGTTCAAGCAAAAACAGGTGATTTTTGACAAAAGAGATAACACCCCCCCCATTACGTCATGCTTCAGAAAGGTGAAAAATGGTCCGTTTTCAAATGTTTTATTTTTGAACGTCAGTTCACATTTGTAGGTAGATCATCAGTTTTAGAGCTAAAATAAGCATGTTTAAAGTGGTTTTCATGCTTCCAGGAGCCCGGGAAGTGAATTAAATACCATTTGGAGGCATTTAATGTTCAAGCAAAAACAGGTGATTTTTGACAAAAGAGATAACACCCCCCCATTACGTCATGCTTCAGAAAGGTGAAAAATTGTCCGTTTTCAAATGTTTTATTTTTGAAAGTCAGTTCACATTTGTAGGTAGATCATAAGTTTTAGAGCTAAAATTAGCATGTTTAAAGTGATTTTCATGCTTCCAGGGGCCCGGGAAGTGAATTAAATACCATTTGGAGGCATTTAATGTTCAAGCAAAAACAGGTGATTTTTGACAAAAGAGATAACACCCCCCCCCATTACGTCATGCTGCAGAAAGGTGAAAAATGGTCCGTTTTGAAATGTTTTATTTTTTAACGTCAGTTCACATTTGTAGGTAGATCATCAGTTTTAGAGCTAAAATTAGCATGTTTAAAGTGATTTTCATGCTTCCAGGGGCCCAAAACACAAGATTTGTGAAATGGTTAAAAGTGCATGAAAATGGCAATTTACTCACTCTGAGGTCTCAAAAAGTGTTTCTTCACCCCGGGAAGTGAATTAAATACCATTTGGAGGCATTTAATGTTCAAGCAAAAACAGGTGATTTTTGACAAAAGAGATAACACCCCCCCATTATGTCATGCTTCAGAAAGGTGAAAAAAGGTCCATTTTCAAATGTTTTATTTTTGAAAGTCAGTTCACATTTGTAGGTAGATCATCAGTTTTAGAGCTACAATTAGCATGTTTAAAGTGATTTTCATGCTTCCAGGGGCCCGGGAAGTGAATTACATACCATTTGGAGGCATTTAATGTTCAAGCAAAAACAGGTGATTTTTGACAAAAGAGATAACACCCCCCCATTACGTCATGCTTCAGAAAGGTGAAAAATGGTCCATTTTCAAATGTTTTATTTTTGAATGTCAGTTCACATTTGTAGGTAGATCATCAGTTTTAGAGCTAAAATAAGCATGTTTAAAGTGATTTTCATGCTTCCAGGGGCCCGGGAAGTGAATTAAATACCATTTGGAGGCATTTAATGTTCAAGCAAAAACAGGTGATTTTTGACAAAAGAGATAACACCCCCCATTACGTCATGCTTCAGAAAGGTGAAAAATCGTCCGTTTTAAAATGTTTTATTTTTGAAAGTCAGTTCACATTTGTAGGTAGATCATCAGTTTTAGAGCTAAGATTAGCATGTTTAAAGTGATTTTCATGCTTCCAGGGGCCCGGGAAGTGAATTAAATACCATTTGGAGGCATTTAATGTTCAAGCAAAAACAGGTGATTTTTGACAAAAGAGATAACACCCCCCCATTACGTCATGCTGCAGAAAGGTGAAAAATGGTCCGTTTTGAAATGTTTTATTTTTTAACGTCAGTTCACATTTGTAGGTAGATCATCAGTTTTAGAGCTAAAATTAGCATGTTTAAAGTGATTTTCATGCTTCCAGGGGCCCAAAACACAAGATTTGTGAAATGGTTAAAAGTGCATGAAAATGGCAATTTACTCACTCTGAGGTCTCAAAAAGTGTTTCTTCACCCCGGGAAGTGAATTAAATACCATTTGGAGGCATTTAATGTTCAAGCAAAAACAGGTGATTTTTGACAAAAGAGATAACACCCCCCCATTGCGTCATGCTTCAGAAAGGTGAAAAATTGTCCGTTTTCAAATGTTTTATTTTTGAAAGTCAGTTCACATTTGTAGGTAGATCATCAGTTTTAGAGCTAAAATTAGCATGTTTAAAGTGATTTTCATGCTTCCAGGGGCCCGGTAAGTGAATTAAATACCATTTGGAGGCATTTAATGTTCAAGCAAAAACAGGTGATTTTTGACAAAAGAGATAACACCCCCCCATTACGTCATGCTTCAGAAAGGTGAAAAATGGTCCGTTTTCAAATGTTTTATTTTTTAACGTCAGTTCACATTTGTAGGTAGATCATCAGTTTTAGAGCTAAAATTAGCATGTTTAAAGTGATTTTCATGCTTCCAGGGGCCCAAAACACAAGATTTGTGGAATGGTTAAAAGTGCATGAAAATGGCCAATTTACTCACTCTGAGGTCTCAAAAAGTGTTTCTTCACCCCGGGAAGTGAATTAAATACCATTTGGAGGCATTTAATGTTCAAGCAAAAACAGGTGATTTTTGACAAAAGAGATAACCCCCCCCATTACGTCATGCTTCAGAAAGGTGAAAAATGGTCCGTTTTCAAATGTTTTATTTTTGAACATCAGTTCACATTTGTAGGTAGATCATCAGTTTTAGAGATAAAAATTAGCATGTTTAAAGTGATTTTCATGCTTCCAGGGGCCCGGGAAGTGAATTAAATACCATTTGGAGGCATTTAATGTTCAAGCAAAAACAGGTGATTTTTGACAAAAGAGATAACACCCCCCCCCATTGCGTCATGCTTCAGAAAGGTGAAAAATTGTCAGTTTTCAAATGTTTTATTTTTGAAAGTCAGTTCACATTTGTAGGTAGATCATCAGTTTTAGAGATAAAAATTAGCATGTTTAAAGTGATTTTCATGCTTCCAGGGGCCCGGGAAGTGAATGAAATACCATTTGGAGGCATTTAATGTTCAAGCAAAAACAGGTGATTTTTGACAAAAGAGATAACACCCCCCCATTACGTCATGCTTTAGAAAGGTGAAAAATGGTCAGTTTTCAAATGTTTTATTTTTGAATGTCAGTTCACATTTGTAGGTAGATCATCAGTTTTAGAGCTAAAATAAGCATGTTTAAAGTGATTTTCATGCTTCCAGGGGCCCGGGAAGTGAATTAAATACCATTTGGAGGCATTTAATGTTCAAGCAAAAACAGGTGATTTTTGACAAAAGAGATAACACCCCCCATTACGTCATGCTTCAGAAAGGTGAAAAATCGTCCGTTTTAAAATGTTTTATTTTTGAAAGTCAGTTCACATTTGTAGGTAGATCATCAGTTTTAGAGCTAAGATTAGCATGTTTAAAGTGATTTTCATGCTTCCAGGGGCCCGGGAAGTGAATTAAATACCATTTGGAGGCATTTAATGTTCAAGCAAAAACAGGTGATTTTTGACAAAAGAGATAACACCCCCCCATTACGTCATGCTGCAGAAAGGTGAAAAATGGTCCGTTTTGAAATGTTTTATTTTTTAACGTCAGTTCACATTTGTAGGTAGATCATCAGTTTTAGAGCTAAAATTAGCATGTTTAAAGTGATTTTCATGCTTCCAGGGGCCCAAAACACAAGATTTGTGAAATGGTTAAAAGTGCATGAAAATGGCAATTTACTCACTCTGAGGTCTCAAAAAGTGTTTCTTCACCCCGGGAAGTGAATTAAATACCATTTGGAGGCATTTAATGTTCAAGCAAAAACAGGTGATTTTTGACAAAAGAGATAACACCCCCCCATTGCGTCATGCTTCAGAAAGGTGAAAAATTGTCCGTTTTCAAATGTTTTATTTTTGAAAGTCAGTTCACATTTGTAGGTAGATCATCAGTTTTAGAGCTAAAATTAGCATGTTTAAAGTGATTTTCATGCTTCCAGGGGCCCGGTAAGTGAATTAAATACCATTTGGAGGCATTTAATGTTCAAGCAAAAACAGGTGATTTTTGACAAAAGAGATAACACCCCCCCATTACGTCATGCTTCAGAAAGGTGAAAAATGGTCCGTTTTCAAATGTTTTATTTTTTAACGTCAGTTCACATTTGTAGGTAGATCATCAGTTTTAGAGCTAAAATTAGCATGTTTAAAGTGATTTTCATGCTTCCAGGGGCCCAAAACACAAGATTTGTGGAATGGTTAAAAGTGCATGAAAATGGCCAATTTACTCACTCTGAGGTCTCAAAAAGTGTTTCTTCACCCCGGGAAGTGAATTAAATACCATTTGGAGGCATTTAATGTTCAAGCAAAAACAGGTGATTTTTGACAAAAGAGATAACCCCCCCCATTACGTCATGCTTCAGAAAGGTGAAAAATGGTCCGTTTTCAAATGTTTTATTTTTGAACATCAGTTCACATTTGTAGGTAGATCATCAGTTTTAGAGATAAAAATTAGCATGTTTAAAGTGATTTTCATGCTTCCAGGGGCCCGGGAAGTGAATTAAATACCATTTGGAGGCATTTAATGTTCAAGCAAAAACAGGTGATTTTTGACAAAAGAGATAACACCCCCCCCCATTGCGTCATGCTTCAGAAAGGTGAAAAATTGTCAGTTTTCAAATGTTTTATTTTTGAAAGTCAGTTCACATTTGTAGGTAGATCATCAGTTTTAGAGATAAAAATTAGCATGTTTAAAGTGATTTTCATGCTTCCAGGGGCCCGGGAAGTGAATGAAATACCATTTGGAGGCATTTAATGTTCAAGCAAAAACAGGTGATTTTTGACAAAAGAGATAACACCCCCCCATTACGTCATGCTTTAGAAAGGTGAAAAATGGTCAGTTTTCAAATGTTTTATTTTTGAACGTCAGTTCACATTTGTAGGTAGATCATCAGTTTTAGAGCTAAAATTAGCATGTTTAAAGTGATTTTCATGCTTCCAGGGGCCCGGGAAGTGAATTAAATACCATTTGGAGATATTTAATGTTCAAGCAAAAACAGGTGATTTTTGACAAAAGAGATAAACCCCCCCCCATTACGTCATGCTTCAGAAAGGTGAAAAATTGTCCGTTTTCAAATGTTTTATTTTTGAAAGTCAGTTCACATTTGTAGGTAGATCATCAGTTTTAGAGCTAAAATTAGCATGTTTAAAGTGATTTTCATGCTTCCAGGGGCCCAAAACACAAGATTTGTGGAATGGTTAAAAGTGCATGAAAATGGCCAATTTACTCACTCTGAGGTCTCAAAAAGTGTTTCTTCACCCCGGGAAGTGAATTAAATACCATTTGGAGGCATTTAATGTTCAAGCAAAAACAGGTGATTTTTGACAAAAGAGATAACACCCCCCCATTGCGTCATGCTTCAGAAAGGTGAAAAATTATCAGTTTTCAAATGTTTTATTTTTGAAAGTCAGTTCACATTTGTAGGTAGATCATCAGTTTTAGAGATAAAAATTAGCATGTTTAAAGTGATTTTCATGCTTCCAGGGGCCCGGGAAGTGAATGAAATACTATTTGGAGGCATTTAATGTTCAAGCAAAAACAGGTGATTTTTGACAAAAGAGATAACACCCCCCCATTACGTCATGCTTCAGAAAGGTGAAAAATGGTCAGTTTTCAAATGTTTTATTTTTGAACGTCAGTTCACATTTGTAGGTAGATCATCAGTTTTAGAGCTAAAATTAGCATGTTTAAAGTGATTTTCATGCTTCCAGGGGCCCGGGAAGTGAATTAAATACCATTTGGAGGCATTTAATGTTCAAGCAAAAACAGGTGATTTTTGACAAAAGAGATAACACCCCCCCATTACGTCATGCTTCAGAAAGGTGAAAAATTGTCCGTTTTCAAATGTTTTATTTTTGAAAGTCAGTTCACATTTGTAGGTAGATCATCAGTTTTAGAGCTAAAATTCGCATGTTTAAAGTGATTTTCATGCTTCCAGGGGCCCGGGAAGTGAATTAAATACCATTTGGAGGCATTTAATGTTCAAGCAAAAACAGGTGATTTTTGACAAAAGAGATAACACCCCCCCATTACGTCATGCTGCAGAAAGGTGAAAAATGGTCCGTTTTCAAATGTTTTATTTTTTAACGTCAGTTCACATTTGTAGGTAGATCATCAGTTTTAGAGCTAAAATTAGCATGTTTAAAGTGATTTTCATGCTTCCAGGGGCCCAAAACACAAGATTTGTGGAATGGTTAAAAGTGCATGAAAATGGCCAATTTACTCACTCTGAGGTCTCAAAAAGTGTTTCTTCACCCCGGGAAGTGAATTAAATACAATTTGGAGGCAATTAATGTTCAAGCAAAAACAGGTGATTTTTGACAAAAGAGATAACACCCCCCCATTATGTCATGCTTCAGAAAGGTGAAAAATGGTCCGTTTTCAAATGTTTTATTTTTGAACGTCAGTTCACATTTGTAGGTAGATCATCAGTTTTAGAGCTAAAATAAGCATGTTTAAAGTGATTTTCATGCTTCCAGGGGCCCGGGAAGTGAATTAAATACCATTTGGAGGCATTTAATGTTCAAGCAAAAACAGGTGATTTTTGACAAAAGAGATAACACCCCCCCCCATTACGTCATGCTGCAGAAAGGTGAAAAATGGTCCGTTTTCAAATGTTTTATTTTTTAACGTCAATTCACATTTGTAGGTAGATCATCAGTTTTAGAGCTAAAATTAGCATGTTTAAAGTGATTTTCATGCTTCCAGGGGCCCAAAACACAAGATTTGTGAAATGGTTAAAAGTGCATGAAAATGGCCAATTTACTCACTCTGAGGTCTCAAAAGGTGTTTCTTCGCCCCGGGAAGTGAATTAAATACCATTTGGAGGCATTTAATGTTCAAGCAAAAACATGTGATTTTTGACAAAAGAGATAACACCCCCCCATTACGTCATGCTTCAGAAAGGTGAAAAATGGTCCGTTTTCAAATGTTTTATTTTTGAACGTCAGTTCACATTTGTAGGTAGATCATCAGTTTTAGAGCTAAAATTAGCATGTTTAAAGTGATTTTCATGCTTCCAGGGGCCCGGGAAGTGAATTAAATACCATTTGGAGGCATTTAATGTTCAAGCAAAAACAGGTGATTTTTGACAAAAGAGATAACACCCCCCCCCCATTACGTCATGCTTCAGAAAGGTGAAAAATTGTCCGTTTTCAAATGTTTTATTTTTGAAAGTCAGTTCACATTTGTAGGTAGATCATCAGTTTTAGAGCTAAAATTAGCATGTTTAAAGTGATTTTCATGCTTCCAGGGGCCCGGGAAGTGAATTAAATATCATTTGGAGGCATTTAATGTTCAAGCAAAAACAGGTGATTTTTGACAAAAGAGATAACACCCCCCCATTACGTCATGCTGCAGAAAGGTGTAAAATGGTCCGTTTTCAAATGTTTTATTTTTTAACGTCAGTTCACATTTGTAGGTAGATCATCAGTTTTAGAGCTAAAATTAGCATGTTTAAAGTGATTTTCATGCTTCCAGGGGCCCAAAACACAAGATTTGTGGAATGGTTAAAAGTGCATGAAAATGGCCAATTTACTCACTCTGAGGTCTCAAAAAGTGTTTCTTCACCCCGGGAAGTGAATTAAATACCATTTGGAGGCAATTAATGTTCAAGCAAAAACAGGTGATTTTTGACAAAAGAGATAACACCCCCCCATTATGTCATGCTTCAGAAAGGTGAAAAATGGTCCGTTTTCAAATGTTTTATTTTTGAACGTCAGTTCACATTTGTAGGTAGATCATCAGTTTTAGAGCTAAAATAAGCATGTTTAAAGTGATTTTCATGCTTCCAGGGGCCCGGGAAGTGAATTAAATACCATTTGGAGGCATTTAATGTTCAAGCAAAAACAGGTGATTTTTGACAAAAGAGATAACCCCCCCCCATTACGTCATGCTTCAGAAAGGTGAAAAATGGTCTGTTTTCAAATGTTTTATTTTTGAACGTCAATTCACATTTGTAGGTAGATCATCAGTTTTAGAGCTAAAATTAGCATGTTTAAAGTGATTTTCATGCTTCCAGGGGCCCGGGAAGTGAATTAAATACCATTTGGAGGCATTTAATGTTCAAGCAAAAACAGGTGATTTTTGACAAAAGAGATAACACCCCCCCATTGCGTCATGCTTCAGAAAGGTGAAAAATTGTCAGTTTTCAAATGTTTTATTTTTGAAAGTCAGTTCACATTTGTAGGTAGATCATCAGTTTTAGAGATAAAAATTAGCATGTTTAAAGTGATTTTCATGCTTCCAGGGGCCCGGGAAGTGAATTAAATACCATTTGGAGGCATTTAATGTTCAAGCAAAAACAGGTGATTTTTGACAAAAGAGATAACACCCCCCCATTACGTCATGCTGCAGAAAGGTGAAAAATGGTCCGTTTTTAAATGTTTTATTTTTTAACGTCAGTTCACATTTGTAGGTAGATCATCAGTTTTAGAGCTAAAATTAGCATGTTTAAAGTGATTTTCATGCTTCCAGGGGCCCAAAACACAAGATTTGTGGAATGGTTAAAAGTGCATGAAAATGGCCAAATTACTCACTCTGAGGTCTCAAAAAGTGTTTCTTCACCCCGGGAAGTGAATTAAATACAATTTGGAGGCAATTAATGTTCAAGCAAAAACAGGTGATTTTTGACAAAAGAGATAACACCCCCCCATTATGTCATGCTTCAGAAAGGTGAAAAATGGTCAGTTTTCAAATGTTTTATTTTTGAACGTCAGTTCACATTTGTAGGTAGATCATCAGTTTTAGAGCTAAAATAAGCATGTTTAAAGTGATTTTCATGCTTCCAGGGGCCCGGGAAGTGAATTAAATACCATTTGGAGGCATTTAATGTTCAAGCAAAAACAGGTGATTTTTGACAAAAGAGATAACACCCCCCCCCATTACGTCATGCTGCAGAAAGGTGAAAAATGGTCCGTTTTCAAATGTTTTATTTTTTAACGTCAATTCACATTTGTAGGTAGATCATCAGTTTTAGAGCTAAAATTAGCATGTTTAAAGTGATTTTCATGCTTCCAGGGGCCCAAAACACAAGATTTGTGAAATGGTTAAAAGTGCATGAAAATGGCCAATTTACTCACTCTGAGGTCTCAAAAGGTGTTTCTTCGCCCCGGGAAGTGAATTAAATACCATTTGGAGGCAATTAATGTTCAAGCAAAAACAGGTGATTTTTGACAAAAGAGATAACACCCCCCCATTACGTCATGCTTCAGAAAGGTGAAAAATGGTCCGTTTTCAAATGTTTTATTTTTGAACGTCAGTTCACATTTGTAGGTAGATCATCAGTTTTAGAGCTAAAATTAGCATGTTTAAAGTGATTTTCATGCTTCCAGGGGCCCGGGAAGTGAATTAAATACCATTTGGAGGCATTTAATGTTCAAGCAAAAACAGGTGATTTTTGACAAAAGAGATAACACCCCCCCATTACGTCATGCTGCAGAAAGGTGAAAAATGGTCCGTTTTAAAATGTTTTATTTTTTAACGTCAGTTCACATTTGTAGGTAGATCATCAGTTTTAGAGCTAAAATTAGCATGTTTAAAGTGATTTTCATGCTTCCAGGGGCCCAAAACACAAGATTTGTGAAATGGTTAAAAGTGCATGAAAGTTGCCAATTTACTCACTCTGAGGTCTCAAAAAGTGTTTCTTCACCCCGGGAAGTGAATTAAATACCATTTGGAGGCATTTAATATTCAAGCAAAAACAGGTGATTTTTGACAAAAGAGATAACACCCCCCCCATTACGTCATGCTTCAGAAAGGTGAAAAATGGTCCGTTTTCAAATGTTTTATTTTTGAACGTCAGTTCACATTTGTAGGTAGATCATCAGTTTTAGAGCTAAAATTAGCATGTTTAAAGTGATTTTCATGCTTCCAGGAGCCCGGGAAGTGAATTAAATACCATTTGGAGGCATTTAATGTTCAAGCAAAAACATGTGATTTTTGACAAAAGAGATAACACCCCCCCATTACGTCATGCTTCAGAAGGGTGAAAAATGGTCCGTTTTCAAATGTTTTATTTTTGAACGTCAGTTCACATTTGTAGGTAGATCATCAGTTTTAGAGCTAAAATTAGCATGTTTAAAGTGATTTTCATGCTTCCAGGGGCCCGGGAAGTGAATTAAATACCATTTGGAGGCATTTAATGTTCAAGCAAAAACAGGTGATTTTTGACAAGAGATAACACCCCCCCATTACGTCATGCTGCAGAAAGGTGAAAAATGGTCCGTTTTCAAATGTTTTATTTTTTAACGTCAGTTCACATTTGTAGGTAGATCATCAGTTTTAGAGCTAAAATTAGCATGTTTAAAGTGATTTTCATGCTTCCAGGGGCCCAAAACACAAGATTTGTGAAATGGTTAGAAGTGCATGAAAATGGCCAATTTACTCACTCTGAGGTCTCAAAAAGTGTTTCTTCACCCCGGGAAGTGAATTAAATACCATTTGGAGGCAATTAATGTTCAAGCAAAAACAGGTGATTTTTGACAAAAGAGATAACACCCCCCCATTATGTCATGCTTCAGAAAGGTGAAAAATGGTCCGTTTTCAAATGTTTTATTTTTGAACGTCAGTTCACATTTGTAGGTAGATCATCAGTTTTAGAGCTAAAATAAGCATGTTTAAAGTGATTTTCATGCTTCCAGGGGCCCGGGAAGTGAATTAAATACCATTTGGAGGCATTTAATGTTCAAGCAAAAACAGGTGATTTTTGACAAAAGAGATAGCACCCCCCCCCATTACGTCATGCTGCAGAAAGGTGAAAAATGGTCTGTTTTCAAATGTTTTATTTTTTAACGTCAGTTCACATTTGTAGGTAGATCATCAGTTTTAGAGCTAAAATTAGCATGTTTAAAGTGATTTTCATGCTTCCAGGGGCCCAAAACACAAGATTTGTGAAATGGTTAAAAGTGCATGAAAATGGCCAATTTACTCACTCTGAGGTCTCAAAAGGTGTTTTTTCACCCCGGGAAGTGAATTAAATACCATTTGGAGGCATTTAATGTTCAAGCAAAAACATGTGATTTTTGACAAAAGAGATAACACCCCCCCATTACGTCATGCTTCAGAAAGGTGAAAAATGGTCCGTTTTCAAATGTTTTATTTTTGAACGTCAGTTCACATTTGTAGGTAGATCATCAGTTTTAGAGCTAAAATTAGCATGTTTAAAGTGATTTTCATGCTTCCAGGGGCCCGGGAAGTGAATTAAATAGCATTTGGAGGCATTTAATGTTCAAGCAAAAACAGGTGATTTTTGACAAAAGAGATAACACCCCCCCCCATTACGTCATGCTTCAGAAAGGTGAAAAATTGTCCGTTTTCAAATGTTTTATTTTTGAAAGTCAGTTCACATTTGTAGGTAGATCATCAGTTTTAGAGCTAAAATGAGCATGTTTAAAGTGATTTTCATGCTTCCAGGGGCCCGGGAAGTGAATTAAATACCCTTTGGAGGCATTTAATGTTCAAGCAAAAACAGGTGATTTTTGACAAAAGAGATAACACCCCCCCATTACGTCATGCTGCAGAAAGGTGAAAAATGGTCCGTTTTCAAATGTTTTATTTTTTAACGTCAGTTCACATTTGTAGGTAGATCGTCAGTTTTAATGCTAAAATTAGCATGTTTAAAGTGATTTTCATGCTTCCAGGGGCCCAAAACACAAGATTTGTGGAATGGTTAAAAGTGCATGAAAATGGCCAATTTACTCACTCTGAGGTCTCAAAAAGTGTTTCTTCACCCCGGGAAGTGAATTAAATACCATTTGGAGGCATTTAATGTTCAAGCAAAAACATGTGATTTTTGACAAAAGAGATAACACCCCCCCATTACGTCATGCTTCAGAAAGGTGAAAAATGGTCCATTTTCAAATGTTTTATTTTTGAACGTCAGTTCACATTTGTAGGTAGATCATCAGTTTTAGAGCTAAAATTAGCATGTTTAAAGTGATTTTCATGCTTCCAGGGGCCCGGGAAGTGAATTAAATACCATTTGGAGGCATTTAATGTTCAAGCAAAAACAGGTGATTTTTGACAAAAGAGATAACACCCCCCCATTACGTCATGCTGCAGAAAGGTGAAAAATGGTCCGTTTTAAAATGTTTTATTTTTTAACGTCAGTTCACATTTGTAGGTAGATCATCAGTTTTAGAGCTAAAATTAGCATGTTTAAAGTGATTTTCATGCTTCCAGGGGCCCAAAACACAAGATTTGTGAAATGGTTAAAAGTGCATGAAAGTTGCCAATTTACTCACTCTGAGGTCTCAAAAAGTGTTTCTTCACCCCGGGAAGTGAATTAAATACCATTTGGAGGCATTTAATATTCAAGCAAAAACAGGTGATTTTTGACAAAAGAGATAACACCCCCCCCATTACGTCATGCTTCAGAAAGGTGAAAAATGGTCCGTTTTCAAATGTTTTATTTTTGAACGTCAGTTCACATTTGTAGGTAGATCATCAGTTTTAGAGCTAAAATTAGCATGTTTAAAGTGATTGTCATGCTTCCAGGGGCCCGGGAAGTGAATTAAATACCATTTGTAGGCATTTAATGTTCAAGCAAAAACAGGTGATTTTTGACAAAAGAGATAACACCCCCCATTACGTCATGCTGCAGAAAGTTGAAAAATGGTCCGTTTTCAAATGTTTTATTTTTTAACGTCAGTTCACATTTGTAGGTAGATCATCAGTTTTAGAGCTAAAATTAGCATGTTTAAAGTGATTTTCATGCTTCCAGGGGCCCAAAACACAAGATTTGTGAAATGGTTAAAAGTGCATGAAAATGGCCAATTTACTCACTCTGAGGTCTCAAAAAGTGTTTCTTCACCCCGGGAAGTGAATTAAATACCATTTGGAGGCATTTAATGTTCAAGCAAAAACAGGTGATTTTTGACAAAAGAGATAACACCCCCCCATTACGTCATGCTTCAGAAAGGTGAAAAATGGTCCGTTTTCAAATGTTTTATTTTTGAACGTCAGTTCACATTTGTAGGTAGATCATCAGTTTTAGAGCTAAAATTAGCATGCTTAAAGTGATTTTCATGCTTCCAGGGGCCCGGGAAGTGAATTAAATACCATTTGGAGGCATTTAATGTTCAAGCAAAAACAGGTGATTTTTGACAAAAGAGATAACACCCCCCCATTACGTCATGCTGCAGAAAGGTGAAAAATGGTCCGTTTTCAAATATTTTATTTTTTAACGTCAGTTCACATTTGTAGGTAGATCATCAGTTTTAGAGCTAAAATTAGCATGTTTAAAGTGATTTTCATGCTTCCAGGGGCCCAAAACACAAGATTTGTGAAATGGTTAAAAGTGCATGAAAATGGCCAATTTACTCACTCTGAGGTCTCAAAAAGTGTTTCTTCACCCAGGGAAGAGAATTAAATACCATTTGGAGGCATTTAATGTTCAAGCAAAAACAGGTGATTTTTGACAAAAGAGATAACACCCCCCCATTACGTCATGCTTCAGAAAGGTGAAAAATGGTCCGTTTTCAAATGTTTTATTTTTGAACGTCAGTTCACATTTGTAGGTAGATCATCAGTTTTAGAGCTAAAAGTAGCATGTTTAAAGTGATTTTCATGCTTCCAGGGGCCCAAAACACAAGATTTGTGAAATGGTTAAAAGTGCATGAAAATGGCCAATTTACTCACTCTGAGGTCTCAAAAAGTGTTTCTTCACCCCGGGAAGTGAATTAAATACCATTTGGAGGCATTTAATGTTCAAGCAAAAACAGGTGATTTTTGACAAAAGAGATAACACCCCCCCATTACGTCATGCTTCAGAAAGGTGAAAAATGGTCAGTTTTCAAATGTTTTATTTTTGAACGTCAGTTCACATTTGTAGGTAGATCATCAGTTTTAGAGCTAAAAGTAGCATGTTTAAAGTGATTTTCATGCTTCCAGGGGCCCAAAACACAAGATTTGTGAAATGGTTAAAAGTGCATGAAAATGGCCAATTTACTCACTCTGAGGTCTCAAAAAGTGTTTCTTCACCCCGGGAAGTGAATTAAATACCATTTGGAGGCATTTAATGTTCAAGCAAAAACAGGTGATTTTTGACAAAAGAGATAACACCCCCCCATTACGTCATGCTTCAGAAAGGTGAAAAATGGTCCGTTTTCAAATGTTTTATTTTTGAACGTCAGTTCACATTTGTAGGTAGATCATCAGTTTTAGAGCTAAAATAAGCATGTTTAAAGTGATTTTCATGCTTCCAGGGGCCCGGGAAGTGAATTAAATATCATTTGGAGGCATTTAATGTTCAAGTAAAAACAGGTGATTTTTGACAAAAGAGATAACACCCCCCCATTACGTCATGCTTCAGAAAGGTGAAAAATTGTCCGTTTTCAAATGTTTTATTTTTGAAAGTCAGTTCACATTTGTAGGTAGATCATCAGTTTTAGAGCTAAAATTAGCATGTTTAAAGTGATTTTCATGCTTCCAGGGGCCCGGGAAGTGAATTAAATACCATTTGGAGGCATTTAATGTTCAAGCAAAAAAAGGTGATTTTTGACAAAAGAGATAACACCCCCCCATTACGTCATGCTGCAGAAAGGTGAAAAATGGTCCGTTTTGAAATGTTTTATTTTTTAACGTCAGTTCACATTTGTAGGTAGATCATCAGTTTTAGAGCTAAAATTAGCATGTTTAAAGTGATTTTCATGCTTCCAGGGGCCCAAAACACAAGATTTGTGAAATGGTTAAAAGTGCATGAAAATGGCAATTTACTCACTCTGAGGTCTCAAAAAGTGTTTCTTCACCCCGGGAAGTGAATTAAATACCATTTGGAGGCATTTAATGTTCAAGCAAAAACAGGTGATTTTTGACAAAAGAGATAACACCCCCCCATTGCGTCATGCTTCAGAAAGGTGAAAAATTGTCCGTTTTCAAATGTTTTATTTTTGAAAGTCAGTTCACATTTGTAGGTAGATCATCAGTTTTAGAGCTAAAATTAGCATGTTTAAAGTGATTTTCATGCTTCCAGGGGCCCGGTAAGTGAATTAAATACCATTTGGAGGCATTTAATGTTCAAGAAAAAACAGGTGATTTTTGACAAAAGAGATAACACCCCCCCATTACGTCATGCTTCAGAAAGGTGAAAAATGGTCCGTTTTCAAATGTTTTATTTTTTAACGTCAGTTCACATTTGTAGGTAGATCATCAGTTTTAGAGCTAAAATTAGCATGTTTAAAGTGATTTTCATGCTTCCAGGGGCCCAAAACACAAGATTTGTGGAATGGTTAAAAGTGCATGAAAATGGCCAATTTACTCACTCTGAGGTCTCAAAAAGTGTTTCTTCACCCCGGGAAGTGAATTAAATACCATTTGGAGGCAATTAATGTTCAAGCAAAAACAGGTGATTTTTGACAAAAGAGATAACACCCCCCCATTACGTCATGCTTCAGAAAGGTGAAAAATGGTCCGTTTTCAAATGTTTTATTTTTGAACGTCAGTTCACATTTGTAGGTAGATCATCAGTTTTAGAGCTAAAATAAGCATGTTTAAAGTGATTTTCATGCTTCCAGGGGCCCGGGAAGTGTATTAAATACCATTTGGAGGCATTTAATGTTCAAGCAAAAACAGGTGATTTTTGACAAAAGAGATAACCCCCCCCATTACGTCATGCTTCAGAAAGGTGAAAAATGGTCCGTTTTCAAATGTTTTATTTTTGAACGTCAGTTCACATTTGTAGGTAGATCATCAGTTTTAGAGCTAAAATTAGCATGTTTAAAGTGATTTTCATGCTTCCAGGGGCCCGGGAAGTGAATTAAATACCATTTGGAGGCATTTAATGTTCAAGCAAAAACAGGTGATTTTTGACAAAAGAGATAACACAACCCCATTACGTCATGCTTCAGAAAGGTGAAAAATTGTCCGTTTTCAAATGTTTTATTTTTGAAAGTCAGTTCACATTTGTAGGTAGATCATCAGTTTTAGAGCTAAAATTAGCATGTTTAAAGTGATTGTCATGCTTCCAGGGGCCCGGGAAGTGAATTAAATACCATTTGGAGGCATTTAATGTTCAAGCAAAAACAGGTGATTTTAAAAAAAAGAAATAACACCCCCCCATTACGTCATGCTTCAGAAAGGTGAAAAATTGTCCGTTTTCAAATGTTTTATTTTTGAAAGTCAGTTCACATTTGTAGGTAGATCATCAGTTTTAGAGCTAAAATTAGCATGTTTAAAGTGATTTTCATGCTTCCAGGGGCCCGGGAAGTGAATTAAATACCATTTGGAGGCATTTAATGTTCAAGCAAAAACAGGTGATTTTTGACAAAAGAGATAACACCCCCCCATTACGTCATGCTGCAGAAAGGTGAAAAATGGTCCGTTTTCAAATATTTTATTTTTTAACGTCAGTTCACATTTGTAGGTAGATCATCAGTTTTAGAGCTAAAATTAGCATGTTTAAAGTGATTTTCATGCTTCCAGGGGCCCAAAACACAAGATTTGTGAAATGGTTAAAAGTGCATGAAAATGGCCAATTTACTCACTCTGAGGTCTCAAAAAGTGTTTCTTCACCCAGGGAAGAGAATTAAATACCATTTGGAGGCATTTAATGTTCAAGCAAAAACAGGTGATTTTTGACAAAAGAGATAACACCCCCCCATTACGTCATGCTTCAGAAAGGTGAAAAATGGTCCGTTTTCAAATGTTTTATTTTTGAACGTCAGTTCACATTTGTAGGTAGATCATCAGTTTTAGAGCTAAAAGTAGCATGTTTAAAGTGATTTTCATGCTTCCAGGGGCCCAAAACACAAGATTTGTGAAATGGTTAAAAGTGCATGAAAATGGCCAATTTACTCACTCTGAGGTCTCAAAAAGTGTTTCTTCACCCCGGGAAGTGAATTAAATACCATTTGGAGGCATTTAATGTTCAAGCAAAAACAGGTGATTTTTGACAAAAGAGATAACACCCCCCCCATTACGTCATGCTTCAGAAAGGTGAAAAATGGTCCGTTTTCAAATGTTTTATTTTTGAACGTCAGTTCACATTTGTAGGTAGATCATCAGTTTTAGAGCTAAAATAAGCATGTTTAAAGTGGTTTTCATGCTTCCAGGAGCCCGGGAAGTGAATTAAATACCATTTGGAGGCATTTAATGTTCAAGCAAAAACAGGTGATTTTTGACAAAAGAGATAACACCCCCCCATTACGTCATGCTTCAGAAAGGTGAAAAATTGTCCGTTTTCAAATGTTTTATTTTTGAAAGTCAGTTCACATTTGTAGGTAGATCATAAGTTTTAGAGCTAAAATTAGCATGTTTAAAGTGATTTTCATGCTTCCAGGGGCCCGGGAAGTGAATTAAATACCATTTGGAGGCATTTAATGTTCAAGCAAAAACAGGTGATTTTTGACAAAAGAGATAACACCCCCCCCCCATTACGTCATGCTGCAGAAAGGTGAAAAATGGTCCGTTTTGAAATGTTTTATTTTTTAACGTCAGTTCACATTTGTAGGTAGATCATCAGTTTTAGAGCTAAAATTAGCATGTTTAAAGTGATTTTCATGCTTCCAGGGGCCCAAAACACAAGATTTGTGAAATGGTTAAAAGTGCATGAAAATGGCAATTTACTCACTCTGAGGTCTCAAAAAGTGTTTCTTCACCCCGGGAAGTGAATTAAATACCATTTGGAGGCATTTAATGTTCAAGCAAAAACAGGTGATTTTTGACAAAAGAGATAACACCCCCCCATTATGTCATGCTTCAGAAAGGTGAAAAAAGGTCCATTTTCAAATGTTTTATTTTTGAAAGTCAGTTCACATTTGTAGGTAGATCATCAGTTTTAGAGCTACAATTAGCATGTTTAAAGTGATTTTCATGCTTCCAGGGGCCCGGGAAGTGAATTACATACCATTTGGAGGCATTTAATGTTCAAGCAAAAACAGGTGATTTTTGACAAAAGAGATAACACCCCCCCATTACGTCATGCTTCAGAAAGGTGAAAAATGGTCCATTTTCAAATGTTTTATTTTTGAATGTCAGTTCACATTTGTAGGTAGATCATCAGTTTTAGAGCTAAAATAAGCATGTTTAAAGTGATTTTCATGCTTCCAGGGGCCCGGGAAGTGAATTAAATACCATTTGGAGGCATTTAATGTTCAAGCAAAAACAGGTGATTTTTGACAAAAGAGATAACACCCCCCATTACGTCATGCTTCAGAAAGGTGAAAAATCGTCCGTTTTAAAATGTTTTATTTTTGAAAGTCAGTTCACATTTGTAGGTAGATCATCAGTTTTAGAGCTAAGATTAGCATGTTTAAAGTGATTTTCATGCTTCCAGGGGCCCGGGAAGTGAATTAAATACCATTTGGAGGCATTTAATGTTCAAGCAAAAACAGGTGATTTTTGACAAAAGAGATAACACCCCCCCATTACGTCATGCTGCAGAAAGGTGAAAAATGGTCCGTTTTGAAATGTTTTATTTTTTAACGTCAGTTCACATTTGTAGGTAGATCATCAGTTTTAGAGCTAAAATTAGCATGTTTAAAGTGATTTTCATGCTTCCAGGGGCCCAAAACACAAGATTTGTGAAATGGTTAAAAGTGCATGAAAATGGCAATTTACTCACTCTGAGGTCTCAAAAAGTGTTTCTTCACCCCGGGAAGTGAATTAAATACCATTTGGAGGCATTTAATGTTCAAGCAAAAACAGGTGATTTTTGACAAAAGAGATAACACCCCCCCATTGCGTCATGCTTCAGAAAGGTGAAAAATTGTCCGTTTTCAAATGTTTTATTTTTGAAAGTCAGTTCACATTTGTAGGTAGATCATCAGTTTTAGAGCTAAAATTAGCATGTTTAAAGTGATTTTCATGCTTCCAGGGGCCCGGTAAGTGAATTAAATACCATTTGGAGGCATTTAATGTTCAAGCAAAAACAGGTGATTTTTGACAAAAGAGATAACACCCCCCCATTACGTCATGCTTCAGAAAGGTGAAAAATGGTCCGTTTTCAAATGTTTTATTTTTTAACGTCAGTTCACATTTGTAGGTAGATCATCAGTTTTAGAGCTAAAATTAGCATGTTTAAAGTGATTTTCATGCTTCCAGGGGCCCAAAACACAAGATTTGTGGAATGGTTAAAAGTGCATGAAAATGGCCAATTTACTCACTCTGAGGTCTCAAAAAGTGTTTCTTCACCCCGGGAAGTGAATTAAATACCATTTGGAGGCATTTAATGTTCAAGCAAAAACAGGTGATTTTTGACAAAAGAGATAACCCCCCCCATTACGTCATGCTTCAGAAAGGTGAAAAATGGTCCGTTTTCAAATGTTTTATTTTTGAACATCAGTTCACATTTGTAGGTAGATCATCAGTTTTAGAGATAAAAATTAGCATGTTTAAAGTGATTTTCATGCTTCCAGGGGCCCGGGAAGTGAATTAAATACCATTTGGAGGCATTTAATGTTCAAGCAAAAACAGGTGATTTTTGACAAAAGAGATAACACCCCCCCCCCATTGCGTCATGCTTCAGAAAGGTGAAAAATTGTCAGTTTTCAAATGTTTTATTTTTGAAAGTCAGTTCACATTTGTAGGTAGATCATCAGTTTTAGAGATAAAAATTAGCATGTTTAAAGTGATGTTCATGCTTCCAGGGGCCCGGGAAGTGAATGAAATACCATTTGGAGGCATTTAATGTTCAAGCAAAAACAGGTGATTTTTGACAAAAGAGATAACACCCCCCCATTACGTCATGCTTTAGAAAGGTGAAAAATGGTCAGTTTTCAAATGTTTTATTTTTGAACGTCAGTTCACATTTGTAGGTAGATCATCAGTTTTAGAGCTAAAATTAGCATGTTTAAAGTGATTTTCATGCTTCCAGGGGCCCGGGAAGTGAATTAAATACCATTTGGAGATATTTAATGTTCAAGCAAAAACAGGTGATTTTTGACAAAAGAGATAAACCCCCCCCCATTACGTCATGCTTCAGAAAGGTGAAAAATTGTCCGTTTTCAAATGTTTTATTTTTGAAAGTCAGTTCACATTTGTAGGTAGATCATCAGTTTTAGAGCTAAAATTAGCATGTTTAAAGTGATTTTCATGCTTCCAGGGGCCCAAAACACAAGATTTGTGGAATGGTTAAAAGTGCATGAAAATGGCCAATTTACTCACTCTGAGGTCTCAAAAAGTGTTTCTTCACCCCGGGAAGTGAATTAAATACCATTTGGAGGCATTTAATGTTCAAGCAAAAACAGGTGATTTTTGACAAAAGAGATAACACCCCCCCATTGCGTCATGCTTCAGAAAGGTGAAAAATTATCAGTTTTCAAATGTTTTATTTTTGAAAGTCAGTTCACATTTGTAGGTAGATCATCAGTTTTAGAGATAAAAATTAGCATGTTTAAAGTGATTTTCATGCTTCCAGGGGCCCGGGAAGTGAATGAAATACTATTTGGAGGCATTTAATGTTCAAGCAAAAACAGGTGATTTTTGACAAAAGAGATAACACCCCCCCATTACGTCATGCTTCAGAAAGGTGAAAAATGGTCAGTTTTCAAATGTTTTATTTTTGAACGTCAGTTCACATTTGTAGGTAGATCATCAGTTTTAGAGCTAAAATTAGCATGTTTAAAGTGATTTTCATGCTTCCAGGGGCCCGGGAAGTGAATTAAATACCATTTGGAGGCATTTAATGTTCAAGCAAAAACAGGTGATTTTTGACAAAAGAGATAACACCCCCCCATTACGTCATGCTTCAGAAAGGTGAAAAATTGTCCGTTTTCAAATGTTTTATTTTTGAAAGTCAGTTCACATTTGTAGGTAGATCATCAGTTTTAGAGCTAAAATTCGCATGTTTAAAGTGATTTTCATGCTTCCAGGGGCCCGGGAAGTGAATTAAATACCATTTGGAGGCATTTAATGTTCAAGCAAAAACAGGTGATTTTTGACAAAAGAGATAACACCCCCCCATTACGTCATGCTGCAGAAAGGTGAAAAATGGTCCGTTTTCAAATGTTTTATTTTTTAACGTCAGTTCACATTTGTAGGTAGATCATCAGTTTTAGAGCTAAAATTAGCATGTTTAAAGTGATTTTCATGCTTCCAGGGGCCCAAAACACAAGATTTGTGGAATGGTTAAAAGTGCATGAAAATGGCCAATTTACTCACTCTGAGGTCTCAAAAAGTGTTTCTTCACCCCGGGAAGTGAATTAAATACAATTTGGAGGCAATTAATGTTCAAGCAAAAACAGGTGATTTTTGACAAAAGAGATAACACCCCCCCATTATGTCATGCTTCAGAAAGGTGAAAAATGGTCCGTTTTCAAATGTTTTATTTTTGAACGTCAGTTCACATTTGTAGGTAGATCATCAGTTTTAGAGCTAAAATAAGCATGTTTAAAGTGATTTTCATGCTTCCAGGGGCCCGGGAAGTGAATTAAATACCATTTGGAGGCATTTAATGTTCAAGCAAAAACAGGTGATTTTTGACAAAAGAGATAACACCCCCCCCCATTACGTCATGCTGCAGAAAGGTGAAAAATGGTCCGTTTTCAAATGTTTTATTTTTTAACGTCAATTCACATTTGTAGGTAGATCATCAGTTTTAGAGCTAAAATTAGCATGTTTAAAGTGATTTTCATGCTTCCAGGGGCCCAAAACACAAGATTTGTGAAATGGTTAAAAGTGCATGAAAATGGCCAATTTACTCACTCTGAGGTCTCAAAAGGTGTTTCTTCGCCCCGGGAAGTGAATTAAATACCATTTGGAGGCATTTAATGTTCAAGCAAAAACATGTGATTTTTGACAAAAGAGATAACACCCCCCCATTACGTCATGCTTCAGAAAGGTGAAAAATGGTCCGTTTTCAAATGTTTTATTTTTGAACGTCAGTTCACATTTGTAGGTAGATCATCAGTTTTAGAGCTAAAATTAGCATGTTTAAAGTGATTTTCATGCTTCCAGGGGCCCGGGAAGTGAATTAAATACCATTTGGAGGCATTTAATGTTCAAGCAAAAACAGGTGATTTTTGACAAAAGAGATAACACCCCCCCCCCATTACGTCATGCTTCAGAAAGGTGAAAAATTGTCCGTTTTCAAATGTTTTATTTTTGAAAGTCAGTTCACATTTGTAGGTAGATCATCAGTTTTAGAGCTAAAATTAGCATGTTTAAAGTGATTTTCATGCTTCCAGGGGCCCGGGAAGTGAATTAAATATCATTTGGAGGCATTTAATGTTCAAGCAAAAACAGGTGATTTTTGACAAAAGAGATAACACCCCCCCATTACGTCATGCTGCAGAAAGGTGTAAAATGGTCCGTTTTCAAATGTTTTATTTTTTAACGTCAGTTCACATTTGTAGGTAGATCATCAGTTTTAGAGCTAAAATTAGCATGTTTAAAGTGATTTTCATGCTTCCAGGGGCCCAAAACACAAGATTTGTGGAATGGTTAAAAGTGCATGAAAATGGCCAATTTACTCACTCTGAGGTCTCAAAAAGTGTTTCTTCACCCCGGGAAGTGAATTAAATACCATTTGGAGGCAATTAATGTTCAAGCAAAAACAGGTGATTTTTGACAAAAGAGATAACACCCCCCCATTATGTCATGCTTCAGAAAGGTGAAAAATGGTCCGTTTTCAAATGTTTTATTTTTGAACGTCAGTTCACATTTGTAGGTAGATCATCAGTTTTAGAGCTAAAATAAGCATGTTTAAAGTGATTTTCATGCTTCCAGGGGCCCGGGAAGTGAATTAAATACCATTTGGAGGCATTTAATGTTCAAGCAAAAACAGGTGATTTTTGACAAAAGAGATAACCCCCCCCCATTACGTCATGCTTCAGAAAGGTGAAAAATGGTCTGTTTTCAAATGTTTTATTTTTGAACGTCAATTCACATTTGTAGGTAGATCATCAGTTTTAGAGCTAAAATTAGCATGTTTAAAGTGATTTTCATGCTTCCAGGGGCCCGGGAAGTGAATTAAATACCATTTGGAGGCATTTAATGTTCAAGCAAAAACAGGTGATTTTTGACAAAAGAGATAACACCCCCCCATTGCGTCATGCTTCAGAAAGGTGAAAAATTGTCAGTTTTCAAATGTTTTATTTTTGAAAGTCAGTTCACATTTGTAGGTAGATCATCAGTTTTAGAGATAAAAATTAGCATGTTTAAAGTGATTTTCATGCTTCCAGGGGCCCGGGAAGTGAATTAAATACCATTTGGAGGCATTTAATGTTCAAGCAAAAACAGGTGATTTTTGACAAAAGAGATAACACCCCCCCATTACGTCATGCTGCAGAAAGGTGAAAAATGGTCCGTTTTTAAATGTTTTATTTTTTAACGTCAGTTCACATTTGTAGGTAGATCATCAGTTTTAGAGCTAAAATTAGCATGTTTAAAGTGATTTTCATGCTTCCAGGGGCCCAAAACACAAGATTTGTGGAATGGTTAAAAGTGCATGAAAATGGCCAAATTACTCACTCTGAGGTCTCAAAAAGTGTTTCTTCACCCCGGGAAGTGAATTAAATACAATTTGGAGGCAATTAATGTTCAAGCAAAAACAGGTGATTTTTGACAAAAGAGATAACACCCCCCCATTATGTCATGCTTCAGAAAGGTGAAAAATGGTCAGTTTTCAAATGTTTTATTTTTGAACGTCAGTTCACATTTGTAGGTAGATCATCAGTTTTAGAGCTAAAATAAGCATGTTTAAAGTGATTTTCATGCTTCCAGGGGCCCGGGAAGTGAATTAAATACCATTTGGAGGCATTTAATGTTCAAGCAAAAACAGGTGATTTTTGACAAAAGAGATAACACCCCCCCCCATTACGTCATGCTGCAGAAAGGTGAAAAATGGTCCGTTTTCAAATGTTTTATTTTTTAACGTCAATTCACATTTGTAGGTAGATCATCAGTTTTAGAGCTAAAATTAGCATGTTTAAAGTGATTTTCATGCTTCCAGGGGCCCAAAACACAAGATTTGTGAAATGGTTAAAAGTGCATGAAAATGGCCAATTTACTCACTCTGAGGTCTCAAAAGGTGTTTCTTCGCCCCGGGAAGTGAATTAAATACCATTTGGAGGCATTTAATGTTCAAGCAAAAACATGTGATTTTTGACAAAAGAGATAAACCCCCCCATTACGTCATGCTTCAGAAAGGTGAAAAATGGTCCGTTTTCAAATGTTTTATTTTTGAACGTCAGTTCACATTTGTAGGTAGATCATCAGTTTTAGAGCTAAAATTAGCATGTTTAAAGTGATTTTCATGCTTCCAGGGGCCCGGGAAGTGAATTAAATACCATTTGGAGGCATTTAATGTTCAAGCAAAAACAGGTGATTTTTGACAAAAGAGATAACACCCCCCCATTACGTCATGCTGCAGAAAGGTGAAAAATGGTCCGTTTTAAAATGTTTTATTTTTTAACGTCAGTTCACATTTGTAGGTAGATCATCAGTTTTAGAGCTAAAATTAGCATGTTTAAAGTGATTTTCATGCTTCCAGGGGCCCAAAACACAAGATTTGTGAAATGGTTAAAAGTGCATGAAAGTTGCCAATTTACTCACTCTGAGGTCTCAAAAAGTGTTTCTTCACCCCGGGAAGTGAATTAAATACCATTTGGAGGCATTTAATATTCAAGCAAAAACAGGTGATTTTTGACAAAAGAGATAACACCCCCCCCATTACGTCATGCTTCAGAAAGGTGAAAAATGGTCCGTTTTCAAATGTTTTATTTTTGAACGTCAGTTCACATTTGTAGGTAGATCATCAGTTTTAGAGCTAAAATTAGCATGTTTAAAGTGATTTTCATGCTTCCAGGAGCCCGGGAAGTGAATTAAATACCATTTGGAGGCATTTAATGTTCAAGCAAAAACATGTGATTTTTGACAAAAGAGATAACACCCCCCCATTACGTCATGCTTCAGAAGGGTGAAAAATGGTCCGTTTTCAAATGTTTTATTTTTGAACGTCAGTTCACATTTGTAGGTAGATCATCAGTTTTAGAGCTAAAATTAGCATGTTTAAAGTGATTTTCATGCTTCCAGGGGCCCGGGAAGTGAATTAAATACCATTTGGAGGCATTTAATGTTCAAGCAAAAACAGGTGATTTTTGACAAGAGATAACACCCCCCCATTACGTCATGCTGCAGAAAGGTGAAAAATGGTCCGTTTTCAAATGTTTTATTTTTTAACGTCAGTTCACATTTGTAGGTAGATCATCAGTTTTAGAGCTAAAATTAGCATGTTTAAAGTGATTTTCATGCTTCCAGGGGCCCAAAACACAAGATTTGTGAAATGGTTAGAAGTGCATGAAAATGGCCAATTTACTCACTCTGAGGTCTCAAAAAGTGTTTCTTCACCCCGGGAAGTGAATTAAATACCATTTGGAGGCAATTAATGTTCAAGCAAAAACAGGTGATTTTTGACAAAAGAGATAACACCCCCCCATTATGTCATGCTTCAGAAAGGTGAAAAATGGTCCGTTTTCAAATGTTTTATTTTTGAACGTCAGTTCACATTTGTAGGTAGATCATCAGTTTTAGAGCTAAAATAAGCATGTTTAAAGTGATTTTCATGCTTCCAGGGGCCCGGGAAGTGAATTAAATACCATTTGGAGGCATTTAATGTTCAAGCAAAAACAGGTGATTTTTGACAAAAGAGATAGCACCCCCCCCCCATTACGTCATGCTGCAGAAAGGTGAAAAATGGTCTGTTTTCAAATGTTTTATTTTTTAACGTCAGTTCACATTTGTAGGTAGATCATCAGTTTTAGAGCTAAAATTAGCATGTTTAAAGTGATTTTCATGCTTCCAGGGGCCCAAAACACAAGATTTGTGAAATGGTTAAAAGTGCATGAAAATGGCCAATTTACTCACTCTGAGGTCTCAAAAGGTGTTTTTTCACCCCGGGAAGTGAATTAAATACCATTTGGAGGCATTTAATGTTCAAGCAAAAACATGTGATTTATGACAAAAGAGATAACACCCCCCCATTACGTCATGCTTCAGAAAGGTGAAAAATGGTCCGTTTTCAAATGTTTTATTTTTGAACGTCAGTTCACATTTGTAGGTAGATCATCAGTTTTAGAGCTAAAATTAGCATGTTTAAAGTGATTTTCATGCTTCCAGGGGCCCGGGAAGTGAATTAAATAGCATTTGGAGGCATTTAATGTTCAAGCAAAAACAGGTGATTTTTGACAAAAGAGATAACACCCCCCCCCATTACGTCATGCTTCAGAAAGGTGAAAAATTGTCCGTTTTCAAATGTTTTATTTTTGAAAGTCAGTTCACATTTGTAGGTAGATCATCAGTTTTAGAGCTAAAATGAGCATGTTTAAAGTGATTTTCATGCTTCCAGGGGCCCGGGAAGTGAATTAAATACCCTTTGGAGGCATTTAATGTTCAAGCAAAAACAGGTGATTTTTGACAAAAGAGATAACACCCCCCCATTACGTCATGCTGCAGAAAGGTGAAAAATGGTCCGTTTTCAAATGTTTTATTTTTTAACGTCAGTTCACATTTGTAGGTAGATCGTCAGTTTTAATGCTAAAATTAGCATGTTTAAAGTGATTTTCATGCTTCCAGGGGCCCAAAACACAAGATTTGTGGAATGGTTAAAAGTGCATGAAAATGGCCAATTTACTCACTCTGAGGTCTCAAAAAGTGTTTCTTCACCCCGGGAAGTGAATTAAATACCATTTGGAGGCATTTAATGTTCAAGCAAAAACATGTGATTTTTGACAAAAGAGATAACACCCCCCCATTACGTCATGCTTCAGAAAGGTGAAAAATGGTCCATTTTCAAATGTTTTATTTTTGAACGTCAGTTCACATTTGTAGGTAGATCATCAGTTTTAGAGCTAAAATTAGCATGTTTAAAGTGATTTTCATGCTTCCAGGGGCCCGGGAAGTGAATTAAATACCATTTGGAGGCATTTAATGTTCAAGCAAAAACAGGTGATTTTTGACAAAAGAGATAACACCCCCCCATTACGTCATGCTGCAGAAAGGTGAAAAATGGTCCGTTTTAAAATGTTTTATTTTTTAACGTCAGTTCACATTTGTAGGTAGATCATCAGTTTTAGAGCTAAAATTAGCATGTTTAAAGTGATTTTCATGCTTCCAGGGGCCCAAAACACAAGATTTGTGAAATGGTTAAAAGTGCATGAAAGTTGCCAATTTACTCACTCTGAGGTCTCAAAAAGTGTTTCTTCACCCCGGGAAGTGAATTAAATACCATTTGGAGGCATTTAATATTCAAGCAAAAACAGGTGATTTTTGACAAAAGAGATAACACCCCCCCCATTACGTCATGCTTCAGAAAGGTGAAAAATGGTCCGTTTTCAAATGTTTTATTTTTGAACGTCAGTTCACATTTGTAGGTAGATCATCAGTTTTAGAGCTAAAATTAGCATGTTTAAAGTGATTGTCATGCTTCCAGGGGCCCGGGAAGTGAATTAAATACCATTTGTAGGCATTTAATGTTCAAGCAAAAACAGGTGATTTTTGACAAAAGAGATAACACCCCCCATTACGTCATGCTGCAGAAAGTTGAAAAATGGTCCGTTTTCAAATGTTTTATTTTTTAACGTCAGTTCACATTTGTAGGTAGATCATCAGTTTTAGAGCTAAAATTAGCATGTTTAAAGTGATTTTCATGCTTCCAGGGGCCCAAAACACAAGATTTGTGAAATGGTTAAAAGTGCATGAAAATGGCCAATTTACTCACTCTGAGGTCTCAAAAAGTGTTTCTTCACCCCGGGAAGTGAATTAAATACCATTTGGAGGCATTTAATGTTCAAGCAAAAACAGGTGATTTTTGACAAAAGAGATAACACCCCCCCATTACGTCATGCTTCAGAAAGGTGAAAAATGGTCCGTTTTCAAATGTTTTATTTTTGAACGTCAGTTCACATTTGTAGGTAGATCATCAGTTTTAGAGCTAAAATTAGCATGTTTAAAGTGATTTTCATGCTTCCAGGGGCCCGGGAAGTGAATTAAATACCATTTGGAGGCATTTAATGTTCAAGCAAAAACAGGTGATTTTTGACAAAAGAGATAACACCCCCCCATTACGTCATGACGAGAAAGGTGAAAAATGGTCCGTTTTCAAATGTTTTATTTTTTAACGTCAGTTCACATTTGTAGGTAGATCATCAGTTTTAGAGCTAAAATTAGCATGTTTAAAGTGATTTTCATGCTTCCAGGGGCCCAAAACACAAGATTTGTGAAATGGTTAAAAGTGCATGAAAATGGCCAATTTACTCACTCTGAGGTCTCAAAAAGTGTTTCTTCACCCCGGGAAGTGAATTAAATACCATTTGGAGGCATTTAATGTTCAAGCAAAAACAGGTGATTTTTGACAAAAGAGATAACACCCCCCCCATTACGTCATGCTTCAGAAAGGTGAAAAATTGTCAGTTTTCAAATGTTTTATTTTTGAAAGTCAGTTCACATTTGTAGGTAGATCATCAGTTTTAGAGCTAAAATTAGCATGTTTAAAGTGATTTTCATGCTTCCAGGGGCCCAAAACACAAGATTTGTGAAATGGTTAAAAGTGCATGAAAATGGCAATTTACTCGCTCTGAGGTCTCAAAAAGTGTTTCTTCACCCCGGGAAGTGAATTAAATACCATTTGGAGGCATTTAATGTTCAAGCAAAAACAGGTGATTTTTGACAAAAGAGATAACACCCCCCCATTGCGTCATGCTTCAGAAAGGTGAAAAATTGTCCGTTTTCAAATGTTTTATTTTTGAAAGTCAGTTCACATTTGTAGGTAGATCATCAGTTTTAGAGCTAAAATTAGCATGTTTAAAGTGATTTTCATGCTTCCAGGGGCCCGGGAAGTGAATTAAATACCATTTGGAGGCATTTAATGTTCAAGCAAAAACAGGTGATTTTTGACAAAAGAGATAACACCCCTCCCATTACGTCATGCTTCAGAAAGGTGAAAAATGGGCCGTTTTCAAATGTTTTATTTTTTTAACGTCAGTTCACATTTGTAGGTAGATCATCAGTTTTAGAGCTAAAATTAGCATGTTTAAAGTGATTTTCATGCTTCCAGGGGCCCAAAACACAAGATTTGTGGAATGGTTAAAAGTGCATGAAAATGGCCAATTTACTCACTCTGAGGTCTCAAAAAGTGTTTCTTCACCCCGGGAAGTGAATTAAATACCATTTGGAGGCAATTAATGTTCAAGCAAAAACAGGTGATTTTTGACAAAAGAGATAACACCCCCCCATTACGTCATGCTTCAGAAAGGTGAAAAATGGTCCGTTTTCAAATGTTTTATTTTTGAACGTCAGTTGACATTTGTAGGTAGATCATCAGTTTTAGAGCTAAAATAAGCATGTTTAAAGTGATTTTCATGCTTCCAGGGGCCCGGGAAGTGAATTAAATACCATTTGGAGGCATTTAATGTTCAAGCAAAAACAGGTGATTTTTGACAAAAGAGATAACCCCCCCATTACGTCATGCTTCAGAAAGGTGAAAAATGGTCCGTTTTCAAATGTTTTATTTTTGAACGTCAGTTCACATTTGTAGGTAGATCATCAGTTTTAGAGCTAAAATTAGCATGTTTAAAGTGATTTTCATGCTTCCAGGGGCCCGGGAAGTGAATTAAATACCATTTGGAGGCATTTAATGTTCAAGCAAAAACAGGTGATTTTTGACAAAAGAGATAACACCCCCCCATTGCGTCATGCTTCAGAAAGGTGAAAAATTGTCCGTTTTCAAATGTTTTATTTTTGAAAGTCAGTTCACATTTGTAGGTAGATCATCAGTTTTAGAGCTAAAATTAGCATGTTTAAAGTGATTTTCATGCTTCCAGGGGCCCGGGAAGTGAATTAAATACCATTTGGAGGCTTTTAATGTTCAAGCAAAAACAGGTGATTTTTGACAAAAGAGATAACACCCCCCATTACGTCATGCTTCAGAAAGGTGAAAAATGGTCCGTTTTCAAATGTTTTATTTTTGAACGTCAGTTCACATTTGTAGGTAGATCATCAGTTTTAGGGCTAAAATTAGCATGTTTAAAGTGATTTTCATGCTTCCAGGGGCCCGGGAAGTGAATTAAATACCATTTGGAGGCATTTAATGTTCAAGCAAAAACAGGTGATTTTTGACAAAAGAGATAACACCCCCCATTACGTCATGCTTCAGAAAGGTGAAAAATTGTCCGTTTTCAAATGTTTTATTTTTGAAAGTCAGTTCACATTTGTAGGTAGATCATCAGTTTTAGAGCTAAAATTAGCATGTTTAAAGTGATTTTCATGCTTCCAGGGGCCCGGGAAGTGAATTAAATACCATTTGGAGGCATTTAATGTTCAAGCAAAAACAGGTGATTTTTGACAAAAGAGATAACCCCCCCCATTACGTCATGCTGCAGAAAGGTGAAAAATGGTCCGTTTTCAAATGTTTTATTTTTTAACGTCAGTTCACATTTGTAGGTAGATCATCAGTTTTAGAGCTAAAATTAGCATGTTTAAAGTGATTTTCATGCTTCCAGGTGCCCAAAACACAAGATTTGTGAAATGGTTAAAAGTGCATGAAAATGGCCAACTTACTCACTCTGAGGTCTCAAAAAGTGTTTCTTCACCCCGGGAAGTGAATTAAATACCATTTGGAGGCATTTAATGTTCAAGCAAAAACATGTGATTTTTGACAAAAGAGATAACACCCCCCCATTACGTCATGCTTCAGAAAGGTGAAAAATGGTCCGTTTTCAAATGTTTTATTTTTGAACGTCAGTTCACATTTGTAGGTAGATCATCAGTTTTAGAGCTAAAATTAGCATGTTTAAAGTGATTTTCATGCTTCCAGGGGCCCGGGAAGTGAATTAAATACCATTTGGAGGCATTTAATGTTCAAGCAAAAACAGGTGATTTTTGACAAAAGAGATAACACCCCCCCATTACGTCATGCTGCAGAAAGGTGAAAAATGGTCCGTTTTCAAATGTTTTATTTTTTAACGGCAGTTCACATTTGTAGGTAGATCATCAGTTTTAGAGCTAAAATTAGCATGTTTAAAGTGATTTTCATGCTTCCAGGGGCCCAAAACACAAGATTTGTGAAATGGTTAAAAGTGCATGAAAATGGCCAATTTACTCACTCTGAGGTCTCAAAAAGTGTTTCTTCACCCCGGGAAGTGAATTAAATACCATTTGGAGGCATTTAATGTTCAAGCAAAAACAGGTGATTTTTGACAAAAGAGATAACACCCCCCCATTACGTCATGCTTCAGAAAGGTGAAAAATGGTCCGTTTTCAAATGTTTTATTTTTGAACGTCAGTTCACATTTGTAGGTAGATCATCAGTTTTAGAGCTAAAATTAGCATGTTTAAAGTGATTTTCATGCTTCCAGGGGCCCGGGAAGTTAATTAAATACCATTTGTAGGCATTTAATGTTCAAGCAAAAACAGGTGATTTTTGACAAAAGAGATAACACCCCCCCATTATGTCATGCTTCAGAAAGGTGAAAAATTGTCCGTTTTCAAATGTTTTATTTTTTAACGTCAGTTCACATTTGTAGGTAGATCATCAGTTTTAGAGCTAAAATTAGCATGTTTAAAGTGATTTTCATGCTTCCAGGGGCCCAGGAAGTGAATTAAATACCATTTGGAGGCATTTAATGTTCAAGCAAAAACAGGTGATTTTTGACAAAAGAGATAACACCCCCCCATTACGTCATGCTGCAGAAAGGTGAAAAATGGTCCGTTTTCAAATGTTTTATTTTTTAACGTCAGTTCACATTTGTAGGTAGATCATCAGTTTTAGAGCTAAAATTAGCATGTTTAAAGTGATTTTCATGCTTCCAGGGGCCCAAAACACAAGATTTGTGAAATGGTTAAAAGTGCATGAAAATGGCCAATTTACTCACTCCGAGGTCTCAAAAAGTGTTTCTTCACCCCGGGAAGTGAATTAAATACCATTTGGAGGCATTTAATGTTCAAGCAAAAACAGGTGATTTTTGACAAAAGAGATAACACCCCCCCATTACGTCATGCTGCAGAAAGGTGAAAAATGGTCCGTTTTCAAATGTTTTATTTTTTAACGTCAGTTCACATTTGTAGGTAGATCATCAGTTTTAGAGCTAAAAGTAGCATGTTTAAAGTGATTTTCATGCTTCCAGGGGCCCAAAACACAAGATTTGTGAAATGGTTAAAAGTGCATGAAAATGGCCAATTTACTCACTCTGAGGTCTCAAAAAGTGTTTCTTCACCCCGGGAAGTGAATTAAATACCATTTGGAGGCATTTAATGTTCAAGCAAAAACAGGTGATTTTTGACAAAAGAGATAACACCCCCCATTACGTCATGCTTCAGAAAGGTGAAAAATTGTCCGTTTTCAAATGTTTTATTTTTGAAAGTCAGTTCACATTTGTAGGTAGATCATCAGTTTTAGAGCTAAAATTAGCATGTTTAAAGTGATTTTCATGCTTCCAGGGGCCCGGGAAGTGAATTAAATACCATTTGGAGGCATTTAATGTTCAAGCAAAAACAGGTGATTTTTGACAAAAGAGATAACACCCCCCCCATTACGTCATGCTGCAGAAAGGTGAAAAATGGTCCGTTTTGAAATGTTTTATTTTTTAACGTCAGTTCACATTTGTAGGTAGATCATCAGTTTTAGAGCTAAAATTAGCATGTTTAAAGTGATTTTCATGCTTCCAGGGGCCCAAAACACAAGATTTGTGAAATGGTTAAAAGTGCATGAAAATGGCAATTTACTCGCTCTGAGGTCTCAAAAAGTGTTTCTTCACCCCAGGAAGTGAATTAAATACCATTTGGAGGCATTTAATGTTCAAGCAAAAACAGGTGATTTTTGACAAAAGAGATAACACCCCCCCATTGCGTCATGCTTCAGAAAGGTGAAAAATTGTCCGTTTTCAAATGTTTTATTTTTTAACGTCAGTTCACATTTGTAGGTAGATCATCAGTTTTAGAGCTAAAATTAGCATGTTTAAAGTGATTTTCATGCTTCCAGGGGCCCGGGAAGTGAATTAAATACCATTTGGAGGCATTTAATGTTCAAGCAAAAACAGGTGATTTTTGACAAAAGAGATAACACCCCCCCCATTACGTCATGCTTCAGAAAGGTGAAAAATTGTCAGTTTTCAAATGTTTTATTTTTGAAAGTCAGTTCACATTTGTAGGTAGATCATCAGTTTTAGAGCTAAAATTAGCATGTTTAAAGTGATTTTCATGCTTCCAGGGGCCCAAAACACAAGATTTGTGAAATGGTTAAAAGTGCATGAAAATGGCAATTTACTCGCTCTGAGGTCTCAAAAAGTGTTTCTTCACCCCGGGAAGTGAATTAAATACCATTTGGAGGCATTTAATGTTCAAGCAAAAACAGGTGATTTTTGACAAAAGAGATAACACCCCCCCATTGCGTCATGCTTCAGAAAGGTGAAAAATTGTCCGTTTTCAAATGTTTTATTTTTGAAAGTCAGTTCACATTTGTAGGTAGATCATCAGTTTTAGAGCTAAAATTAGCATGTTTAAAGTGATTTTCATGCTTCCAGGGGCCCGGGAAGTGAATTAAATACCATTTGGAGGCATTTAATGTTCAAGCAAAAACAGGTGATTTTTGACAAAAGAGATAACACCCCTCCCATTACGTCATGCTTCAGAAAGGTGAAAAATGGGCCGTTTTCAAATGTTTTATTTTTTTAACGTCAGTTCACATTTGTAGGTAGATCATCAGTTTTAGAGCTAAAATTAGCATGTTTAAAGTGATTTTCATGCTTCCAGGGGCCCAAAACACAAGATTTGTGGAATGGTTAAAAGTGCATGAAAATGGCCAATTTACTCACTCTGAGGTCTCAAAAAGTGTTTCTTCACCCCGGGAAGTGAATTAAATACCATTTGGAGGCAATTAATGTTCAAGCAAAAACAGGTGATTTTTGACAAAAGAGATAACACCCCCCCATTACGTCATGCTTCAGAAAGGTGAAAAATGGTCCGTTTTCAAATGTTTTATTTTTGAACGTCAGTTGACATTTGTAGGTAGATCATCAGTTTTAGAGCTAAAATAAGCATGTTTAAAGTGATTTTCATGCTTCCAGGGGCCCGGGAAGTGAATTAAATACCATTTGGAGGCATTTAATGTTCAAGCAAAAACAGGTGATTTTTGACAAAAGAGATAACCCCCCCATTACGTCATGCTTCAGAAAGGTGAAAAATGGTCCGTTTTCAAATGTTTTATTTTTGAACGTCAGTTCACATTTGTAGGTAGATCATCAGTTTTAGAGCTAAAATTAGCATGTTTAAAGTGATTTTCATGCTTCCAGGGGCCCGGGAAGTGAATTAAATACCATTTGGAGGCATTTAATGTTCAAGCAAAAACAGGTGATTTTTGACAAAAGAGATAACACCCCCCCATTGCGTCATGCTTCAGAAAGGTGAAAAATTGTCCGTTTTCAAATGTTTTATTTTTGAAAGTCAGTTCACATTTGTAGGTAGATCATCAGTTTTAGAGCTAAAATTAGCATGTTTAAAGTGATTTTCATGCTTCCAGGGGCCCGGGAAGTGAATTAAATACCATTTGGAGGCTTTTAATGTTCAAGCAAAAACAGGTGATTTTTGACAAAAGAGATAACACCCCCCATTACGTCATGCTTCAGAAAGGTGAAAAATGGTCCGTTTTCAAATGTTTTATTTTTGAACGTCAGTTCACATTTGTAGGTAGATCATCAGTTTTAGGGCTAAAATTAGCATGTTTAAAGTGATTTTCATGCTTCCAGGGGCCCGGGAAGTGAATTAAATACCATTTGGAGGCATTTAATGTTCAAGCAAAAATAGGTGATTTTTGACAAAAGAGATAACACCCCCCCATTACGTCATGCTTCAGAAAGGTGAAAAATTGTCCGTTTTCAAATGTTTTATTTTTGAAAGTCAGTTCACATTTGTAGGTAGATCATCAGTTTTAGAGCTAAAATTAGCATGTTTAAAGTGATTTACATGCTTCCAGGGGCCCGGGAAGTGAATTAAATACCATTTGGAGGCATTTAATGTTCAAGCAAAAACAGGTGATTTTTGACAAAAGAGATAACACCCCCCCATTACGTCATGCTTCAGAAAGGTGAAAAATTGTCCGTTTTCAAATGTTTTATTTTTGAAAGTCAGTTCACATTTGTAGGTAGATCATCAGTTTTAGAGCTAAAATTAGCATGTTTAAAGGTATTTTCATGCTTCCAGGGGCCCGGGAAGTGAATTAAATACCATTTGGAGGCATTTAATGTTCAAGCAAAAACAGGTGATTTTTGACAAAAGAGATAACACCCCCCCATTACGTCATGCTTCAGAAAGGTGAAAAATGGTCCGTTTTCAAATGTTTTATTTTTGAAAGTCAGTTCACATTTGTAGGTAGATCATCAGTTTTAGAGCTAAAATTAGCATGTTTAAAGTGATTTTCATGCTTCCAGGGGCCCGGGAAGTGAATTAAATACCATTTGGAGGCATTTAATGTTCAAGCAAAAACAGGTGATTTTTGACAAAAGAGATAACACCCCCCCATTACGTCATGCTGCAGAAAGGTGAAAAATGGTCCGTTTTCAAATGTTTTATTTTTTAACGTCAGTTCACATTTGTAGGTAGATCATCAGTTTTAGAGCTAAAATTAGCATGTTTAAAGTGATTTTCATGCTTCCAGGGGCCCAAAACACAAAATTTGTGGAATGGTTAAAAGTGCATGAAAATGGCCAATTTACTCACTCTGAGGTCTCAAAAAGTGTTTCTTCACCCCGGGAAGGGAATTAAATACCATTTGGAGGCATTTAATGTTCAAGCAAAAACAGGTGATTTTTGACAAAAGAGATAACACCCCCCATTACGTCATGCTTCAGAAAGGTGAAAAATGGTCCGTTTTCAAATGTTTTATTTTTGAACGTCAGTTCACATTTGTAGGTAGATCATCAGTTTTAGAGCTAAAATAAGCATGTTTAAAGTGATTTTCATGCTTCCAGGGGCCCAGGAAGTGAATTAAATACCATTTGGAGGCATTTAATGTTCAAGCAAAAACAGGTGAATTTTGACAAAAGAGATATCACCCCCCCATTACGTCATGCTGCAGAAAGGTGAAAAATGGTCCGTTTTCAAATGTTTTATTTTTTAACGTCAGTTCACATTTGTAGGTAGATCATCAGTTTTAGAGCTAAAATTAGCATGTTTAAAGTGATTTTCATGCTTCCAGGGGCCCAAAACACAAGATTTGTGAAATGGTTAAAAGTGCATGAAAATGGCCAATTTACTCACTCTGATGTCTCAAAAAGTGTTTCTTCACCCCGGGAAGTGAATTAAATACCATTTGGAGGCATTTAATGTTCAAGCAAAAACAGGTGATTTTTGACAAAAGAGATACACCCCCCCATTACGTCATGCTTCAGAAAGGTGAAAAATGGTCCGTTTTCAAATGTTTTATTTTTGAACGTCAGTTCACATTTGTAGGTAGATCATCAGTTTTAGAGCTACAAGTAGCATGTTTAAAGTGATTTTCATGCGTCCAGGGGCCCGGGAAGTGAATTAAATACCATTTGGAGGCATTTAATGTTCAAGCAAAAACAGGTGATTTTTGACAAAAGAGATAACACCCCCCATTACGTCATGCTTCAGAAAGGTGAAAAATGGTCCGTTTTCAAATGTTTTATTTTTGAACGTCAGTTCACATTTGTAGGTAGATCATCAGTTTTAGAGCTAAAATAAGCATGTTTAAAGTGATTTTCATGCTTCCAGGGGCCCAGGAAGTGAATTAAATACCATTTGGAGGCATTTAATGTTCAAGCAAAAACAGGTGACTTTTGACAAAAGAGATATCACCCCCCCATTACGTCATGCTGCAGAAAGGTGAAAAATGGTCCGTTTTCAAATGTTTTATTTTTTAACGTCAGTTCACATTTGTAGGTAGATCATCAGTTTTAGAGCTAAAATTAGCATGTTTAAAGTGATTTTCATGCTTCCAGGGGCCCAAAACACAAGATTTGTGAAATGGTTAAAAGTGCATGAAAATGGCCAATTTACTCACTCTGATGTCTCAAAAAGTGTTTCTTCACCCCGGGAAGTGAATTAAATACCATTTGGAGGCATTTAATGTTCAAGCAAAAACAGGTGATTTTTGACAAAAGAGATACACCCCCCCATTACGTCATGCTTCAGAAAGGTGAAAAATGGTCCGTTTTCAAATGTTTTATTTTTGAACGTCAGTTCACATTTGTAGGTAGATCATCAGTTTTAGAGCTACAAGTAGCATGTTTAAAGTGATTTTCATGCTTCCAGGGGCCCGGGAAGTGAATTAAATACCATTTGGAGGCATTTAATGTTCAAGCAAAAACAGGTGATTTTTGACAAAAGAGATAACACCCCCCATTACGTCATGCTTCAGAAAGGTGAAAAATGGTCCGTTTTCAAATGTTTTATTTTTGAACGTCAGTTCACATTTGTAGGTAGATCATCAGTTTTAGAGCTAAAATAAGCATGTTTAAAGTGATTTTCATGCTTCCAGGGGCCCGGGAAATGAATTAAATACCATTTGGAGGCATTTAATGTTCAAGCAAAAACAGGTGATTTTTGACAAAAGAGATAACACCCCCCCATTACGTCATGCTTCAGAAAGGTGAAAAATGGTCCGTTTTCAAATGTTTTATTTTTGAACGTCAGTTCACATTTGTAGGTAGATCATCCGTTTTAGAGCTAAAATAAGCATGTTTAAAGTGATTTTCATGCTTCCAGGGGCCCGGGAAGTGAATTAAATACCATTTGGAGGCATTTAATGTTCAAGCAAAAACAAGTGATTTTTGACAAAAGAGATAACACCCCCCCATTACGTCATGCTGCAGAAAGGTGAAAAATGGTCCGTTTTCAAATGTTTTATTTTTGAAAGTCAGTTCACATTTGTAGGTAGATCATCAGTTTTAGAGCTAAAATTAGCATGTTTAAAGTGATTTTCATGCTTCCAGGGGCCCGGGAAGTGAATTAAATACCATTTGGAGGCATTTAATGTTCAAGCAAAAACAGGTGATTTTTGACAAAAGAGATAACACCCCCCCATTACGTCATGCTGCAGAAAGGTGAAAAATGGTCCGTTTTCAAATGTTTTATTTTTTAACGTCAGTTCACATTTGTAGGTAGATCATCAGTTTTAGAGCTAAAATTAGCATGTTTAAAGTGATTTTCATGCTTCCAGAGGCCCAAAACACAAGATTTGTGAAATGGTTAAAAGTGCATGAAAATGGCCAATTTACTCACTCTGAGGTCTCAAAAAGTGTTTCTTCACCCCGGGAATTGAATTAAATACCATTTGGAGGCATTTAATGTTCAAGCAAAAACAGGTGATTTTTGACAAAAGAGATAACACCCCCCCATTACGTCACGCTTCAGAAAGGTGAAAAATGGTCCGTTTCCAAATGTTTTATTTTTGAACGTCAGTTCACATTTGTAGGTAGATCATCAGTTTTAGAGCAAAAATTAGCATGTTTAAAGTGATTTTCATGCTTCCAGGGCCCCGGGAAGTGAATTAAATACCATTTGGAGGCATTTAATGTTCAAGCAAAAACAGGTGATTTTTGACAAAAGAGATAACACCCCCCCCATTACGTCAGGCTTCAGAAAGGTGAAAAATTGTTCGTTTTCAAATGTTTTATTTTTGAAAGTCAGTTCACATTTGTAGGTAGATCATCAGTTTTAGAGCTAAAATTAGCATGTTTAAAGTGATTTTCATGCTTCCAGGGGCCCGGGAAGTGAATTAAATACCATTTGGAGGCATTTAATGTTCAAGCAAAAACAGGTGATTTTTGACAAAAGAGATAACACCCCCCCATTACGTCATGCTTCAGAAAGGTGAAAAATTGTCCGTTTTCAAATGTTTTATTTTTGAAAGCCAGTTCACATTTGTAGGTAGATCATCAGTTTTAGAGCTAAAATTAGCATGTTTAAAGTGATTTTCATGCTTCCAGGGGCCCGGGAAGTGAATTAAATACCATTTGGAGGCATTTAATGTTCAAGCAAAAACAGGTGATTTTTGACAAAAGAGATAACACCCCCCATTACGTCATGCTTCAGAAAGGTGAAAAATGGTCCGTTTTCAAATGTTTTATTTTTGAACGTCAGTTCACATTTGTAGGTAGATCATCAGTTTTAGAGCTAAAATTAGCATGTTTAAAGTGATTTTCATGCTTCCAGGGGCCCGGGAAGTGAATTAAATACCATTTGGAGGCATTTAATGTTCAAGCAAAAACAGGTGATTTTTGACAAAAGGGATAACACCCCCCCATTACGTCATGCTTCAGAAAGGTGAAAAATGGTCCGTTTTCAAATGTTTTATTTTTGAAAGTCAGTTCACATTTGTAGGTAGATCATCAGTTTTAGAGCTAAAATTAGCATGTTTAAAGTGATTTTCATGCTTCCAGGGGCCCGGGAAGTGAATTAAATACCATTTGGAGGCATTTAATGTTCAAGCAAAAACAGGTGATTTTTGACAAAAGAGATAACACCCCCCCATTACGTCATGCTTCAGAAAGGTGAAAAATGGTCCGTTTTGAAATGTTTTATTTTTTAACGTCAGTTCACATTTGTAGGTAGATCATCAGTTTTAGAGCTAAAATTAGCATGTTTAAAGTGATTTTTATGCTTCCGGGGGCCCAAAACACAAGATTTGTGAAATGATTAAAAGTGCATGAAAATGGCCAATTTACTCACTCTGAGGTCTCAAAAAGTGTTTCTTCACCCCGGGAAGAGAATTAAATACCATTTGGAGGCATTTAATGTTCTAGCAAAAACAGGTGATTTTTGACAAAAGAGATAACACCCCCCCATTACGTCATGCTTCAGAAAGGTGAAAAATGGTCCGTTTTCAAATGTTTTATTTTTGAACGTCAGTTCACATTTGTAGGTTGATCATCAGTTTTAGAGCTAAAATAAGCATGTTTAAAGTGATTTTCATGCTTCCAGGGGCCCGGGAAGTGAATTAAATATCATTTGGAGGCATTTAATGTTCAAGTAAAAACAGGTGATTTTTGACAAAAGAGATAACACCCCCCCATTACGTCATGCTTCAGAAAGGTGAAAAATTGTCCGTTTTCAAATGTTTTATTTTTGAAAGTCAGTTCACATTTGTAGGTAGATCATCAGTTTTAGAGCTAAAATTAGCATGTTTAAAGTGATTTTCATGCTTCCAGGGGCCCGGGAAGTGAATTAAATACCATTTGGAGGCATTTAATGTTCAAGCAAAAACAGGTGATTTTTGACAAAAGAGATAACACCCCCCCATTACGTCATGCTGCAGAAAGGTGAAAAATGGTCCGTTTTGAAATGTTTTATTTTTTAACGTCAGTTCACATTTGTAGGTAGATCATCAGTTTTAGAGCTAAAATTAGCATGTTTAAAGTGATTTTCATGCTTCCAGGGGCCCAAAACACAAGATTTGTGAAATGGTTAAAAGTGCATGAAAATGGCAATTTACTCACTCTGAGGTCTCAAAAAGTGTTTCTTCACCCCGGGAAGTGAATTAAATACCATTTGGAGGCATTTAATGTTCAAGCAAAAACAGGTGATTTTTGACAAAAGAGATAACACCCCCCCATTGCGTCATGCTTCAGAAAGGTGAAAAATTGTCCGTTTTCAAATGTTTTATTTTTGAAAGTCAGTTCACATTTGTAGGTAGATCATCAGTTTTAGAGCTAAAATTAGCATGTTTAAAGTGATTTTCATGCTTCCAGGGGCCCGGTAAGTGAATTAAATACCATTTGGAGGCATTTAATGTTCAAGAAAAAACAGGTGATTTTTGACAAAAGAGATAACACCCCCCCATTACGTCATGCTTCAGAAAGGTGAAAAATGGTCCGTTTTCAAATGTTTTATTTTTTAACGTCAGTTCACATTTGTAGGTAGATCATCAGTTTTAGAGCTAAAATTAGCATGTTTAAAGTGATTTTCATGCTTCCAGGGGCCCAAAACACAAGATTTGTGGAATGGTTAAAAGTGCATGAAAATGGCCAATTTACTCACTCTGAGGTCTCAAAAAGTGTTTCTTCACCCCGGGAAGTGAATTAAATACCATTTGGAGGCAATTAATGTTCAAGCAAAAACAGGTGATTTTTGACAAAAGAGATAACACCCCCCCATTACGTCATGCTTCAGAAAGGTGAAAAATGGTCCGTTTTCAAATGTTTTATTTTTGAACGTCAGTTCACATTTGTAGGTAGATCATCAGTTTTAGAGCTAAAATAAGCATGTTTAAAGTGAATTTCATGCTTCCAGGGGCCCGGGAAGTGTATTAAATACCATTTGGAGGCATTTAATGTTCAAGCAAAAACAGGTGATTTTTGACAAAAGAGATAACCCCCCCCATTACGTCATGCTTCAGAAAGGTGAAAAATGGTCCGTTTTCAAATGTTTTATTTTTGAACGTCAGTTCACATTTGTAGGTAGATCATCAGTTTTAGAGCTAAAATTAGCATGTTTAAAGTGATTTTCATGCTTCCAGGGGCCCGGGAAGTGAATTAAATACCATTTGGAGGCATTTAATGTTCAAGCAAAAACAGGTGATTTTTGACAAAAGAGATAACACAACCCCATTACGTCATGCTTCAGAAAGGTGAAAAATTGTCCGTTTTCAAATGTTTTATTTTTGAAAGTCAGTTCACATTTGTAGGTAGATCATCAGTTTTAGAGCTAAAATTAGCATGTTTAAAGTGATTGTCATGCTTCCAGGGGCCCGGGAAGTGAATTAAATACCATTTGGAGGCATTTAATGTTCAAGCAAAAACAGGTGATTTTTGACAAAAGAAATAACACCCCCCCATTACGTCATGCTTCAGAAAGGTGAAAAATTGTCCGTTTTCAAATGTTTTATTTTTGAAAGTCAGTTCACATTTGTAGGTAGATCATCAGTTTTAGAGCTAAAATTAGCATGTTTAAAGTGATTTTCATGCTTCCAGGGGCCCAAAACACAAGATTTGTGAAATGGTTAAAAGTGCATGAAAATGGCCAATTTACTCACTCTGAGGTCTCAAAAAGTGTTTCTTCACCCAGGGAAGAGAATTAAATACCATTTGGAGGCATTTAATGTTCAAGCAAAAACAGGTGATTTTTGACAAAAGAGATAACACCCCCCCATTACGTCATGCTTCAGAAAGGTGAAAAATGGTCCGTTTTCAAATGTTTTATTTTTGAACGTCAGTTCACATTTGTAGGTAGATCATCAGTTTTAGAGCTAAAAGTAGCATGTTTAAAGTGATTTTCATGCTTCCAGGGGCCCAAAACACAAGATTTGTGAAATGGTTAAAAGTGCATGAAAATGGCCAATTTACTCACTCTGAGGTCTCAAAAAGTGTTTCTTCACCCCGGGAAGTGAATTAAATACCATTTGGAGGCATTTAATGTTCAAGCAAAAACAGGTGATTTTTGACAAAAGAGATAACACCCCCCCATTACGTCATGCTTCAGAAAGGTGAAAAATGGTACGTTTTCAAATGTTTTATTTTTGAACGTCAGTTCACATTTGTAGGTAGATCATCAGTTTTAGAGCTAAAATAAGCATGTTTAAAGTGATTTTCATGCTTCCAGGAGCCCGGGAAGTGAATTAAATACCATTTGGAGGCATTTAATGTTCAAGCAAAAACAGGTGATTTTTGACAAAAGAGATAACACCCCCCCATTACGTCATGCTTCAGAAAGGTGAAAAATTGTCAGTTTTCAAATGTTTTATTTTTGAAAGTCAGTTCACATTTGTAGGTAGATCATCAGTTTTAGAGCTAAAATTAGCATGTTTAAAGTGATTTTCATGCTTCCAGGGGCCCGGGAAGTGAATTAAATACCATTTGGAGGCATTTAATGTTCAAGCAAAAACAGGTGATTTTTGACAAAAGAGATAACACCCCCCCCATTACGTCATGCTGCAGAAAGGTGAAAAATGGTCCGTTTTGAAATGTTTTATTTTTTAACGTCAGTTCACATTTGTAGGTAGATCATCAGTTTTAGAGCTAAAATTAGCATGTTTAAAGTGATTTTCATGCTTCCAGGGGCCCAAAACACAAGATTTGTGAAATGGTTAAAAGTGCATGAAAATGGCAATTTACTCACTCTGAGGTCTCAAAAAGTGTTTCTTCACCCCGGGAAGTGAATTAAATACCATTTGGAGGCATTTAATGTTCAAGCAAAAACAGGTGATTTTTGACAAAAGAGATAACACCCCCCCATTATGTCATGCTTCAGAAAGGTGAAAAATGGTCCATTTTCAAATGTTTTATTTTTGAAAGTCAGTTCACATTTGTAGGTAGATCATCAGTTTTAGAGCTAAAATTAGCATGTTTAAAGTGATTTTCATGCTTCCAGGGGCCCGGGAAGTGAATTACATACCATTTGGAGGCATTTAATGTTCAAGCAAAAACAGGTGATTTTTGACAAAAGAGATAACACCCCCCATTACGTCATGCTTCAGAAAGGTGAAAAATGGTCAATTTTCAAATGTTTTATTTTTGAACGTCAGTTCACATTTGTAGGTAGATCATCAGTTTTGGAGCTAAAATTAGCATGTTTAAAGTGATTTTCATGCTTCCAGGGGCCCAGGAAGTGAATTAAATACCATTTGGAGGCATTTAATGTTCAAGCAAAAACAGGTGATTTTTGACAAAAGAGATAACACCCCCCCATTACGTCATGCTTCAGAAAGGTGAAAAATTGTCCGTTTTCAAATGTTTTATTTTTGAAAGTCAGTTCACATTTGTAGGTAGATCATCAGTTTTAGAGCTAAAATTAGCATGTTTAAAGTGATTTTCATGCTTCCAGGGGCCCGGGAAGTGAATTAAATACCATTTGGAGGCATTTAATGTTCAAGCAAAAACAGGTGATTTTTGACAAAAGAGATAACACCCTCCCATTATGTCATGCTGCAGAAAGGTGAAAAATGGTCCGTTTTGAAATGTTTTATTTTTTAACGTCAGTTCACATTTGTAGGTAGATCATCAGTTTTAGAGCTAAAATTAGCATGTTTAAAGTGATTTTCATGCTTCCAGGGGCCCAAAACACAAGATTTGTGAAATGGTTAAAAGTGCATGAAAATGGCAATTTACTCACTCTGAGGTCTCAAAAAGTGTTTCTTCACCCCGGGAAGTGAATTAAATACCATTTGGAGGCAATTAATGTTCAAGCAAAAAAAGGTGATTTTTGACAAAAGAGATAACACCCCCCCATTATGTCATGCTTCAGAAAGGTGAAAAATGGTCCATTTTCAAATGTTTTATTTTTGAACGTCAGTTCACATTTGTAGGTAGATCATCAGTTTTAGAGCTAAAATAAGCATGTTTAAAGTGATTTTCATGCTTCCAGGGGCCCGGGAAGTGAATTAAATACCATTTGGAGGCATTTAATGTTCAAGCAAAAACAGGTGATTTTTGACAAAAGAGATAACACCCCCCCATTACGTCATGCTGCAGAAAGGTGAAAAATGGTCCGTTTTCAAATGTTTTATTTTTTAACGTCAGTTTACATTTGTAGGTAGATCATCAGTTTTAGAGCTAAAATTAGCATGTTTAAAGTGATTTTCATGCTTCCAGGGGCCCAAAACACAAGATTTGTGAAATGGTTAAAAGTGCATGAAAATGCCCAATTTACTCACTCTGAGGTCTCAAAAAGTGTTTCTTCACCCCGGGAAGAGAATTAAATACCATTTGGAGGCATTTAATGTTCAAGCAAAAACAGGTGATTTTTGACAAAAGTGATAACACCCCCCAATTACGTCATGCTTCAGAAAGGTGAAAAATGGTCCGTTTTCAAATGTTTTATTTTTGAACGTCAGTTCACATTTGTAGGTAGATCATCAGTTTTAGAGCTAAAAGTAGCATGTTTAAAGTGATTTTCATGCTTCCAGGGGCCCAAAACACAAGATTTGTGAAATGGTTAAAAGTGCATGAAAATGGCCAATTTACTCACTCTGAGGTCTCAAAAAGTGTTTCTTCACCCCGGGAAGTGAATTAAATACCATTTGGAGGCATTTAATGTTCAAGCAAAAACAGGTGATTTTTGACAAAAGAGATAACACCCCCCCATTACGTCATGCTTCAGAAAGGTGAAAAATGGTCCATTTTCAAATGTTTTATTTTTGAACGTCAGTTCACATTTGTAGGTAGATCATCAGTTTTAGAGCTAAAATAAGCATGTTTAAAGTGATTTTCATGCTTCCAGGGGCCCGGGAAGTGAATTAAATACCATTTGGAGGCATTTAATGTTCAAGCAAAAACAGGTGATTTTTGACAAAAGAGATAACACCCCCCATTACGTCATGCTTCAGAAAGGTGAAAAATCGTCCGTTTTCAAATGTTTTATTTTTGAAAGTCAGTTCACATTTGTAGGTAGATCATCAGTTTTAGAGCTAAAATTAGCATGTTTAAAGTGATTTTCATGCTTCCAGGGGCCCGGGAAGTGAATTAAATACCATTTGGAGGCATTTAATGTTCAAGCAAAAACAGGTGATTTTTGACAAAAGAGATAACACCCCCCCATTACGTCATGCTGCAGAAAGGTGAAAAATGGTCCGTTTTGAAATGTTTTATTTTTTAACGTCAGTTCACATTTGTAGGTAGATCATCAGTTTTAGAGCTAAAATTAGCATGTTTAAAGTGATTTTCATGCTTCCAGGGGCCCAAAACACAAGATTTGTGAAATGGTTAAAAGTGCATGAAAATGGCAATTTACTCACTCTGAGGTCTCAAAAAGTGTTTCTTCACCCCGGGAAGTGAATTAAATACCATTTGGAGGCATTTAATGTTCAAGCAAAAACAGGTGATTTTTGACAAAAGAGATAACACCCCCCCCATTGCGTCATGCTTCAGAAAGGTGAAAAATTGTCCGTTTTCAAATGTTTTATTTTTGAAAGTCAGTTCACATTTGTAGGTAGATCATCAGTTTTAGAGCTAAAATTAGCGTGTTTAAAGTGATTTTCATGCTTCCAGGGGCCCGGTAAGTGAATTAAATACCATTTGGAGGCATTTAATGTTCAAGCAAAAACAGGTGATTTTTGACAAAAGAGATAACACCCCCCCATTACATCATGCTTCAGAAAGGTGAAAAATGGTCCGTTTTCAAATGTTTTATTTTTTAACGTCAGTTCACATTTGTAGGTAGATCATCAGTTTTAGAGCTAAAATTAGCATGTTTAAAGTGATTTTCATGCTTCCAGGGGCCCAAAACACAAGATTTGTGGAATGGTTAAAAGTGCATGAAAATGGCCAATTTACTCACTCTGAGGTCTCAAAAAGTGTTTCTTCACCCCGGGAAGTGAATTAAATACCATTTGGAGGCATTTAATGTTCAAGCAAAAACAGGTGATTTTTGACAAAAGAGATAACACCCCCCATTACGTCATGCTTCAGAAAGGTGAAAAATCGTCCGTTTTCAAATGTTTTATTTTTGAAAGTCAGTTCACATTTGTAGGTAGATCATCAGTTTTAGAGCTAAAATTAGCATGTTTAAAGTGATTTTCATGCTTCCAGGGGCCCAAAACACAAGATTTGTGGAATGGTTAAAAGTGCATGAAAATGGCCAATTTACTCACTCTGAGGTCTCAAAAAGTGTTTCTTCACCCCGGGAAGTGAATTAAATACCATTTGGAGGCAATTAATGTTCAAGCAAAAACAGGTGATTTTTGACAAAAGAGATAACACCCCCCCATTACGTCATGCTTCAGAAAGGTGAAAAATGGTCCGTTTTCAAATGTTTTATTTTTGAACGTCAGTTCACATTTGTAGGTAGATCATCAGTTTTAGAGCTAAAATTAGCATGTTTAAAGTGATTTTCATGCTTCCAGGGGCCCGGGAAGTGAATTAGATACCATTTGGAGGCATTTAATGTTCAAGCAAAAACAGGTGATTTTTGACAAAAGAGATAACACCCCCACATTACGTCATGCTTCAGAAAGGTGAAAAATTGTCCGTTTTCAAATGTTTTATTTTTGAACGTCAGTTCACATTTGTAGGTAGATCATCAGTTTTAGAGCTACAATTAGCATGTTTAAAGTGATTTTCATGCTTCCAGGGGCCCGGGAAGTGAATTAAATACCATTTGGAGGCATTTAATGTTCAAGCAAAAACAGGTGATTTTTGACAAAAGAGATAACACCCCCCCATTACGTCATGCTTCAGAAAGGTGAAAAATGGTCCGTTTTCAAATGTTTTATTTTTGAAAGTCAGTTCACATTTGTAGGTAGATCATCAGTTTTAGAGCTAAAATTAGCATGTTTAAAGTGATTTTCATGCTTCCAGGGGCCCGGGAAGTGAATTAAATACCATCTGGAGGCATTTAATGTTCAAGCAAAAACAGGTGATTTTTGACAAAAGAGATAACACCCCCCCATTACGTCATGCTGCAGAAAGGTGAAAAATGGTCCGTTTTCAAATGTTTTATTTTTTAACGTCAGTTCACATTTGTAGGTAGATCATCAGTTTTAGAGCTAAAATTAGCATGTTTAAAGTGATTTTCATGCTTCCAGGGGCCCAAAACACAAAATTTGTGGAATGGTTAAAAGTACATGAAAATGGCCAATTTACTCACTCTGAGGTCTCAAAAAGTGTTTCTTCACCCCGGGAAGGGAATTAAATACCATTTGGAGGCATTTAATGTTCAAGCAAAAACAGGTGATTTTTGACAAAAGAGATAACACCCCCCATTACGTCATGCTTCAGAAAGGTGAAAAATGGTCCGTTTTCAAATGTTTTATTTTTGAACGTCAGTTCACATTTGTAGGTAGATCATCAGTTTTAGAGCTAAAATAAGCATGTTTAAAGTGATTTTCATGCTTCCAGGGGCCCAGGAAGTGAATTAAATACCATTTGGAGGCATTTAATGTTCAAGCAAAAACAGGTGATTTTTGACAAAAGAGATATCACCCCCCCATTACGTCATGCTGCAGAAAGGTGAAAAATGGTCCGTTTTCAAATGTTTTATTTTTTAACGTCAGTTCACATTTGTAGGTAGATCATCAGTTTTAGAGCTAAAATTAGCATGTTTAAAGTGATTTTCATGCTTCCAGGGGCCCAAAACACAAGATTTGTGAAATGGTTAAAAGTGCATGAAAATGGCCAATTTACTCACTCTGATGTCTCAAAAAGTGTTTCTTCACCCCGGGAAGTGAATTAAATACCATTTGGAGGCATTTAATGTTCAAGCAAAAACAGGTGATTTTTGACAAAAGAGATACACCCCCCATTACGTCATGCTTCAGAAAGGTGAAAAATTGTCCGTTTTCAAATGTTTTATTTTTGAAAGTCAGTTCACATTTGTAGGTAGATCATCAGTTTTAGAGCTAAAATTAGCATGTTTAAAGTGATTTTCATGCTTCCAGGGGCCCGGGAAGTGAATTAAATACCATTTGGAGGCATTTAATGTTCAAGCAAAAACAGGTGATTTTTGACAAAAGAGATAACACCCCCCCATTACGTCATGCTGCAGAAAGGTGAAAAATGGTCCGTTTTCAAATGTTTTATTTTTTAACGTCAGTTCACATTTGTAGGTAGATCATCAGTTTTAGAGCTAAAATTAGCATGTTTAAAGTGATTTTCATGCTTCCAGGGGCCCAAAACACAAGATTTGTGAAATGGTTAAAAGTGCATGAAAATGGCCAATTTACTCACTCTGAGGTCTCAAAAAGTGTTTCTTCACCCCGGGAATTGAATTAAATACCATTTGGAGGCATTTAATGTTCAAGCAAAAACAGGTGATTTTTGACAAAAGAGATAACACCCCCCCATTACGTCACGCTTCAGAAAGGTGAAAAATGGTCCGTTTCCAAATGTTTTATTTTTGAACGTCAGTTCACATTTGTAGGTATATCATCAGTTTTAGAGCAAAAATTAGCATGTTTAAAGTGATTTTCATGCTTCCAGGGCCCCGGGAAGTGAATTAAATACCATTTGGAGGCATTTAATGTTCAAGCAAAAACAGGTGATTTTTGACAAAAGAGATAACACCCCCCCCATTACGTCAGGCTTCAGAAAGGTGAAAAATTGTTCGTTTTCAAATGTTTTATTTTTGAAAGTCAGTTCACATTTGTAGGTAGATCATCAGTTTTAGAGCTAAAATTAGCATGTTTAAAGTGATTTTCATGCTTCCAGGGGCCCGGGAAGTGAATTAAATACCATTTGGAGGCATTTAATGTTCAAGCAAAAACAGGTGATTTTTGACAAAAGAGATAACACCCCCCCATTACGTCATGCTTCAGAAAGGTGAAAAATTGTCCGTTTTCAAATGTTTTATTTTTGAAAGCCAGTTCACATTTGTAGGTAGATCATCAGTTTTAGAGCTAAAATTAGCATGTTTAAAGTGATTTTCATGCTTCCAGGGGCCCGGGAAGTGAATTAAATACCATTTGGAGGCATTTAATGTTCAAGCAAAAACAGGTGATTTTTGACAAAAGAGATATCACCCCCCCATTACGTCATGCTGCAGAAAGGTGAAAAATGGTCCGTTTTCAAATGTTTTATTTTTTAACGTCAGTTCACATTTGTAGGTAGATCATCAGTTTTAGAGCTAAAATTAGCATGTTTAAAGTGATTTTCATGCTTCCAGGGGCCCAAAACACAAGATTTGTGAAATGGTTAAAAGTGCATGAAAATGGCCAATTTACTCACTCTGATGTCTCAAAAAGTGTTTCTTCACCCCGGGAAGTGAATTAAATACCATTTGGAGGCATTTAATGTTCAAGCAAAAACAGGTGATTTTTGACAAAATAGATACACCCCCCATTACGTCATGCTTCAGAAAGGTGAAAAATGGTCCGTTTTCAAATGTTTTATTTTTGAACGTCAGTTCACATTTGTAGGTAGATCATCAGTTTTAGAGCTACAAGTAGCATGTTTAAAGTGATTTTCATGCTTCCAGGGGCCCGGGAAGTGAATTAAATACCATTTGGAGGCATTTAATGTTCAAGCAAAAACAGGTGATTTTTGACAAAAGAGATAACACCCCCCCATTACGTCATGCTTCAGAAAGGTGAAAAATTGTCCGTTTTCAAATGTTTTATTTTTGAAAGTCAGTTCACATTTGTAGGTAGATCATCAGTTTTAGAGCTAAAATTAGCATGTTTAAAGTGATTTTCATGCTTCCAGGGGCCCGGGAAGTGAATTAAATACCATTTGGAGGCATTTAATGTTCAAGCAAAAACAGGTGATTTTTGACAAAAGAGATAACACCCCCCCATTACGTCATGCTGCAGAAAGGTGAAAAATGGTCCGTTTTCAAATGTTTTATTTTTTAACGTCAGTTCACATTTGTAGGTAGATCATCAGTTTTAGAGCTAAAATTAGCATGTTTAAAGTGATTTTCATGCTTCCAGGGGCCCAAAACACAAGATTTGTGAAATGGTTAAAAGTGCATTAAAATGGCCAATTTACTCACTCTGAGGTCTCAAAAAGTGTTTCTTCACCCCGGGAATTGAATTAAATACCATTTGGAGGCATTTAATGTTCAAGCAAAAACAGGTGATTTTTGACAAAAGAGATAACACCCCCCCCATTACGTCACGCTTCAGAAAGGTGAAAAATGGTCCGTTTCCAAATGTTTTATTTTAGAACGTCAGTTCACATTTGTAGGTAGATCATCAGTTTTAGAGCAAAAATTAGCATGTTTAAAGTGATTTTCATGCTTCCAGGGCCCCGGGAAGTGAATTAAATACCATTTGGAGGCATTTAATGTTCAAGCAAAAACAGGTGATTTTTGACAAAAGAGATAACACCCCCCCCATTACGTCAGGCTTCAGAAAGGTGAAAAATTGTTCGTTTTCAAATGTTTTATTTTTGAAAGTCAGTTCACATTTGTAGGTAGATCATCAGTTTTAGAGCTAAAATTAGCATGTTTAAAGTGATTTTCATGCTTCCAGGGGCCCGGGAAGTGAATTAAATACCATTTGGAGGCATTTAATGTTCAAGCAAAAACAGGTGATTTTTGACAAAAGAGATAACACCCCCCCATTACGTCATGCTTCAGAAAGGTGAAAAATTGTCCGTTTTCAAATGTTTTATTTTTGAAAGCCAGTTCACATTTGTAGGTAGATCATCAGTTTTAGAGCTAAAATTAGCATGTTTAAAGTGATTTTCATGCTTCCAGGGGCCCGGGAAGTGAATTAAATACCATTTGGAGGCATTTAATGTTCAAGCAAAAACAGGTGATTTTTGACAAAAGAGATAACACCCCCCATTACGTCATGCTTCAGAAAGGTGAAAAATGGTCCGTTTTCAAATGTTTTATTTTTGAACGTCAGTTCACATTTGTAGGTAGATCATCAGTTTTAGAGCTAAAATTAGCATGTTTAAAGTGATTTTCATGCTTCCAGGGGCCCGGGAAGTGAATTAAATACCATTTGGAGGCATTTAATGTTCAAGCAAAAACAGGTGATTTTTGACAAAAGAGATAACACCCCCCATTACGTCATGCTTCAGAAAGGTGAAAAATGGTCCGTTTTCAAATGTTTTATTTTTGAACGTCAGTTCACATTTGTAGGTAGATCATCAGTTTTAGAGCTAAAATAAGCATGTTTAAAGTGATTTTCATGCTTCCAGGGGCCCGGGAAGTGAATTAAATATCATTTGGAGGCATTTAATGTTCAAGTAAAAACAGGTGATTTTTGACAAGAGATAACACCCCCCCATTACGTCATGCTTCAGAAAGGTGAAAAATTGTCCGTTTTCAAATGTTTTATTTTTGAAAGTCAGTTCACATTTGTAGGTAGATCATCAGTTTTAGAGCTAAAATTAGCATGTTTAAAGTGATTTTCATGCTTCCAGGGGCCCGGGAAGTGAATTAAATACCATTTGGAGGCATTTAATGTTCAAGCAAAAACAGGTGATTTTTGACAAAAGAGATAACACCCCCCCATTACGTCATGCTGCAGAAAGGTGAAAAATGGTCCGTTTTGAAATGTTTTATTTTTTAACGTCAGTTCACATTTGTAGGTAGATCATCAGTTTTAGAGCTAAAATTAGCATGTTTAAAGTGATTTTCATGCTTCCAGGGGCCCAAAACACAAGATTTGTGAAATGGTTAAAAGTGCATGAAAATGGCAATTTACTCACTCTGAGGTCTCAAAAAGTGTTTCTTCACCCCGGGAAGTGAATTAAATACCATTTGGAGGCATTTAATGTTCAAGCAAAAACAGGTGATTTTTGACAAAAGAGATAACACCCCCCCATTGCCTCATGCTTCAGAAAGGTGAAAAATTGTCCGTTTTCAAATGTTTTATTTTTGAAAGTCAGTTCACATTTGTAGGTAGATCATCAGTTTTAGAGCTAAAATTAGCATGTTTAAAGTGATTTTCATGCTTCCAGGGGCCCGGTAAGTGAATTAAATACCATTTGGAGGCATTTAATGTTCAAGAAAAAACAGGTGATTTTTGACAAAAGAGATAACACCCCCCCATTACGTCATGCTTCAGAAAGGTGAAAAATGGTCCGTTTTCAAATGTTTTATTTTTTAACGTCAGTTCACATTTGTAGGTAGATCATCAGTTTTAGAGCTAAAATTAGCATGTTTAAAGTGATTTTCATGCTTCCAGGGGCCCAAAACACAAGATTTGTGGAATGGTTAAAAGTGCATGAAAATGGCCAATTTACTCACTCTGAGGTCTCAAAAAGTGTTTCTTCACCCCGGGAAGTGAATTAAATACCATTTGGAGGCAATTAATGTTCAAGCAAAAACAGGTGATTTTTGACAAAAGAGATAACACCCCCCCATTACGTCATGCTTCAGAAAGGTGAAAAATGGTCCGTTTTCAAATGTTTTATTTTTGAAAGTCAGTTCACATTTGTAGGTAGATCATCAGTTTTAGAGCTAAAATTAGCATGTTTAAAGTGATTTTCATGCTTCCAGGGGCCCGGGAAGTGAATTAAATACCATTTGGAGGCATTTAATGTTCAAGCAAAAACAGGTGATTTTTGACAAAAGAGATATCACCCCCCCATTACGTCATGCTGCAGAAAGGTGAAAAATGGTCCGTTTTCAAATGTTTTATTTTTTAACGTCAGTTCACATTTGTAGGTAGATCATCAGTTTTAGAGCTAAAATTAGCATGTTTAAAGTGATTTTCATGCTTCCAGGGGCCCAAAACACAAGATTTGTGAAATGGTTAAAAGTGCATGAAAATGGCCAATTTACTCACTCTAATGTCTCAAAAAGTGTTTCTTCACCCCGGGAAGTGAATTAAATACCATTTGGAGGCATTTAATGTTCAAGCAAAAACAGGTGATTTTTGACAAAATAGATACACCCCCCATTACGTCATGCTTCAGAAAGGTGAAAAATGGTCCGTTTTCAAATGTTTTATTTTTGAACGTCAGTTCACATTTGTAGGTAGATCATCAGTTTTAGAGCTACAAGTAGCATGTTTAAAGTGATTTTCATGCTTCCAGGGGCCCGGGAAGTGAATTAAATACCATTTGGAGGCATTTAATGTTCAAGCAAAAACAGGTGATTTTTGACAAAAGAGATAACACCCCCCCATTACGTCATGCTGCAGAAAGGTGAAAAATGGTCCGTTTTCAAATGTTTTATTTTTTAACGTCAGTTCACATTTGTAGGTAGATCATCAGTTTTAGAGCTAAAATTAGCATGTTTAAAGTGATTTTCATGCTTCCAGGGGCCCAAAACACAAGATTTGTGAAATGGTTAAAAGTGCATTAAAATGGCCAATTTACTCACTCTGAGGTCTCAAAAAGTGTTTCTTCACCCCGGGAATTGAATTAAATACCATTTGGAGGCATTTAATGTTCAAGCAAAAACAGGTGATTTTTGACAAAAGAGATAACACCCCCCCCATTACGTCACGCTTCAGAAAGGTGAAAAATGGTCCGTTTCCAAATGTTTTATTTTTGAACGTCAGTTCACATTTGTAGGTAGATCATCAGTTTTAGAGCAAAAATTAGCATGTTTAAAGTGATTTTCATGCTTCCAGGGCCCCGGGAAGTGAATTAAATACCATTTGGAGGCATTTAATGTTCAAGCAAAAACAGGTGATTTTTGACAAAAGAGATAACACCCCCCCCATTACGTCAGGCTTCAGAAAGGTGAAAAATTGTTCGTTTTCAAATGTTTTATTTTTGAAAGTCAGTTCACATTTGTAGGTAGATCATCAGTTTTAGAGCTAAAATTAGCATGTTTAAAGTGATTTTCATGCTTCCAGGGGCCCGGGAAGTGAATTAAATACCATTTGGAGGCATTTAATGTTCAAGCAAAAACAGGTGATTTTTGACAAAAGAGATAACACCCCCCCATTACGTCATGCTTCAGAAAGGTGAAAAATTGTCCGTTTTCAAATGTTTTATTTTTGAAAGCCAGTTCACATTTGTAGGTAGATCATCAGTTTTAGAGCTAAAATTAGCATGTTTAAAGTGATTTTCATGCTTCCAGGGGCCCGGGAAGTGAATTAAATACCATTTGGAGGCATTTAATGTTCAAGCAAAAACAGGTGATTTTTGACAAAAGAGATAACACCCCCCATTACGTCATGCTTCAGAAAGGTGAAAAATGGTCCGTTTTCAAATGTTTTATTTTTGAACGTCAGTTCACATTTGTAGGTAGATCATCAGTTTTAGAGCTAAAATTAGCATGTTTAAAGTGATTTTCATGCTTCCAGGGGCCCGGGAAGTGAATTAAATACCATTTGGAGGCATTTAATGTTCAAGCAAAAACAGGTGATTTTTGACAAAAGAGATAACACCCCCCATTACGTCATGCTTCAGAAAGGTGAAAAATGGTCCGTTTTCAAATGTTTTATTTTTGAACGTCAGTTCACATTTGTAGGTAGATCATCAGTTTTAGAGCTAAAATAAGCATGTTTAAAGTGATTTTCATGCTTCCAGGGGCCCGGGAAGTGAATTAAATATCATTTGGAGGCATTTAATGTTCAAGTAAAAACAGGTGATTTTTGACAAAAGAGATAACACCCCCCCATTACGTCATGCTTCAGAAAGGTGAAAAATTGTCCGTTTTCAAATGTTTTATTTTTGAAAGTCAGTTCACATTTGTAGGTAGATCATCAGTTTTAGAGCTAAAATTAGCATGTTTAAAGTGATTTTCATGCTTCCAGGGGCCCGGGAAGTGAATTAAATACCATTTGGAGGCATTTAATGTTCAAGCAAAAACAGGTGATTTTTGACAAAAGAGATAACACCCCCCCCATTACGTCATGCTGCAGAAAGGTGAAAAATGGTCCGTTTTGAAATGTTTTATTTTTTAACGTCAGTTCACATTTGTAGGTAGATCATCAGTTTTAGAGCTAAAATTAGCATGTTTAAAGTGATTTTCATGCTTCCAGGGGCCCAAAACACAAGATTTGTGAAATGGTTAAAAGTGCATGAAAATGGCAATTTACTCACTCTGAGGTCTCAAAAAGTGTTTCTTCACCCCGGGAAGTGAATTAAATACCATTTGGAGGCATTTAATGTTCAAGCAAAAACAGGTGATTTTTGACAAAAGAGATAACACCCCCCCATTGCGTCATGCTTCAGAAAGGTGAAAAATTGTCCGTTTTCAAATGTTTTATTTTTGAAAGTCAGTTCACATTTGTAGGTAGATCATCAGTTTTAGAGCTAAAATTAGCATGTTTAAAGTGATTTTCATGCTTCCAGGGGCCCGGTAAGTGAATTAAATACCATTTGGAGGCATTTAATGTTCAAGAAAAAACAGGTGATTTTTGACAAAAGAGATAACACCCCCCCATTACGTCATGCTTCAGAAAGGTGAAAAATGGTCCGTTTTCAAATGTTTTATTTTTTAACGTCAGTTCACATTTGTAGGTAGATCATCAGTTTTAGAGCTAAAATTAGCATGTTTAAAGTGATTTTCATGCTTCCAGGGGCCCAAAACACAAGATTTGTGGAATGGTTAAAAGTGCATGAAAATGGCCAATTTACTCACTCTGAGGTCTCAAAAAGTGTTTCTTCACCCCGGGAAGTGAATTAAATACCATTTGGAGGCAATTAATGTTCAAGCAAAAACAGGTGATTTTTGACAAAAGAGATAACACCCCCCCATTACGTCATGCTTCAGAAAGGTGAAAAATGGTCCGTTTTCAAATGTTTTATTTTTGAAAGTCAGTTCACATTTGTAGGTAGATCATCAGTTTTAGAGCTAAAATTAGCATGTTTAAAGTGATTTTCATGCTTCCAGGGGCCCGGGAAATGAATTAAATACCATTTGGAGGCATTTAATGTTCAAGCAAAAACAGGTGATTTTTGACAAAAGAAATAACACCCCCCCATTACGTAATGTTTCAGAAAGGTGAAAAATTGTCCGTTTTCAAATGTTTTATTTTTGAAAGTCAGTTCACATTTGTAGGTAGATCATCAGTTTTAGAGCTAAAATTAGCATGTTTAAAGTGATTTTCATGCTTCCAGGGGCCCGGGAAGTGAATTAAATACCATTTGGAGGCATTTAATGTTCAAGCAAAAACAGGTGATTTTTGACAAAAGAGATAACACCCCCCCATTACGTCATGCTGCAGAAAGGTGAAAAATGGTCCGTTTTCAAATGTTTTATTTTTTAACGTCAGTTCACATTTGTAGGTAGATCATCAGTTTTAGAGCTAGAATTAGCATGTTTAAAGTGATTTTCATGCTTCCAGGGGCCCAAAACACAAGATTTGTGAAATGGTTAAAAGTGCATGAAAATGGCCAATTTACTCACTCTGAGGTCTCAAAAAGTGTTTCTTCACCCAGGGAAGAGAATTAAATACCATTTGGAGGCATTTAATGTTCAAGCAAAAACAGGTGATTTTTGACAAAAGAGATAACACCCCCCCATTACGTCATGCTTCAGAAAGGTGAAAAATGGTCCGTTTTCAAATGTTTTATTTTTGAACGTCAGTTCACATTTGTAGGTAGATCATCAGTTTTAGAGCTAAAAGTAGCATGTTTAAAGTGATTTTCATGCTTCCAGGGGCCCAAAACACAAGATTTGTGAAATGGTTAAAAGTGCATGAAAATGGCCAATTTACTCACTCTGAGGTCTCAAAAAGTGTTTCTTCACCCCGGGAAGTGAATTAAATACCATTTGGAGGCATTTAATGTTCAAGCAAAAACAGGTGATTTTTGACAAAAGAGATAACACCCCCCCCATTACGTCATGCTTCAGAAAGGTGAAAAATGGTACGTTTTCAAATGTTTTATTTTTGAACGTCAGTTCACATTTGTAGGTAGATCATCAGTTTTAGAGCTAAAATAAGCATGTTTAAAGTGATTTTCATGCTTCCAGGAGCCCGGGAAGTGAATTAAATACCATTTGGAGGCATTTAATGTTCAAGCAAAAACAGGTGATTTTTGACAAAAGAGATAACACCCCCCCATTACGTCATGCTTCAGAAAGGTGAAAAATTGTCCGTTTTCAAATGTTTTATTTTTGAAAGTCAGTTCACATTTGTAGGTAGATCATCAGTTTTAGAGCTAAAATTAGAATGTTTAAAGTGATTTTCATGCTTCCAGGGGCCCGGGAAGTGAATTAAATACCATTTGGAGGCATTTAATGTTCAAGCAAAAACAGGTGATTTTTGACAAAAGAGATAACACCCCCCCCATTACGTCATGCTGCAGAAAGGTGAAAAATGGTCCGTTTTGAAATGTTTTATTTTTTAACGTCAGTTCACATTTGTAGGTAGATCATCAGTTTTAGAGCTAAAATTAGCATGTTTAAAGTGATTTTCATGCTTCCAGGGGCCCAAAACACAAGATTTGTGAAATGGTTAAAAGTGCATGAAAATGGCAATTTACTCACTCTGAGGTCTCAAAAAGTGTTTCTTCACCCCGGGAAGTGAATTAAATACCATTTGGAGGCATTTAATGTTCAAGCAAAAACAGGTGATTTTTGACAAAAGAGATAACACCCCCCCATTGCGTCATGCTTCAGAAAGGTGAAAAATTGTCCGTTTTCAAATGTTTTATTTTTGAAAGTCAGTTCACATTTGTAGGTAGATCATCAGTTTTAGAGCTAAAATTAGCATGTTTAAAGTGATTTTCATGCTTCCAGGGGCCCGGTAAGTGAATTAAATACCATTTGGAGGCATTTAATGTTCAAGCAAAAACAGGTGATTTTTGACAAAAGAGATAACACCCCCCCATTACGTCATGCTTCAGAAAGGTGAAAAATGGTCCGTTTTCAAATGTTTTATTTTTTAACGTCAGTTCACATTTGTAGGTAGATCATCAGTTTTAGAGCTAAAATTAGCATGTTTAAAGTGATTTTCATGCTTCCAGGGGCCCAAAACACAAGATTTGTGGAATGGTTAAAAGTGCATGAAAATGGCCAATTTACTCACTCTGAGGTCTCAAAAAGTGTTTCTTCACCCCGGGAAGTGAATTAAATACCATTTGGAGGCAATTAATGTTCAAGCAAAAACAGGTGATTTTTGACAAAAGAGATAACACCCCCCCATTACGTCATGCTTCAGAAAGGTGAAAAATGGTCCGTTTTCAAATGTTTTATTTTTGAACGTCAGTTCACATTTGTAGGTAGATCATCAGTTTTAGAGCTAAAATTAGCATGTTTAAAGTGATTTTCATGCTTCCAGGGGCCCGGGAAGTGAATTAGATACCATTTGGAGGCATTTAATGTTCAAGCAAAAACAGGTGATTTTTGACAAAAGAGATAACACCCCCACATTACGTCATGCTTCAGAAAGGTGAAAAATTGTCCGTTTTCAAATGTTTTATTTTTAAACGTCAGTTCACATTTGTAGGTAGATCATCAGTTTTAGAGCTACAATTAGCATGTTTAAAGTGATTTTCATGCTTCCAGGGGCCCGGGAAGTGAATTAAATACCATTTGGAGGCATTTAATGTTCAAGCAAAAACAGGTGATTTTTGACAAAAGAGATAACACCCCCCCATTACGTCATGCTTCAGAAAGGTGAAAAATTGTCCGTTTTCAAATGTTTTATTTTTGAAAGTCAGTTCACATTTGTAGGTAGATCATCAGTTTTAGAGCTAAAATTAGCATGTTTAAAGTTATTTTCATGCTTCCAGGGGCCCGGGAAGTGAATTAAATACCATTTGGAGGCATTTAATGTTCAAGCAAAAACAGGTGATTTTTGACAAAAGAGATAACACCCCCCATTACGTCATGCTGCAGAAAGGTGAAAAATGGTCCGTTTTCAAATGTTTTATTTTTGAAAGTCAGTTCACATTTGTAGGTAGATCATCAGTTTTAGAGCTAAAATTAGCATGTTTAAAGTGATTTTCATGCTTCCAGGGGCCCGGGAAGTGAATTAAATACCATTTGGAGGCATTTAATGTTCAAGCAAAAACAGGTGATTTTTGACAAAAGAGATAACACCCCCCATTACGTCATGCTGCAGAAAGGTGAAAAATGGTCCGTTTTCAAATGTTTTATTTTTTAACGTCAGTTCACATTTGTAGGTAGATCATCAGTTTTAGAGCTAAAATTAGCATGTTTAAAGTGATTTTCATGCTTCCAGGGGCCCAAAACACAAGATTTGTGAAATGGTTAAAAGTGCATGAAAATGGCCAATTTACTCACTCTGATATCTCAAAAAGTGTTTCTTCACCCCGGGAAGTGAATTAAATACCATTTGGAGGCATTTAATGTTCAAGCAAAAACAGGTGATTTTTGACAAAAGAGATAACACCCCCCCATTACGTCATGCTGCAGAAAGGTGAAAAATGGTCCGTTTTCAAATGTTTTATTTTTTAACGTCAGTTCACATTTGTAGGTAGATCATCAGTTTTAGAGCTAAAATTAGCATGTTTAAAGTGATTTTCATGCTTCCAGGGGCCCAAAACACAAGATTTGTGAAATGGTTAAAAGTGCATGAAAATGGCCAATTTACTCACTCTGAGGTCTCAAAAAGTGTTTCTTCACCCCGGGAAGTGAATTAAATACCATTTGGAGGCAATTAATGTTCAAGCAAAAACAGGTGATTTTTGACAAAAGAGATAACACCCCCCCATTACGTCATGCTTCAGAAAGGTGAAAAATGGTCCGTTTTCAAATGTTTTATTTTTGAACGTCAGTTCACATTTGTAGGTAGATCATCAGTTTTAGAGCTAAAATAAGCATGTTTAAAGTGATTTTCATGCTTCCAGGGGCCCGGGAAGTGTATTAAATACCATTTGGAGGCATTTAATGTTCAAGCAAAAACAGGTGATTTTTGACAAAAGAGATAACCCCCCCCATTACGTCATGCTTCAGAAAGGTGAAAAATGGTCCGTTTTCAAATGTTTTATTTTTGAACGTCAGTTCACATTTGTAGGTAGATCATCAGTTTTAGAGCTAAAATTAGCATGTTTAAAGTGATTTTCATGCTTCCAGGGGCCCGGGAAGTGAATTAAATACCATTTGGAGGCATTTAATGTTCAAGCAAAAACAGGTGATTTTTGACAAAAGAGATAACACAACCCCATTACGTCATGCTTCAGAAAGGTGAAAAATTGTCCGTTTTCAAATGTTTTATTTTTGAAAGTCAGTTCACATTTGTAGGTAGATCATCAGTTTTAGAGCTAAAATTAGCATGTTTAAAGTGATTGTCATGCTTCCAGGGGCCCGGGAAATGAATTAAATACCATTTGGAGGCATTTAATGTTCAAGCAAAAACAGGTGATTTTTGACAAAAGAAATAACACCCCCCCATTACGTCATGCTTCAGAAAGGTGAAAAATTGTCCGTTTTCAAATGTTTTATTTTTGAAAGTCAGTTCACATTTGTAGGTAGATCATCAGTTTTAGAGCTAAAATTAGCATGTTTAAAGTGATTTTCATGCTTCCAGGGGCCCGGGAAGTGAATTAAATACCATTTGGAGGCATTTAATGTTCAAGCAAAAACAGGTGATTTTTGACAAAAGAGATAACACCCCCCCATTACGTCATGCTGCAGAAAGGTGAAAAATGGTCCGTTTTCAAATGTTGTATTTTTTAACGTCAGTTCACATTTGTAGGTAGATCATCAGTTTTAGAGCTAAAATTAGCATGTTTAAAGTGATTTTCATGCTTCCAGGGGCCCAAAACACAAGATTTGTGAAATGGTTAAAAGTGCATGAAAATGGCCAATTTACTAACTCTGAGGTCTCAAAAAGTGTTTCTTCACCCCGGGAAGAGAATTAAATACCATTTGGAGGCATTTAATGTTCAAGCAAAAACAGGTGATTTTTGACAAAAGAGATAACACCCCCCCATTACGTCATGCTTCAGAAAGGTGAAAAATGGTCCGTTTTCAAATGTTTTATTTTTGAACGTCAGTTCACATTTGTAGGTAGATCATCAGTTTTAGAGCTAAAAGTAGCATGTTTAAAGTGATTTTCATGCTTCCAGGGGCCCAAAACACAAGATTTGTGAAATGGTTAAAAGTGCATGAAAATGGCCAATTTACTCACTCTGAGGTCTCAAAAAGTGTTTCTTCACCCCGGGAAGTGAATTAAATACCATTTGGAGGCATTTAATGTTCAAGCAAAAACAGGTGATTTTTGACAAAAGAGATAACACCCCCCCCATTACGTCATGCTTCAGAAAGGTGAAAAATGGTACGTTTTCAAATGTTTTATTTGAACGTCAGTTCACATTTGTAGGTAGATCATCAGTTTTAGAGCTAAAATAAGCATGTTTAAAGTGATTTTCATGCTTCCAGGAGCCCGGGAAGTGAATTAAATACCATTTGGAGGCATTTAATGTTCAAGCAAAAACAGGTGATTTTTGACAAAAGAGATAACACCTCCCCATTACGTCATGCTTCAGAAAGGTGAAAAATTGTCCGTTTTCAAATGTTTTATTTTTGAAAGTCAGTTCACATTTGTAGGTAGATCATCAGTTTTAGAGCTAAAATTAGCATGTTTAAAGTGATTTTCATGCTTCCAGGGGCCCGGGAAGTGAATTAAATACCATTTGGAGGCATTTAATGTTCAAGCAAAAACAGGTGATTTTTGACAAAAGAGATAACACCCCCCCCATTACGTCATGCTGCAGAAAGGTGAAAAATGGTCCGTTTTGAAATGTTTTATTTTTTAACGTCAGTTCACATTTGTAGGTAGATGATCAGTTTTAGAGCTAAAATTAGCATGTTTAAAGTGATTTTCATGCTTCCAGGGGCCCAAAACACAAGATTTGTGAAATGGTTAAAAGTGCATGAAAATGGCAATTTACTCACTCTGAGGTCTCAAAAAGTGTTTCTTCACCCCGGGAAGTGAATTAAATACCATTTGGAGGCATTTAATGTTCAAGCAAAAACAGGTGATTTTTGACAAAAGAGATAACACCCCCCCATTGCGTCATGCTTCAGAAAGGTGAAAAATTGTCCGTTTTCAAATGTTTTATTTTTGAAAGTCAGTTCACATTTGTAGGTAGATCATCAGTTTTAGAGCTAAAATTAGCATGTTTAAAGTGATTTTCATGCTTCCAGGGGCCCGGTAAGTGAATTAAATACCATTTGGAGGCATTTAATGTTCAAGCAAAAACAGGTGATTTTTGACAAAAGAGATAACACCCCCCCATTACGTCATGCTTCAGAAAGGTGAAAAATGGTCCGTTTTCAAATGTTTTATTTTTTAACGTCAGTTCACATTTGTAGGTAGATCATCAGTTTTAGAGCTAAAATTAGCATGTTTAAAGTGATTTTCATGCTTCCAGGGGCCCAAAACACAAGATTTGTGGAATGGTTAAAAGTGCATGAAAATGGCCAATTTACTCACTCTGAGGTCTCAAAAAGTGTTTCTTCACCCCGGGAAGTGAATTAAATACCATTTGGAGGCAATTAATGTTCAAGCAAAAACAGGTGATTTTTGACAAAAGAGATAACACCCCCCCATTACGTCATGCTTCAGAAAGGTGAAAAATGGTCCGTTTTCAAATGTTTTATTTTTGAACGTCAGTTCACATTTGTAGGTAGATCATCAGTTTTAGAGCTAAAATTAGCATGTTTAAAGTGATTTTCATGCTTCCAGGGGCCCGGGAAGTGAATTAGATACCATTTGGAGGCATTTAATGTTCAAGCAAAAACAGGTGATTTTTGACAAAAGAGATAACACCCCCACATTACGTCATGCTTCAGAAAGGTGAAAAATTGTCCGTTTTCAAATGTTTTATTTTTGAACGTCAGTTCACATTTGTAGGTAGATCATCAGTTTTAGAGCTACAATTAGCATGTTTAAAGTGATTTTCATGCTTCCAGGGGCCCGGGAAGTGAATTAAATACCATTTGGAGGCATTTAATGTTCAAGCAAAAACAGGTGATTTTTGACAAAAGAGATAACACCCCCCCATTACGTCATGCTTCAGAAAGGTGAAAAATTGTCCGTTTTCAAATGTTTTATTTTTGAAAGTCAGTTCACATTTGTAGGTAGATCATCAGTTTTAGAGCTAAAATTAGCATGTTTAAAGTTATTTTCATGCTTCCAGGGGCCCGGGAAGTGAATTAAATACCATTTGGAGGCATTCAATGTTCAAGCAAAAACAGGTGATTTTTGACAAAAGAGATAACACCCCCCCATTACGTCATGCTTCAGAAAGGTGAAAAATGGTCCGTTTTCAAATGTTTTATTTTTGAAAGTCAGTTCACATTTGTAGGTAGATCATCAGTTTTAGAGCTAAAATTAGCAGGTTTAAAGTGATTTTCATGCTTCCAGGGGCCCGGGAAGTGAATTAAATACCATTTGGAGGCATTTAATGTTCAAGCAAAAACAGGTGATTTTTGACAATAGAGATAACACCCCCCCATTACGTCATGCTGCAGAAAGGTGAAAAATGGTCCGTTTTCAAATGTTTTATTTTTTAACGTCAGTTCACATTTGTAGGTAGATCATCAGTTTTAGAGCTAAAATTAGCATGTTTAAAGTGATTTTCATGCTTCCAGGGGCCCAAAACACAAGATTTGTGAAATGGTTAAAAGTGCATGAAAATGGCCAATTTACTCACTCTGATATCTCAAAAAGTGTTTCTTCACCCCGGGAAGTGAATTAAATACCATTTGGAGGCATTTAATGTTCAAGCAAAAACAGGTGATTTTTGACAAAAGAGATAACACCCCCCCATTACGTCATGCTGCAGAAAGGTGAAAAATGGTCCGTTTTCAAATGTTTTATTTTTTAACGTCAGTTCACATTTGTAGGTAGATCATCAGTTTTAGAGCTAAAATTAGCATGTTTAAAGTGATTTTCATGCTTCCAGGGGCCCAAAACACAAGATTTGTGAAATGGTTAAAAGTGCATGAAAATGGCCAATTTACTCACTCTGAGGTCTCAAAAAGTGTTTCTTCACCCAGGGAAGAGAATTAAATACCATTTGGAGGCATTTAATGTTCAAGCAAAAACAGGTGATTTTTGACAAAAGAGATAACACCCCCCCATTACGTCATGCTTCAGAAAGGTGAAAAATGGTCCGTTTTCAAATGTTTTATTTTTGAACGTCAGTTCACATTTGTAGGTAGATCATCAGTTTTAGAGCTAAAAGTAGCATGTTTAAAGTGATTTTCATGCTTCCAGGGGCCCAAAACACAAGATTTGTGAAATGGTTAAAAGTGCATGAAAATGGCCAATTTACTCACTCTGAGGTCTCAAAAAGTGTTTCTTCACCCCGGGAAGTGAATTAAATACCATTTGGAGGCATTTAATGTTCAAGCAAAAACAGGTGATTTTTGACAAAAGAGATAACACCCCCCCATTACGTCATGCTTCAGAAAGGTGAAAAATTGTCCGTTTTCAAATGTTTTATTTTTGAAAGTCAGTTCACATTTGTAGGTAGATCATCAGTTTTAGAGCTAAAATTAGCATGTTTAAAGTTATTTTCATGCTTCCAGGGGCCCGGGAAGTGAATTAAATACCATTTGGAGGCAATTAATGTTCAAGCAAAAACAGGTGATTTTTGACAAAAGAGATAACACCCCCCCATTACGTCATGCTTCAGAAAGGTGAAAAATGGTCCGTTTTCAAATGTTTTATTTTTGAACGTCAGTTCACATTTGTAGGTAGATCATCAGTTTTAGAGCTAAAATTAGCATGTTTAAAGTGATTTTCATGCTTCCAGGGGCCCGGGAAGTGAATTAGATACCATTTGGAGGCATTTAATGTTCAAGCAAAAACAGGTGATTTTTGACAAAAGAGATAACACCCCCACATTACGTCATGCTTCAGAAAGGTGAAAAATTGTCCGTTTTCAAATGTTTTATTTTTGAACGTCAGTTCACATTTGTAGGTAGATCATCAGTTTTAGAGCTACAATTAGCATGTTTAAAGTGATTTTCATGCTTCCAGGGGCCCGGGAAGTGAATTAAATACCATTTGGAGGCATTTAATGTTCAAGCAAAAACAGGTGATTTTTGACAAAAGAGATAACACCCCCCCATTACGTCATGCTTCAGAAAGGTGAAAAATTGTCCGTTTTCAAATGTTTTATTTTTGAAAGTCAGTTCACATTTGTAGGTAGATCATCAGTTTTAGAGCTAAAATTAGCATGTTTAAAGTTATTTTCATGCTTCCAGGGGCCCGGGAAGTGAATTAAATACCATTTGGAGGCATTTAATGTTCAAGCAAAAACAGGTGATTTTTGACAAAAGAGATAACACCCCCCCATTACGTCATGCTTCAGAAAGGTGAAAAATGGTCCGTTTTCAAATGTTTTATTTTTGAAAGTCAGTTCACATTTGTAGGTAGATCATCAGTTTTAGAGCTAAAATTAGCAGGTTTAAAGTGATTTTCATGCTTCCAGGGGCCCGGGAAGTGAATTAAATACCATTTGGAGGCATTTAATGTTCAAGCAAAAACAGGTGATTTTTGACAATAGAGATAACACCCCCCCATTACGTCATGCTGCAGAAAGGTGAAAAATGGTCCGTTTTCAAATGTTTTATTTTTTAACGTCAGTTCACATTTGTAGGTAGATCATCAGTTTTAGAGCTAAAATTAGCATGTTTAAAGTGATTTTCATGCTTCCAGGGGCCCAAAACACAAGATTTGTGAAATGGTTAAAAGTGCATGAAAATGGCCAATTTACTCACTCTGATATCTCAAAAAGTGTTTCTTCACCCCGGGAAGTGAATTAAATACCATTTGGAGGCATTTAATGTTCAAGCAAAAACAGGTGATTTTTGACAAAAGAGATAACACCCCCCCATTACGTCATGCTGCAGAAAGGTGAAAAATGGTCCGTTTTCAAATGTTTTATTTTTTAACGTCAGTTCACATTTGTAGGTAGATCATCAGTTTTAGAGCTAAAATTAGCATGTTTAAAGTGATTTTCATGCTTCCAGGGGCCCAAAACACAAGATTTGTGAAATGGTTAAAAGTGCATGAAAATGGCCAATTTACTCACTCTGAGGTCTCAAAAAGTGTTTCTTCACCCAGGGAAGAGAATTAAATACCATTTGGAGGCATTTAATGTTCAAGCAAAAACAGGTGATTTTTGACAAAAGAGATAACACCCCCCCATTACGTCATGCTTCAGAAAGGTGAAAAATGGTCCGTTTTCAAATGTTTTATTTTTGAACGTCAGTTCACATTTGTAGGTAGATCATCAGTTTTAGAGCTAAAAGTAGCATGTTTAAAGTGATTTTCATGCTTCCAGGGGCCCAAAACACAAGATTTGTGAAATGGTTAAAAGTGCATGAAAATGGCCAATTTACTCACTCTGAGGTCTCAAAAAGTGTTTCTTCACCCCGGGAAGTGAATTAAATACCATTTGGAGGCATTTAATGTTCAAGCAAAAACAGGTGATTTTTGACAAAAGAGATAACACCCCCCCATTACGTCATGCTTCAGAAAGGTGAAAAATTGTCCGTTTTCAAATGTTTTATTTTTGAAAGTCAGTTCACATTTGTAGGTAGATCATCAGTTTTAGAGCTAAAATTAGCATGTTTAAAGTTATTTTCATGCTTCCAGGGGCCCGGGAAGTGAATTAAATACCATTTGGAGGCATTTAATGTTCAAGCAAAAACAGGTGATTTTTGACAAAAGAGATAACACCCCCCCATTACGTCATGCTTCAGAAAGGTGAAAAATGGTCCGTTTTCAAATGTTTTATTTTTGAAAGTCAGTTCACATTTGTAGGTAGATCATCAGTTTTAGAGCTAAAATTAGCATGTTTAAAGTGATTTTCATGCTTCCAGGGGCCCGGGAAGTGAATTAAATACCATTTAGAGGCATTTAATGTTCAAGCAAAAACAGGTGATTTTTGACAATAGAGATAACACCCCCCATTACGTCATGCTGCAGAAAGGTGAAAAATGGTCCGTTTTCAAATGTTTTATTTTTTAACGTCAGTTCACATTTGTAGGTAGATCATCAGTTTTAGAGCTAAAATTAGCATGTTTAAAGTGATTTTCATGCTTCCAGGGGCCCAAAACACAAGATTTGTGAAATGGTTAAAAGTGCATGAAAATGGCCAATTTACTCACTCTGATATTTCAAAAAGTGTTTCTTCACCCCGGGAAGTGAATTAAATACCATTTGGAGGCATTTAATGTTCAAGCAAAAACAGGTGATTTTTGACAAAAGAGATAACACCCCCCCATTACGTCATGCTGCAGAAAGGTGAAAAATGGTCCGTTTTCAAATGTTTTATTTTTTAACGTCAGTTCACATTTGTAGGTAGATCATCAGTTTTAGAGCTAAAATTAGCATGTTTAAAGTGATTTTCATGCTTCCAGGGGCCCAAAACACAAGATTTGTGAAATGGTTAAAAGTGCATGAAAATGGCCAATTTACTCACTCTGAGGTCTCAAAAAGTGTTTCTTCACCCAGGGAAGAGAATTAAATACCATTTGGAGGCATTTAATGTTCAAGCAAAAACAGGTGATTTTTGACAAAAGAGATAACACCCCCCCATTACGTCATGCTTCAGAAAGGTGAAAAATGGTCCGTTTTCAAATGTTTTATTTTTGAACGTCAGTTCACATTTGTAGGTAGATCATCAGTTTTAGAGCTAAAAGTAGCATGTTTAAAGTGATTTTCATGCTTCCAGGGGCCCAAAACACAAGATTTGTGAAATGGTTAAAAGTGCATGAAAATGGCCAATTTACTCACTCTGAGGTCTCAAAAAGTGTTTCTTCACCCCGGGAAGTGAATTAAATACCATTTGGAGGCATTTAATGTTCAAGCAAAAACAGGTGATTTTTGACAAAAGAGATAACACCCCCCCCATTACGTCATGCTTCAGAAAGGTGAAAAATGGTAAGTTTTCAAATGTTTTATTTTTGAACGTCAGTTCACATTTGTAGGTAGATCATCAGTTTTAGAGCTAAAATAAGCATGTTTAAAGTGATTTTCATGCTTCCAGGAGCCCGGGAAGTGAATTAAATACCATTTGGAGGCATTTAATGTTCAAGCAAAAACAGGTGATTTTTGACAAAAGAGATAACACCCCCCCATTACGTCATGCTTCAGAAAGGTGAAAAATTGTCCGTTTTCAAATGTTTTATTTTTGAAAGTCAGTTCACATTTGTAGGTAGATCATCAGTTTTAGAGCTAAAATTAGCATGTTTAAAGTGATTTTCATGCTTCCAGGGGCCCGGGAAGTGAATTAAATACCATTTGGAGGCATTTAATGTTCAAGCAAAAACAGGTGATTTTTGACAAAAGAGATAACACCCCCCCCATTACGTCATGCTGCAGAAAGGTGAAAAATGGTCCGTTTTGAAATGTTTTATTTTTTAACGTCAGTTCACATTTGTAGGTAGATCATCAGTTTTAGAGCTAAAATTAGCATGTTTAAAGTGATTTTCATGCTTCCAGGGGCCCAAAACACAAGATTTGTGAAATGGTTAAAAGTGCATGAAAATGGCAATTTACTCACTCTGAGGTCTCAAAAAGTGTTTCTTCACCCCGGGAAGTGAATTAAATACCATTTGGAGGCATTTAATGTTCAAGCAAAAACAGGTGATTTTTGACAAAAGAGATAACACCCCCCCATTATGTCATGCTTCAGAAAGGTGAAAAATGGTCCATTTTCAAATGTTTTATTTTTGAAAGTCAGTTCACATTTGTAGGTAGATCATCAGTTTTAGAGCTAAAATTAGCATGTTTAAAGTGATTTTCATGCTTCCAGGGGCCCGGGAAGTGAATTACATACCATTTGGAGGCATTTAATGTTCAAGCAAAAACAGGTGATTTTTGACAAAAGAGATAACACCCCCCCATTACGTCATGCTTCAGAAAGGTGAAAAATGGTCAATTTTCAAATGTTTTATTTTTGAACGTCAGTTCACATTTGTAGGTAGATCATCAGTTGTGGAGCTAAAATTAGCATGTTTAAAGTGATTTTCATGCTTCCAGGGGCCCAGGAAGTGAATTAAATACCATTTGGAGGCATTTAATGTTCAAGCAAAAACAGGTGATTTTTGACAAAAGAGATAACACCCCCCCATTACGTCATGCTTCAGAAAGGTGAAAAATTGTCCGTTTTCAAATGTTTTATTTTTGAAAGTCAGTTCACATTTGTAGGTAGATCATCAGTTTTAGAGCTAAAATTAGCATGTTTAAAGTGATTTTCATGCTTCCAGGGGCCCGGGAAGTGAATTAAATACCATTTGGAGGCATTTAATGTTCAAGCCAAAACAGGTGATTTTTTACAAAAGAGATAACACCCTCCCATTATGTCATGCTGCAGAAAGGTGAAAAATGGTCCGTTTTGAAATGTTTTATTTTTTAACGTCAGTTCACATTTGTAGGTAGATCATCAGTTTTAGAGCTAAAATTAGCATGTTTAAAGTGATTTTCATGCTTCCAGGGGCCCAAAACACAAGATTTGTGAAATGGTTAAACGTGCATGAAAATGGCAATTTACTCACTCTGAGGTCTCAAAAAGTGTTTCTTCACCCCGGGAAGTGAATTAAATACCATTTGGAGGCAATTAATGTTCAAGCAAAAACAGGTGATTTTTGACAAAAGAGATAACACCCCCCCATTATGTCATGCTTCAGAAAGGTGAAAAAGTGTCCATTTTCAAATGTTTTATTTTTGAACGTCAGTTCACATTTGTAGGTAGATCATCAGTTTTAGAGCTAAAATAAGCATGTTTAAAGTGATTTTCATGCTTCCAGGGGCCCGGGAAGTGAATTAAATACCATTTGGAGGCATTTAATGTTCAAGCAAAAACAGGTGATTTTTGACAAAAGAGATAACACCCCCCCATTACGTCATGCTGCAGAAAGGTGAAAAATGGTCCGTTTTCAAATGTTTTATTTTTTAACGTCAGTTTACATTTGTAGGTAGATCATCAGTTTTAGAGCTAAAATTGGCATGTTTAAAGTGATTTTCATGCTTCCAGGGGCCCAAAACACAAGATTTGTGAAATGGTTAAAAGTGCATGAAAATGGCCAATTTACTCACTCTGAGGTCTCAAAAAGTGTTTCTTCACCCCGGGAAGAGAATTAAATACCATTTGGAGGCATTTAATGTTCAAGCAAAAACAGGTGATTTTTGACAAAAGTGATAACACCCCCCCATTACGTCATGCTTCAGAAAGGTGAAAAATGGTCCGTTTTCAAATGTTTTATTTTTGAACGTCAGTTCACATTTGTAGGTAGATCATCAGTTTTAGAGCTAAAAGTAGCATGTTTAAAGTGATTTTCATGCTTCCAGGGGCCCAAAACACAAGATTTGTGAAATGGTTAAAAGTGCATGAAAATGGCCAATTTACTCACTCTGAGGTCTCAAAAAGTGTTTCTTCACCCCGGGAAGTGAATTAAATACCATTTGGAGGCATTTAATGTTCAAGCAAAAACAGGTGATTTTTGACAAAAGAGATAACACCCCCCCATTACGTCATGCTTCAGAAAGGTGAAAAATGGTCCATTTTCAAATGTTTTATTTTTGAACGTCAGTTCACATTTCTAGGTAGATCATCAGTTTTAGAGCTAAAATAAGCATGTTTAAAGTGATTTTCATGCTTCCAGGGGCCCGGGAAGTGAATTAAATACCATTTGGAGGCATTTAATGTTCAAGCAAAAACAGGTGATTTTTGACAAAAGAGATAACACCCCCCATTACGTCATGCTTCAGAAAGGTGAAAAATCGTCCGTTTTCAAATGTTTTATTTTTGAAAGTCAGTTCACATTTGTAGGTAGATCATCAGTTTTAGAGCTAAAATTAGCATGTTTAAAGTGATTTTCATGCTTCCAGGGGCCCGGGAAGTGAATTAAATACCATTTGGAGGCATTTAATGTTCAAGCAAAAACAGGTGATTTTTGACAAAAGAGATAACACCCCCCCATTACGTCATGCTGCAGAAAGGTGAAAAATGGTCCGTTTTGAAATGTTTTATTTTTTAACGTCAGTTCACATTTGTAGGTAGATCATCAGTTTTAGAGCTAAAATTAGCATGTTTAAAGTGATTTTCATGCTTCCAGGGGCCCAAAACACAAAATTTGTGGAATGGTTAAAAGTACATGAAAATGGCCAATTTACTCACTCTGAGGTCTCAAAAAGTGTTTCTTCACCCCGGGAAGGGAATTAAATACCATTTGGAGGCATTTAATGTTCAAGCAAAAACAGGTGATTTTTGACAAAAGAGATAACACCCCCCATTACGTCATGCTTCAGAAAGGTGAAAAATGGTCCGTTTTCAAATGTTTTATTTTTGAACGTCAGTTCACATTTGTAGGTAGATCATCAGTTTTAGAGCTAAAATAAGCATGTTTAAAGTGATTTTCATGCTTCCAGGGGCCCAGGAAGTGAATTAAATACCATTTGGAGGCATTTAATGTTCAAGCAAAAACAGGTGATTTTTGACAAAAGAGATATCACCCCCCCATTACGTCATGCTGCAGAAAGGTGAAAAATGGTCCGTTTTCAAATGTTTTATTTTTTAACGTCAGTTCACATTTGTAGGTAGATCATCAGTTTTAGAGCTAAAATTAGCATGTTTAAAGTGATTTTCATGCTTCCAGGGGCCCAAAACACAAGATTTGTGAAATGGTTAAAAGTGCATGAAAATGGCCAATTTACTCACTCTGATGTCTCAAAAAGTGTTTCTTCACCCCGGGAAGTGAATTAAATACCATTTGGAGGCATTTAATGTTCAAGCAAAAACAGGTGATTTTTGACAAAAGAGATACACCCCCCATTACGTCATGCTTCAGAAAGGTGAAAAATGGTCCGTTTTCAAATGTTTTATTTTTGAACGTCAGTTCACATTTGTAGGTAGATCATCAGTTTTAGAGCTACAAGTAGCATGTTTAAAGTGATTTTCATGCTTCCAGGGGCCCAAAACACAAGATTTGTGAAATGGTTAAAAGTGCATGAAAATGGCCAATTTACTCACTCTGATGTCTCAAAAAGTGTTTCTTCACCCCGGGAAGTGAATTAAATACCATTTGGAGGCATTTAATGTTCAAGCAAAAACAGGTGATTTTTGACAAAATAGATACACCCCCCATTACGTCATGCTTCAGAAAGGTGAAAAATGGTCCGTTTTCAAATGTTTTATTTTTGAACGTCAGTTCACATTTGTAGGTAGATCATCAGTTTTAGAGCTACAAGTAGCATGTTTAAAGTGATTTTCATGCTTCCAGGGGCCCGGGAAGTGAATTAAATACCATTTGGAGGCATTTAATGTTCAAGCAAAAACAGGTGATTTTTGACAAAAGAGATAACACCCCCCCATTACGTCATGCTTCAGAAAGGTGAAAAATTGTCCGTTTTCAAATGTTTTATTTTTGAAAGTCAGTTCACATTTGTAGGTAGATCATCAGTTTTAGAGCTAAAATTAGCATGTTTAAAGTGATTTTCATGCTTCCAGGGGCCCGGGAAGTGAATTAAATACCATTTGGAGGCATTTAATGTTCAAGCAAAAACAGGTGATTTTTGACAAAAGAGATAACACCCCCCCATTACGTCATGCTGCAGAAAGGTGAAAAATGGTCCGTTTTCAAATGTTTTATTTTTTAACGTCAGTTCACATTTGTAGGTAGATCATCAGTTTTAGAGCTAAAATTAGCATGTTTAAAGTGATTTTCATGCTTCCAGGGGCCCAAAACACAAGATTTGTGAAATGGTTAAAAGTGCATTAAAATGGCCAATTTACTCACTCTGAGGTCTCAAAAAGTGTTTCTTCACCCCGGGAATTGAATTAAATACCATTTGGAGGCATTTAATGTTCAAGCAAAAACAGGTGATTTTTGACAAAAGAGATAACACCCCCCCCATTACGTCACGCTTCAGAAAGGTGAAAAATGGTCCGTTTCCAAATGTTTTATTTTAGAACGTCAGTTCACATTTGTAGGTAGATCATCAGTTTTAGAGCAAAAATTAGCATGTTTAAAGTGATTTTCATGCTTCCAGGGCCCCGGGAAGTGAATTAAATACCATTTGGAGGCATTTAATGTTCAAGCAAAAACAGGTGATTTTTGACAAAAGAGATAACACCCCCCCCATTACGTCAGGCTTCAGAAAGGTGAAAAATTGTTCGTTTTCAAATGTTTTATTTTTGAAAGTCAGTTCACATTTGTAGGTAGATCATCAGTTTTAGAGCTAAAATTAGCATGTTTAAAGTGATTTTCATGCTTCCAGGGGCCCGGGAAGTGAATTAAATACCATTTGGAGGCATTTAATGTTCAAGCAAAAACAGGTGATTTTTGACAAAAGAGATAACACCCCCCATTACGTCATGCTTCAGAAAGGTGAAAAATGGTCCGTTTTCAAATGTTTTATTTTTGAACGTCAGTTCACATTTGTAGGTAGATCATCAGTTTTAGAGCTAAAATTAGCATGTTTAAAGTGATTTTCATGCTTCCAGGGGCCCGGGAAGTGAATTAAATACCATTTGGAGGCATTTAATGTTCAAGCAAAAACAGGTGATTTTTGACAAAAGAGATAACACCCCCCATTACGTCATGCTTCAGAAAGGTGAAAAATGGTCCGTTTTCAAATGTTTTATTTTTGAACGTCAGTTCACATTTGTAGGTAGATCATCAGTTTTAGAGCTAAAATAAGCATGTTTAAAGTGATTTTCATGCTTCCAGGGGCCCGGGAAGTGAATTAAATATCATTTGGAGGCATTTAATGTTCAAGTAAAAACAGGTGATTTTTGACAAAAGAGATAACACCCCCCCATTACGTCATGCTTCAGAAAGGTGAAAAATTGTCCGTTTTCAAATGTTTTATTTTTGAAAGTCAGTTCACATTTGTAGGTAGATCATCAGTTTTAGAGCTAAAATTAGCATGTTTAAAGTGATTTTCATGCTTCCAGGGGCCCGGGAAGTGAATTAAATACCATTTGGAGGCATTTAATGTTCAAGCAAAAACAGGTGATTTTTGACAAAAGAGATAACACCCCCCCATTACGTCATGCTGCAGAAAGGTGAAAAATGGTCCGTTTTGAAATGTTTTATTTTTTAACGTCAGTTCACATTTGTAGGTAGATCATCAGTTTTAGAGCTAAAATTAGCATGTTTAAAGTGATTTTCATGCTTCCAGGGGCCCAAAACACAAGATTTGTGAAATGGTTAAAAGTGCATGAAAATGGCAATTTACTCACTCTGAGGTCTCAAAAAGTGTTTCTTCACCCCGGGAAGTGAATTAAATACCATTTGGAGGCATTTAATGTTCAAGCAAAAACAGGTGATTTTTGACAAAAGAGATAACACCCCCCCATTGCGTCATGCTTCAGAAAGGTGAAAAATTGTCCGTTTTCAAATGTTTTATTTTTGAAAGTCAGTTCACATTTGTAGGTAGATCATCAGTTTTAGAGCTAAAATTAGCATGTTTAAAGTGATTTTCATGCTTCCAGGGGCCCGGTAAGTGAATTAAATACCATTTGGAGGCATTTAATGTTCAAGAAAAAACAGGTGATTTTTGACAAAAGAGATAACACCCCCCCATTACGTCATGCTTCAGAAAGGTGAAAAATGGTCCGTTTTCAAATGTTTTATTTTTTAACGTCAGTTCACATTTGTAGGTAGATCATCAGTTTTAGAGCTAAAATTAGCATGTTTAAAGTGATTTTCATGCTTCCAGGGGCCCAAAACACAAGATTTGTGGAATGGTTAAAAGTGCATGAAAATGGCCAATTTACTCACTCTGAGGTCTCAAAAAGTGTTTCTTCACCCCGGGAAGTGAATTAAATACCATTTGGAGGCAATTAATGTTCAAGCAAAAACAGGTGATTTTTGACAAAAGAGATAACACCCCCCCATTACGTCATGCTTCAGAAAGGTGAAAAATGGTCCGTTTTCAAATGTTTTATTTTTGAAAGTCAGTTCACATTTGTAGGTAGATCATCAGTTTTAGAGCTAAAATTAGCATGTTTAAAGTGATTTTCATGCTTCCAGGGGCCCGGGAAGTGAATTAAATACCATTTGGAGGCATTTAATGTTCAAGCAAAAACAGGTGATTTTTGACAAAAGAGATATCACCCCCCCATTACGTCATGCTGCAGAAAGGTGAAAAATGGTCCGTTTTCAAATGTTTTATTTTTTAACGTCAGTTCACATTTGTAGGTAGATCATCAGTTTTAGAGCTAAAATTAGCATGTTTAAAGTGATTTTCATGCTTCCAGGGGCCCAAAACACAAGATTTGTGAAATGGTTAAAAGTGCATGAAAATGGCCAATTTACTCACTCTGATGTCTCAAAAAGTGTTTCTTCACCCCGGGAAGTGAATTAAATACCATTTGGAGGCATTTAATGTTCAAGCAAAAACAGGTGATTTTTGACAAAATAGATACACCCCCCATTACGTCATGCTTCAGAAAGGTGAAAAATGGTCCGTTTTCAAATGTTTTATTTTTGAACGTCAGTTCACATTTGTAGGTAGATCATCAGTTTTAGAGCTACAAGTAGCATGTTTAAAGTGATTTTCATGCTTCCAGGGGCCCGGGAAGTGAATTAAATACCATTTGGAGGCATTTAATGTTCAAGCAAAAACAGGTGATTTTTGACAAAAGAGATAACACCCCCCCATTACGTCATGCTTCAGAAAGGTGAAAAATTGTCCGTTTTCAAATGTTTTATTTTTGAAAGTCAGTTCACATTTGTAGGTAGATCATCAGTTTTAGAGCTAAAATTAGCATGTTTAAAGTGATTTTCATGCTTCCAGGGGCCCGGGAAGTGAATTAAATACCATTTGGAGGCATTTAATGTTCAAGCAAAAACAGGTGATTTTTGACAAAAGAGATAACACCCCCCCATTACGTCATGCTGCAGAAAGGTGAAAAATGGTCCGTTTTCAAATGTTTTATTTTTTAACGTCAGTTCACATTTGTAGGTAGATCATCAGTTTTAGAGCTAAAATTAGCATGTTTAAAGTGATTTTCATGCTTCCAGGGGCCCAAAACACAAGATTTGTGAAATGGTTAAAAGTGCATTAAAATGGCCAATTTACTCACTCTGAGGTCTCAAAAAGTGTTTCTTCACCCCGGGAATTGAATTAAATACCATTTGGAGGCATTTAATGTTCAAGCAAAAACAGGTGATTTTTGACAAAAGAGATAACACCCCCCCCATTACGTCACGCTTCAGAAAGGTGAAAAATGGTCCGTTTCCAAATGTTTTATTTTTGAACGTCAGTTCACATTTGTAGGTAGATCATCAGTTTTAGAGCAAAAATTAGCATGTTTAAAGTGATTTTCATGCTTCCAGGGCCCCGGGAAGTGAATTAAATACCATTTGGAGGCATTTAATGTTCAAGCAAAAACAGGTGATTTTTGACAAAAGAGATAACACCCCCCCCATTACGTCAGGCTTCAGAAAGGTGAAAAATTGTTCGTTTTCAAATGTTTTATTTTTGAAAGTCAGTTCACATTTGTAGGTAGATCATCAGTTTTAGAGCTAAAATTAGCATGTTTAAAGTGATTTTCATGCTTCCAGGGGCCCGGGAAGTGAATTAAATACCATTTGGAGGCATTTAATGTTCAAGCAAAAACAGGTGATTTTTGACAAAAGAGATAACACCCCCCCATTACGTCATGCTTCAGAAAGGTGAAAAATTGTCCGTTTTCAAATGTTTTATTTTTGAAAGCCAGTTCACATTTGTAGGTAGATCATCAGTTTTAGAGCTAAAATTAGCATGTTTAAAGGGATTTTCATGCTTCCAGGGGCCCGGGAAGTGAATTAAATACCATTTGGAGGCATTTAATGTTCAAGCAAAAACAGGTGATTTTTGACAAAAGAGATAACACCCCCCATTACGTCATGCTTCAGAAAGGTGAAAAATGGTCCGTTTTCAAATGTTTTATTTTTGAACGTCAGTTCACATTTGTAGGTAGATCATCAGTTTTAGAGCTAAAATTAGCATGTTTAAAGTGATTTTCATGCTTCCAGGGGCCCGGGAAGTGAATTAAATACCATTTGGAGGCATTTAATGTTCAAGCAAAAACAGGTGATTTTTGACAAAAGAGATAACACCCCCCATTACGTCATGCTTCAGAAAGGTGAAAAATGGTCCGTTTTCAAATGTTTTATTTTTGAACGTCAGTTCACATTTGTAGGTAGATCATCAGTTTTAGAGCTAAAATAAGCATGTTTAAAGTGATTTTCATGCTTCCAGGGGCCCGGGAAGTGAATTAAATATCATTTGGAGGCATTTAATGTTCAAGTAAAAACAGGTGATTTTTGACAAAAGAGATAACACCCCCCCATTACGTCATGCTTCAGAAAGGTGAAAAATTGTCCGTTTTCAAATGTTTTATTTTTGAAAGTCAGTTCACATTTGTAGGTAGATCATCAGTTTTAGAGCTAAAATTAGCATGTTTAAAGTGATTTTCATGCTTCCAGGGGCCCGGGAAGTGAATTAAATACCATTTGGAGGCATTTAATGTTCAAGCAAAAACAGGTGATTTTTGACAAAAGAGATAACACCCCCCCATTACGTCATGCTGCAGAAAGGTGAAAAATGGTCCGTTTGAAATGTTTTATTTTTTAACGTCAGTTCACATTTGTAGGTAGATCATCAGTTTTAGAGCTAAAATTAGCATGTTTAAAGTGATTTTCATGCTTCCAGGGGCCCAAAACACAAGATTTGTGAAATGGTTAAAAGTGCATGAAAATGGCAATTTACTCACTCTGAGGTCTCAAAAAGTGTTTCTTCACCCCGGGAAGTGAATTAAATACCATTTGGAGGCATTTAATGTTCAAGCAAAAACAGGTGATTTTTGACAAAAGAGATAACACCCCCCCATTGCGTCATGCTTCAGAAAGGTGAAAAATTGTCCGTTTTCAAATGTTTTATTTTTGAAAGTCAGTTCACATTTGTAGGTAGATCATCAGTTTTAGAGCTAAAATTAGCATGTTTAAAGTGATTTTCATGCTTCCAGGGGCCCGGTAAGTGAATTAAATACCATTTGGAGGCATTTAATGTTCAAGAAAAAACAGGTGATTTTTGACAAAAGAGATAACACCCCCCCATTACGTCATGCTTCAGAAAGGTGAAAAATGGTCCGTTTTCAAATGTTTTATTTTTTAACGTCAGTTCACATTTGTAGGTAGATCATCAGTTTTAGAGCTAAAATTAGCATGTTTAAAGTGATTTTCATGCTTCCAGGGGCCCAAAACACAAGATTTGTGGAATGGTTAAAAGTGCATGAAAATGGCCAATTTACTCACTCTGAGGTCTCAAAAAGTGTTTCTTCACCCCGGGAAGTGAATTAAATACCATTTGGAGGCAATTAATGTTCAAGCAAAAACAGGTGATTTTTGACAAAAGAGATAACACCCCCCCATTACGTCATGCTTCAGAAAGGTGAAAAATGGTCCGTTTTCAAATGTTTTATTTTTGAAAGTCAGTTCACATTTGTAGGTAGATCATCAGTTTTAGAGCTAAAATTAGCATGTTTAAAGTGATTTTCATGCTTCCAGGGGCCCGGGAAATGAATTAAATACCATTTGGAGGCATTTAATGTTCAAGCAAAAACAGGTGATTTTTGACAAAAGAAATAACACCCCCCCATTACGTAATGTTTCAGAAAGGTGAAAAATTGTCCGTTTTCAAATGTTTTATTTTTGAAAGTCAGTTCACATTTGTAGGTAGATCATCAGTTTTAGAGCTAAAATTAGCATGTTTAAAGTGATTTTCATGCTTCCAGGGGCCCGGGAAGTGAATTAAATACCATTTGGAGGCATTTAATGTTCAAGCAAAAACAGGTGATTTTTGACAAAAGAGATAACACCCCCCCATTACGTCATGCTGCAGAAAGGTGAAAAATGGTCCGTTTTCAAATGTTTTATTTTTTAACGTCAGTTCACATTTGTAGGTAGATCATCAGTTTTAGAGCTAGAATTAGCATGTTTAAAGTGATTTTCATGCTTCCAGGGGCCCAAAACACAAGATTTGTGAAATGGTTAAAAGTGCATGAAAATGGCCAATTTACTCACTCTGAGGTCTCAAAAAGTGTTTCTTCACCCAGGGAAGAGAATTAAATACCATTTGGAGGCATTTAATGTTCAAGCAAAAACAGGTGATTTTTGACAAAAGAGATAACACCCCCCCATTACGTCATGCTTCAGAAAGGTGAAAAATGGTCCGTTTTCAAATGTTTTATTTTTGAACGTCAGTTCACATTTGTAGGTAGATCATCAGTTTTAGAGCTAAAAGTAGCATGTTTAAAGTGATTTTCATGCTTCCAGGGGCCCAAAACACAAGATTTGTGAAATGGTTAAAAGTGCATGAAAATGGCCAATTTACTCACTCTGAGGTCTCAAAAAGTGTTTCTTCACCCCGGGAAGTGAATTAAATACCATTTGGAGGCATTTAATGTTCAAGCAAAAACAGGTGATTTTTGACAAAAGAGATAACACCCCCCCCATTACGTCATGCTTCAGAAAGGTGAAAAATGGTACGTTTTCAAATGTTTTATTTTTGAACGTCAGTTCACATTTGTAGGTAGATCATCAGTTTTAGAGCTAAAATAAGCATGTTTAAAGTGATTTTCATGCTTCCAGGAGCCCGGGAAGTGAATTAAATACCATTTGGAGGCATTTAATGTTCAAGCAAAAACAGGTGATTTTTGACAAAAGAGATAACACCCCCCCATTACGTCATGCTTCAGAAAGGTGAAAAATTGTCCGTTTTCAAATGTTTTATTTTTGAAAGTCAGTTCACATTTGTAGGTAGATCATCAGTTTTAGAGCTAAAATTAGCATGTTTAAAGTGATTTTCATGCTTCCAGGGGCCCGGGAAGTGAATTAAATACCATTTGGAGGCATTTAATGTTCAAGCAAAAACAGGTGATTTTTGACAAAAGAGATAACACCCCCCCCATTACGTCATGCTGCAGAAAGGTGAAAAATGGTCCGTTTTGAAATGTTTTATTTTTTAACGTCAGTTCACATTTGTAGGTAGATCATCAGTTTTAGAGCTAAAATTAGCATGTTTAAAGTGATTTTCATGCTTCCAGGGGCCCAAAACACAAGATTTGTGAAATGGTTAAAAGTGCATGAAAATGGCAATTTACTCACTCTGAGGTCTCAAAAAGTGTTTCTTCACCCCGGGAAGTGAATTAAATACCATTTGGAGGCATTTAATGTTCAAGCAAAAACAGGTGATTTTTGACAAAAGAGATAACACCCCCCCATTGCGTCATGCTTCAGAAAGGTGAAAAATTGTCCGTTTTCAAATGTTTTATTTTTGAAAGTCAGTTCACATTTGTAGGTAGATCATCAGTTTTAGAGCTAAAATTAGCATGTTTAAAGTGATTTTCATGCTTCCAGGGGCCCGGTAAGTGAATTAAATACCATTTGGAGGCATTTAATGTTCAAGCAAAAACAGGTGATTTTTGACAAAAGAGATAACACCCCCCCATTACGTCATGCTTCAGAAAGGTGAAAAATGGTCCGTTTTCAAATGTTTTATTTTTTAACGTCAGTTCACATTTGTAGGTAGATCATCAGTTTTAGAGCTAAAATTAGCATGTTTAAAGTGATTTTCATGCTTCCAGGGGCCCAAAACACAAGATTTGTGGAATGGTTAAAAGTGCATGAAAATGGCCAATTTACTCACTCTGAGGTCTCAAAAAGTGTTTCTTCACCCCGGGAAGTGAATTAAATACCATTTGGAGGCAATTAATGTTCAAGCAAAAACAGGTGATTTTTGACAAAAGAGATAACACCCCCCCATTACGTCATGCTTCAGAAAGGTGAAAAATGGTCCGTTTTCAAATGTTTTATTTTTGAACGTCAGTTCACATTTGTAGGTAGATCATCAGTTTTAGAGCTAAAATTAGCATGTTTAAAGTGATTTTCATGCTTCCAGGGGCCCGGGAAGTGAATTAGATACCATTTGGAGGCATTTAATGTTCAAGCAAAAACAGGTGATTTTTGACAAAAGAGATAACACCCCCACATTACGTCATGCTTCAGAAAGGTGAAAAATTGTCCGTTTTCAAATGTTTTATTTTTAAACGTCAGTTCACATTTGTAGGTAGATCATCAGTTTTAGAGCTACAATTAGCATGTTTAAAGTGATTTTCATGCTTCCAGGGGCCCGGGAAGTGAATTAAATACCATTTGGAGGCATTTAATGTTCAAGCAAAAACAGGTGATTTTTGACAAAAGAGATAACACCCCCCCATTACGTCATGCTTCAGAAAGGTGAAAAATTGTCCGTTTTCAAATGTTTTATTTTTGAAAGTCAGTTCACATTTGTAGGTAGATCATCAGTTTTAGAGCTAAAATTAGCATGTTTAAAGTTATTTTCATGCTTCCAGGGGCCCGGGAAGTGAATTAAATACCATTTGGAGGCATTTAATGTTCAAGCAAAAACAGGTGATTTTTGACAAAAGAGATAACACCCCCCCATTACGTCATGCTTCAGAAAGGTGAAAAATGGTCCGTTTTCAAATGTTTTATTTTTGAAAGTCAGTTCACATTTGTAGGTAGATCATCAGTTTTAGAGCTAAAATTAGCATGTTTAAAGTGATTTTCATGCTTCCAGGGGCCCGGGAAGTGAATTAAATACCATTTGGAGGCATTTAATGTTCAAGCAAAAACAGGTGATTTTTGACAAAAGAGATAACACCCCCCATTACGTCATGCTGCAGAAAGGTGAAAAATGGTCCGTTTTCAAATGTTTTATTTTTTAACGTCAGTTCACATTTGGAGGTAGATCATCAGTTTTAGAGCTAAAATTAGCATGTTTAAAGTGATTTTCATGCTTCCAGGGGCCCAAAACACAAGATTTGTGAAATGGTTAAAAGTGCATGAAAATGGCCAATTTACTCACTCTGATATCTCAAAAAGTGTTTCTTCACCCCGGGAAGTGAATTAAATACCATTTGGAGGCATTTAATGTTCAAGCAAAAACAGGTGATTTTTGACAAAAGAGATAACACCCCCCCATTACGTCATGCTGCAGAAAGGTGAAAAATGGTCCGTTTTCAAATGTTTTATTTTTTAACGTCAGTTCACATTTGTAGGTAGATCATCAGTTTTAGAGCTAAAATTAGCATGTTTAAAGTGATTTTCATGCTTCCAGGGGCCCAAAACACAAGATTTGTGAAATGGTTAAAAGTGCATGAAAATGGCCAATTTACTCACTCTGAGGTCTCAAAAAGTGTTTCTTCACCCCGGGAAGTGAATTAAATACCATTTGGAGGCAATTAATGTTCAAGCAAAAACAGGTGATTTTTGACAAAAGAGATAACACCCCCCCATTACGTCATGCTTCAGAAAGGTGAAAAATGGTCCGTTTTCAAATGTTTTATTTTTGAACGTCAGTTCACATTTGTAGGTAGATCATCAGTTTTAGAGCTAAAATAAGCATGTTTAAAGTGATTTTCATGCTTCCAGGGGCCCGGGAAGTGTATTAAATACCATTTGGAGGCATTTAATGTTCAAGCAAAAACAGGTGATTTTTGACAAAAGAGATAACCCCCCCCATTACGTCATGCTTCAGAAACGTGAAAAATGGTCCGTTTTCAAATGTTTTATTTTTGAACGTCAGTTCACATTTGTAGGTAGATCATCAGTTTTAGAGCTAAAATTAGCATGTTTAAAGTGATTTTCATGCTTCCAGGGGCCCGGGAAGTGAATTAAATACCATTTGGAGGCATTTAATGTTCAAGCAAAAACAGGTGATTTTTGACAAAAGAGATAACACAACCCCATTACGTCATGCTTCAGAAAGGTGAAAAATTGTCCGTTTTCAAATGTTTTATTTTTGAAAGTCAGTTCACATTTGTAGGTAGATCATCAGTTTTAGAGCTAAAATTAGCATGTTTAAAGTGATTGTCATGCTTCCAGGGGCCCGGGAAATGAATTAAATACCATTTGGAGGCATTTAATGTTCAAGCAAAAACAGGTGATTTTTGACAAAAGAAATAACACCCCCCATTACGTCATGCTTCAGAAAGGTGAAAAATTGTCCGTTTTCAAATGTTTTATTTTTGAAAGTCAGTTCACATTTGTAGGTAGATCATCAGTTTTAGAGCTAAAATTAGCATGTTTAAAGTGATTTTCATGCTTCCAGGGGCCCGGGAAGTGAATTAAATACCATTTGGAGGCATTTAATGTTCAAGCAAAAACAGGTGATTTTTGACAAAAGAGATAACACCCCCCCATTACGTCATGCTGCAGAAAGGTGAAAAATGGTCCGTTTTCAAATGTTGTATTTTTTAACGTCAGTTCACATTTGTAGGTAGATCATCAGTTTTAGAGCTAAAATTAGCATGTTTAAAGTGATTTTCATGCTTCCAGGGGCCCAAAACACAAGATTTGTGAAATGGTTAAAAGTGCATGAAAATGGCCAATTTACTCACTCTGAGGTCTCAAAAAGTGTTTCTTCACCCCGGGAAGAGAATTAAATACCATTTGGAGGCATTTAATGTTCAAGCAAAAACAGGTGATTTTTGACAAAAGAGATAACACCCCCCCATTACGTCATGCTTCAGAAAGGTGAAAAATGGTCCGTTTTCAAATGTTTTATTTTTGAACGTCAGTTCACATTTGTAGGTAGATCATCAGTTTTAGAGCTAAAAGTAGCATGTTTAAAGTGATTTTCATGCTTCCAGGGGCCCAAAACACAAGATTTGTGAAATGGTTAAAAGTGCATGAAAATGGCCAATTTACTCACTCTGAGGTCTCAAAAAGTGTTTCTTCACCCCGGGAAGTGAATTAAATACCATTTGGAGGCATTTAATGTTCAAGCAAAAACAGGTGATTTTTGACAAAAGAGATAACACCCCCCCCCATTACGTCATGCTTCAGAAAGGTGAAAAATGGTACGTTTTCAAATGTTTTATTTGAACGTCAGTTCACATTTGTAGGTAGATCATCAGTTTTAGAGCTAAAATAAGCATGTTTAAAGTGATTTTCATGCTTCCAGGAGCCCGGGAAGTGAATTAAATACCATTTGGAGGCATTTAATGTTCAAGCAAAAACAGGTGATTTTTGACAAAAGAGATAACACCTCCCCATTACGTCATGCTTCAGAAAGGTGAAAAATTGTCCGTTTTCAAATGTTTTATTTTTGAAAGTCAGTTCACATTTGTAGGTAGATCATCAGTTTTAGAGCTAAAATTAGCATGTTTAAAGTGATTTTCATGCTTCCAGGGGCCCGGGAAGTGAATTAAATACCATTTGGAGGCATTTAATGTTCAAGCAAAAACAGGTGATTTTTGACAAAAGAGATAACACCCCCCCCATTACGTCATGCTGCAGAAAGGTGAAAAATGGTCCGTTTTGAAATGTTTTATTTTTTAACGTCAGTTCACATTTGTAGGTAGATCATCAGTTTTAGAGCTAAAATTAGCATGTTTAAAGTGATTTTCATGCTTCCAGGGGCCCAAAACACAAGATTTGTGAAATGGTTAAAAGTGCATGAAAATGGCAATTTACTCACTCTGAGGTCTCAAAAAGTGTTTCTTCACCCCGGGAAGTGAATTAAATACCATTTGGAGGCATTTAATGTTCAAGCAAAAACAGGTGATTTTTGACAAAAGAGATAACACCCCCCCATTGCGTCATGCTTCAGAAAGGTGAAAAATTGTCCGTTTTCAAATGTTTTATTTTTGAAAGTCAGTTCACATTTGTAGGTAGATCATCAGTTTTAGAGCTAAAATTAGCATGTTTAAAGTGATTTTCATGCTTCCAGGGGCCCGGTAAGTGAATTAAATACCATTTGGAGGCATTTAATGTTCAAGCAAAAACAGGTGATTTTTGACAAAAGAGTTAACACCCCCCCATTACGTCATGCTTCAGAAAGGTGAAAAATGGTCCGTTTTCAAATGTTTTATTTTTTAACGTCAGTTCACATTTGTAGGTAGATCATCAGTTTTAGAGCTAAAATTAGCATGTTTAAAGTGATTTTCATGCTTCCAGGGGCCCAAAACACAAGATTTGTGGAATGGTTAAAAGTGCATGAAAATGGCCAATTTACTCACTCTGAGGTCTCAAAAAGTGTTTCTTCACCCCGGGAAGTGAATTAAATACCATTTGGAGGCAATTAATGTTCAAGCAAAAACAGGTGATTTTTGACAAAAGAGATAACACCCCCCCATTACGTCATGCTTCAGAAAGGTGAAAAATGGTCCGTTTTCAAATGTTTTATTTTTGAACGTCAGTTCACATTTGTAGGTAGATCATCAGTTTTAGAGCTAAAATTAGCATGTTTAAAGTGATTTTCATGCTTCCAGGGGCCCGGGAAGTGAATTAGATACCATTTGGAGGCATTTAATGTTCAAGCAAAAACAGGTGATTTTTGACAAAAGAGATAACACCCCCACATTACGTCATGCTTCAGAAAGGTGAAAAATTGTCCGTTTTCAAATGTTTTATTTTTGAACGTCAGTTCACATTTGTAGGTAGATCATCAGTTTTAGAGCTACAATTAGCATGTTTAAAGTGATTTTCATGCTTCCAGGGGCCCGGGAAGTGAATTAAATACCATTTGGAGGCATTTAATGTTCAAGCAAAAACAGGTGATTTTTGACAAAAGAGATAACACCCCCCCATTACGTCATGCTTCAGAAAGGTGAAAAATTGTCCGTTTTCAAATGTTTTATTTTTGAAAGTCAGTTCACATTTGTAGGTAGATCATCAGTTTTAGAGCTAAAATTAGCATGTTTAAAGTTATTTTCATGCTTCCAGGGGCCCGGGAAGTGAATTAAATACCATTTGGAGGCATTTAATGTTCAAGCAAAAACAGGTGATTTTTGACAAAAGAGATAACACCCCCCCATTACGTCATGCTTCAGAAAGGTGAAAAATGGTCCGTTTTCAAATGTTTTATTTTTGAAAGTCAGTTCACATTTGTAGGTAGATCATCAGTTTTAGAGCTAAAATTAGCATGTTTAAAGTGATTTTCATGCTTCCAGGGGCCCGGGAAGTGAATTAAATACCATTTGGAGGCATTTAATGTTCAAGCAAAAACAGGTGATTTTTGACAATAGAGATAACACCCCCCCATTACGTCATGCTGCAGAAAGGTGAAAAATGGTCCGTTTTCAAATGTTTTATTTTTTAACGTCAGTTCACATTTGTAGGTAGATCATCAGTTTTAGAGCTAAAATTAGCATGTTTAAAGTGATTTTCATGCTTCCAGGGGCCCAAAACACAAGATTTGTGAAATGGTTAAAAGTGCATGAAAATGGCCAATTTACTCACTCTGATATCTCAAAAAGTGTTTCTTCACCCCGGGAAGTGAATTAAATACCATTTGGAGGCATTTAATGTTCAAGCAAAAACAGGTGATTTTTGACAAAAGAGATAACACCCCCCATTACGTCATGCTGCAGAAAGGTGAAAAATGGTCCGTTTTCAAATGTTTTATTTTTTAACGTCAGTTCACATTTGTAGGTAGATCATCAGTTTTAGAGCTAAAATTAGCATGTTTAAAGTGATTTTCATGCTTCCAGGGGCCCAAAACACAAGATTTGTGAAATGGTTAAAAGTGCATGAAAATGGCCAATTTACTCACTCTGAGGTCTCAAAAAGTGTTTCTTCACCCAGGGAAGAGAATTAAATACCATTTGGAGGCATTTAATGTTCAAGCAAAAACAGGTGATTTTTGACAAAAGAGATAACACCCCCCCATTACGTCATGCTTCAGAAAGGTGAAAAATGGTCCGTTTTCAAATGTTTTATTTTTGAACGTCAGTTCACATTTGTAGGTAGATCATCAGTTTTAGAGCTAAAAGTAGCATGTTTAAAGTGATTTTCATGCTTCCAGGGGCCCAAAACACAAGATTTGTGAAATGGTTAAAAGTGCATGAAAATGGCCAATTTACTCACTCTGAGGTCTCAAAAAGTGTTTCTTCACCCCGGGAAGTGAATTAAATACCATTTGGAGGCATTTAATGTTCAAGCAAAAACAGGTGATTTTTGACAAAAGAGATAACACCCCCCCCATTACGTCATGCTTCAGAAAGGTGAAAAATGGTACGTTTTCAAATGTTTTATTTTTGAACGTCAGTTCACATTTGTAGGTAGATCATCAGTTTTAGAGCTAAAATAAGCATGTTTAAAGTGATTTTCATGCTTCCAGGAGCCCGGGAAGTGAATTAAATACCATTTGGAGGCATTTAATGTTCAAGCAAAAACAGGTGATTTTTGACAAAAGAGATAACACCCCCCCATTACGTCATGCTTCAGAAAGGTGAAAAATTGTCCGTTTTCAAATGTTTTATTTTTGAAAGTCAGTTCACATTTGTAGGTAGATCATCAGTTTTAGAGCTAAAATTAGCATGTTTAAAGTGATTTTCATGCTTCCAGGGGCCCGGGAAATGAATTAAATACCATTTGGAGGCATTTAATGTTCAAGCAAAAACAGGTGATTTTTGACAAAAGAGATAACACCCCCCCCATTACGTCATGCTGCAGAAAGGTGAAAAATGGTCCGTTTTGAAATGTTTTATTTTTTAACGTCAGTTCACATTTGTAGGTAGATCATCAGTTTTAGAGCTAAAATTAGCATGTTTAAAGTGATTTTCATGCTTCCAGGGGCCCAAAACACAAGATTTGTGAAATGGTTAAAAGTGCATGAAAATGGCAATTTACTCACTCTGAGGTCTCAAAAAGTGTTTCTTCACCCCGGGAAGTGAATTAAATACCATTTGGAGGCATTTAATGTTCAAGCAAAAACAGGTGATTTTTGACAAAAGAGATAACACCCCCCCATTATGTCATGCTTCAGAAAGGTGAAAAATGGTCCATTTTCAAATGTTTTATTTTTGAAAGTCAGTTCACATTTGTAGGTAGATCATCAGTTTTAGAGCTAAAATTAGCATGTTTAAAGTGATTTTCATGCTTCCAGGGGCCCGGGAAGTGAATTACATACCATTTGGAGGCATTTAATGTTCAAGCAAAAACAGGTGATTTTTGACAAAAGAGATAACACCCCCCCATTACGTCATGCTTCAGAAAGGTGAAAAATGGTCAATTTTCAAATGTTTTATTTTTGAACGTCAGTTCACATTTGTAGGTAGATCATCAGTTGTGGAGCTAAAATTAGCATGTTTAAAGTGATTTTCATGCTTCCAGGGGCCCAGGAAGTGAATTAAATACCATTTGGAGGCATTTAATGTTCAAGCAAAAACAGGTGATTTTTGACAAAAGAGATAACACCCCCCCATTACGTCATGCTTCAGAAAGGTGAAAAATTGTCCGTTTTCAAATGTTTTATTTTTGAAAGTCAGTTCACATTTGTAGGTAGATCATCAGTTTTAGAGCTAAAATTAGCATGTTTAAAGTGATTTTCATGCTTCCAGGGGCCCGGGAAGTGAATTAAATACCATTTGGAGGCATTTAATGTTCAAGCCAAAACAGGTGATTTTTTACAAAAGAGATAACACCCTCCCATTATGTCATGCTGCAGAAAGGTGAAAAATGGTCCGTTTTGAAATGTTTTATTTTTTAACGTCAGTTCACATTTGTAGGTAGATCATCAGTTTTAGAGCTAAAATTAGCATGTTTAAAGTGATTTTCATGCTTCCAGGGGCCCAAAACACAAGATTTGTGAAATGGTTAAAAGTGCATGAAAATGGCAATTTACTCACTCTGAGGTCTCAAAAAGGGTTTCTTCACCCCGGGAAGTGAATTAAATACCATTTGGAGGCAATTAATGTTCAAGCAAAAACAGGTGATTTTTGACAAAAGAGATAACACCCCCCCATTATGTCATGCTTCAGAAAGGTGAAAAAGTGTCCATTTTCAAATGTTTTATTTTTGAACGTCAGTTCACATTTGTAGGTAGATCATCAGTTTTAGAGCTAAAATAAGCATGTTTAAAGTGATTTTCATGCTTCCAGGGGCCCGGGAAGTGAATTAAATACCATTTGGAGGCATTTAATGTTCAAGCAAAAACAGGTGATTTTTGACAAAAGAGATAACACCCCCCCATTACGTCATGCTGCAGAAAGGTGAAAAATGGTCCGTTTTCAAATGTTTTATTTTTTAACGTCAGTTTACATTTGTAGGTAGATCATCAGTTTTAGAGCTAAAATTAGCATGTTTAAAGTGATTTTCATGCTTCCAGGGGCCCAAAACACAAGATTTGTGAAATGGTTAAAAGTGCATGAAAATGGCCAATTTACTCACTCTGAGGTCTCAAAAAGTGTTTCTTCACCCCGGGAAGAGAATTAAATACCATTTGGAGGCATTTAATGTTCAAGCAAAAACAGGTGATTTTTGACAAAAGTGATAACACCCCCCCATTACGTCATGCTTCAGAAAGGTGAAAAATGGTCCGTTTTCAAATGTTTTATTTTTGAACGTCAGTTCACATTTGTAGGTAGATCATCAGTTTTAGAGCTAAAAGTAGCATGTTTAAAGTGATTTTCATGCTTCCAGGGGCCCAAAACACAAGATTTGTGAAATGGTTAAAAGTGCATGAAAATGGCCAATTTACTCACTCTGAGGTCTCAAAAAGTGTTTCTTCACCCCGGGAAGTGAATTAAATACCATTTGGAGGCATTTAATGTTCAAGCAAAAACAGGTGATTTTTGACAAAAGAGATAACACCCCCCCATTACGTCATGCTTCAGAAAGGTGAAAAATGGTCCATTTTCAAATGTTTTATTTTTGAACGTCAGTTCACATTTCTAGGTAGATCATCAGTTTTAGAGCTAAAATAAGCATGTTTAAAGTGATTTTCATGCTTCCAGGGGCCCGGGAAGTGAATTAAATACCATTTGGAGGCATTTAATGTTCAAGCAAAAACAGGTGATTTTTGACAAAAGAGATAACACCCCCCATTACGTCATGCTTCAGAAAGGTGAAAAATCGTCCGTTTTCAAATGTTTTATTTTTGAAAGTCAGTTCACATTTGTAGGTAGATCATCAGTTTTAGAGCTAAAATTAGCATGTTTAAAGTGATTTTCATGCTTCCAGGGGCCCGGGAAGTGAATTAAATACCATTTGGAGGCATTTAATGTTCAAGCAAAAACAGGTGATTTTTGACAAAAGAGATAACACCCCCCCATTACGTCATGCTGCAGAAAGGTGAAAAATGGTCCGTTTTGAAATGTTTTATTTTTTAACGTCAGTTCACATTTGTAGGTAGATCATCAGTTTTAGAGCTAAAATTAGCATGTTTAAAGTGATTTTCATGCTTCCAGGGGCCCAAAACACAAGATTTGTGAAATGGTTAAAAGTGCATGAAAATGGCAATTTACTCACTCTGAGGTCTCAAAAAGTGTTTCTTCACCCCGGGAAGTGAATTAAATACCATTTGGAGGCATTTAATGTTCAAGCAAAAACAGGTGATTTTTGACAAAAGAGATAACACCCCCCCATTGCGTCATGCTTCAGAAAGGTGAAAAATTGTCCGTTTTCAAATGTTTTATTTTTGAAAGTCAGTTCACATTTGTAGGTAGATCATCAGTTTTAGAGCTAAAATTAGCATGTTTAAAGTGATTTTCATGCTTCCAGGGGCCCGGTAAGTGAATTAAATACCATTTGGAGGCATTTAATGTTCAAGCAAAAACAGGTGATTTTTGACAAAAGAGATAACACCCCCCATTACGTCATGCTTCAGAAAGGTGAAAAATGGTCCGTTTTCAAATGTTTTATTTTTTAACGTCAGTTCACATTTGTAGGTAGATCATCAGTTTTAGAGCTAAAATTAGCATGTTTAAAGTGATTTTCATGCTTCCAGGGGCCCAAAACACAAGATTTGTGGAATGGTTAAAAGTGCATGAAAATGGCCAATTTACTCACTCTGAGGTCTCAAAAAGTGTTTCTTCACCCCGGGAAGTGAATTAAATACCATTTGGAGGCAATTAATGTTCAAGCAAAAACAGGTGATTTTTGACAAAAGAGATAACACCCCCCCATTACGTCATGCTTCAGAAAGGTGAAAAATGGTCCGTTTTCAAATGTTTTATTTTTGAACGTCAGTTCACATTTGTAGGTAGATCATCAGTTTTAGAGCTAAAATTAGCATGTTTAAAGTGATTTTCATGCTTCCAGGGGCCCGGGAAGTGAATTAGATACCATTTGGAGGCATTTAATGTTCAAGCAAAAACAGGTGATTTTTGACAAAAGAGATAACACCCCCACATTACGTCATGCTTCAGAAAGGTGAAAAATTGTCCGTTTTCAAATGTTTTATTTTTGAACGTCAGTTCACATTTGTAGGTAGATCATCAGTTTTAGAGCTACAATTAGCATGTTTAAAGTGATTTTCATGCTTCCAGGGGCCCGGGAAGTGAATTAAATACCATTTGGAGGCATTTAATGTTCAAGCAAAAACAGGTGATTTTTGACAAAAGAGATAACACCCCCCCATTACGTCATGCTTCAGACAATTGAAAAATTGTCCGTTTTCAAATGTTTTATTTTTGAAAGTCAGTTCACATTTGTAGGTAGATCATCAGTTTTAGAGCTAAAATTAGCATGTTTAAAGTTATTTTCATGCTTCCAGGGGCCCGGGAAGTGAATTAAATACCATTTGGAGGCATTTAATGTTCAAGCAAAAACAGGTGATTTTTGACAAAAGAGATAACACCCCCCCATTACGTCATGCTTCAGAAAGGTGAAAAATGGTCCGTTTTCAAATGTTTTATTTTTGAAAGTCAGTTCACATTTGTAGGTAGATCATCAGTTTTAGAGCTAAAATTAGCATGTTTAAAGTGATTTTCATGCTTCCAGGGGCCCGGGAAGTGAATTAAATACCATTTGGAAGGCATTTAATGTTCAAGCAAAAACAGGTGATTTTTGACAAAAGAGATATCACCCCCCCATTACGTCATGCTGCAGAAAGGTGAAAAATGGTCCGTTTTCAAATGTTTTATTTTTTAACGTCAGTTCACATTTGTAGGTAGATCATCAGTTTTAGAGCTAAAATTAGCATGTTTAAAGTGATTTTCATGCTTCCAGGGGCCCAAAACACAAGATTTGTGAAATGGTTAAAAGTGCATGAAAATGGCCAATTTACTCACTCTGATGTCTCAAAAAGTGTTTCTTCACCCCGGGAAGTGAATTAAATACCATTTGGAGGCATTTAATGTTCAAGCAAAAACAGGTGATTTTTGACAAAAGAGATACACCCCCCATTACGTCATGCTTCAGAAAGGTGAAAAATGGTCCGTTTTCAAATGTTTTATTTTTGAACGTCAGTTCACATTTGTAGGTAGATCATCAGTTTTAGAGCTACAAGTAGCATGTTTAAAGTGATTTTCATGCTTCCAGGGGCCCGGGAAGTGAATAAATACCATTTGGAGGCATTTAATGTTCAAGCAAAAACAGGTGATTTTTGACAAAAGAGATAACACCCCCCCATTACGTCATGCTTCAGAAAGGTGAAAAATTGTCCGTTTTCAAATGTTTTATTTTTGAAAGTCAGTTCACATTTGTAGGTAGATCATCAGTTTTAGAGCTAAAATTAGCATGTTTAAAGTGATTTTCATGCTTCCAGGGGCCCGGGAAGTGAATTAAATACCATTTGGAGGCATTTAATGTTCAAGCAAAAACAGGTGATTTTTGACAAAAGAGATAACACCCCCCCATTACGTCATGCTGCAGAAAGGTGAAAAATGGTCCGTTTTCAAATGTTTTATTTTTTAACGTCAGTTCACATTTGTAGGTAGATCATCAGTTTTAGAGCTAAAATTAGCATGTTTAAAGTGATTTTCATGCTTCCAGGGGCCCAAAACACAAAATTTGTGGAATGGTTAAAAGTGCATGAAAATGGCCAATTTACTCACTCTGAGGTCTCAAAAAGTGTTTCTTCACCCCGGGAAGGGAATTAAATACCATTTGGAGGCATTTAATGTTCAAGCAAAAACAGGTGATTTTTGACAAAAGAGATAACACCCCCCATTACGTCATGCTTCAGAAAGGTGAAAAATGGTCCGTTTTCAAATGTTTTATTTTTGAACGTCAGTTCACATTTGTAGGTAGATCATCAGTTTTAGAGCTAAAATAAGCATGTTTAAAGTGATTTTCATGCTTCCAGGGGCCCAGGAAGTGAATTAAATACCATTTGGAGGCATTTAATGTTCAAGCAAAAACAGGTGATTTTTGACAAAAGAGATATCACCCCCCCATTACGTCATGCTGCAGAAAGGTGAAAAATGGTCTGTTTTCAAATGTTTTATTTTTTAACGTCAGTTCACATTTGTAGGTAGATCATCAGTTTTAGAGCTAAAATGAGCATGTTTAAAGTGATTTTCATGCTTCCAGGGGCCCAAAACACAAGATTTGTGAAATGGTTAAAAGTGCATGAAAATGGCCAATTTACTCACTCTGATGTCTCAAAAAGTGTTTCTTCACCCCGGGAAGTGAATTAAATACCATTTGGAGGCATTTAATGTTCAAGCAAAAACAGGTGATTTTTGACAAAAGAGATACACCCCCCATTACGTCATGCTTCAGAAAGGTGAAAAATGGTCCGTTTTCAAATGTTTTATTTTTGAACGTCAGTTCACATTTGTAGGTAGATCATCAGTTTTAGAGCTACAAGTAGCATGTTTAAAGTGATTTTCATGCTTCCAGGGGCCCGGGAAGTGAATAAATACCATTTGGAGGCATTTAATGTTCAAGCAAAAACAGGTGATTTTTGACAAAAGAGATAACACCCCCCCATTACGTCATGCTTCAGAAAGGTGAAAAATTGTCCGTTTTCAAATGTTTTATTTTTGAAAGTCAGTTCACATTTGTAGGTAGATCATCAGTTTTAGAGCTAAAATTAGCATGTTTAAAGTGATTTTCATGCTTCCAGGGGCCCGGGAAGTGAATTAAATACCATTTGGAGGCATTTAATGTTCAAGCAAAAACAGGTGATTTTTGACAAAAGAGATAACACCCCCCCATTACGTCATGCTGCAGAAAGGTGAAAAATGGTCCGTTTTCAAATGTTTTATTTTTTAACGTCAGTTCACATTTGTAGATAGATCATCAGTTTTAGAGCTAAAATTAGCATGTTTAAAGTGATTTTCATGCTTCCAGGGGCCCAAAACACAAAATTTGTGGAATGGTTAAAAGTGCATGAAAATGGCCAATTTACTCACTCTGAGGTCTCAAAAAGTGTTTCTTCACCCCGGGAAGGGAATTAAATACCATTTGGAGGCATTTAATGTTCAAGCAAAAACAGGTGATTTTTGACAAAAGAGATAACACCCCCCATTACGTCATGCTTCAGAAAGGTGAAAAATGGTCCGTTTTCAAATGTTTTATTTTTGAACGTCAGTTCACATTTGTAGGTAGATCATCAGTTTTAGAGCTAAAATAAGCATGTTTAAAGTGATTTTCATGCTTCCAGGGGCCCAGGAAGTGAATTAAATACCATTTGGAGGCATTTAATGTTCAAGCAAAAACAGGTGATTTTTGACAAAAGAGATATCACCCCCCCATTACGTCATGCTGCAGAAAGGTGAAAAATGGTCCGTTTTCAAATGTTTTATTTTTTAACGTCAGTTCACATTTGTAGGTAGATCATCAGTTTTAGAGCTAAAATGAGCATGTTTAAAGTGATTTTCATGCTTCCAGGGGCCCAAAACACAAGATTTGTGAAATGGTTAAAAGTGCATGAAAATGGCCAATTTACTCACTCTGATGTCTCAAAAAGTGTTTCTTCACCCCGGGAAGTGAATTAAATACCATTTGGAGGCATTTAATGTTCAAGCAAAAACAGGTGATTTTTGACAAAAGAGATACACCCCCCATTACGTCATGCTTCAGAAAGGTGAAAAATGGTCCGTTTTCAAATGTTTTATTTTTGAACGTCAGTTCACATTTGTAGGTAGATCATCAGTTTTAGAGCTACAAGTAGCATGTTTAAAGTGATTTTCATGCTTCCAGGGGCCCGGGAAGTGAATAAATACCATTTGGAGGCATTTAATGTTCAAGCAAAAACAGGTGATTTTTGACAAAAGAGATAACACCCCCCCATTACGTCATGCTTCAGAAAGGTGAAAAATTGTCCGTTTTCAAATGTTTTATTTTTGAAAGTCAGTTCACATTTGTAGGTAGATCATCAGTTTTAGAGCTAAAATTAGCATGTTTAAAGTGATTTTCATGCTTCCAGGGGCCCGGGAAGTGAATTAAATACCATTTGGAGGCATTTAATGTTCAAGCAAAAACAGGTGATTTTTAACAAAAGAGATAACACCCCCCCATTACGTCATGCTGCAGAAAGGTGAAAAATGGTCCGTTTTCAAATGTTTTATTTTTTAACGTCAGTTCACATTTGTAGGTAGATCATCAGTTTTAGAGCTAAAATTAGCATGTTTAAAGTGATTTTCATGCTTCCAGGGGCCCAAAACACAAAATTTGTGGAATGGTTAAAAGTGCATGAAAATGGCCAATTTACTCACTCTGAGGTCTCAAAAAGTGTTTCTTCACCCCGGGAAGGGAATTAAATACCATTTGGAGGCATTTAATGTTCAAGCAAAAACAGGTGATTTTTGACAAAAGAGATAACACCCCCCATTACGTCATGCTTCAGAAAGGTGAAAAATGGTCCGTTTTCAAATGTTTTATTTTTGAACGTCAGTTCACATTTGTAGGTAGATCATCAGTTTTAGAGCTAAAATAAGCATGTTTAAAGTGATTTTCATGCTTCCAGGGGCCCAGGAAGTGAATTAAATACCATTTGGAGGCATTTAATGTTCAAGCAAAAACAGGTGATTTTTGACAAAAGAGATATCACCCCCCCATTACGTCATGCTGCAGAAAGGTGAAAAATGGTCCGTTTTCAAATGTTTTATTTTTTAACGTCAGTTCACATTTGTAGGTAGATCATCAGTTTTAGAGCTAAAATGAGCATGTTTAAAGTGATTTTCATGCTTCCAGGGGCCCAAAACACAAGATTTGTGAAATGGTTAAAAGTGCATGAAAATGGCCAATTTACTCACTCTGATGTCTCAAAAAGTGTTTCTTCACCCCGGGAAGTGAATTAAATACCATTTGGAGGCATTTAATGTTCAAGCAAAAACAGGTGATTTTTGACAAAAGAGATACACCCCCCCATTACGTCATGCTTCAGAAAGGTGAAAAATGGTCAGTTTTCAAATGTTTTATTTTTGAACGTCAGTTCACATTTGTAGGTAGATCATCAGTTTTAGAGCTACAAGTAGCATGTTTAAAGTGATTTTCATGCTTCCAGGGGCCCGGGAAGTGAATTAAATACCATTTGGAGGCATTTAATGTTCAAGCAAAAACAGGTGATTTTTGACAAAAGAGATAACACCCCCCCATTACGTCATGCTTCAGAAAGGTGAAAAATTGTCCGTTTTCAAATGTTTTATTTTTGAAAGTCAGTTCACATTTGTAGGTAGATCATCAGTTTTAGAGCTAAAATTAGCATGTTTAAAGTGATTTTCATGCTTCCAGGGGCCCGGGAAGTGAATTAAATACGATTTGGAGGCATTTAATGTTCAAGCAAAAACAGGTGATTTTTGACAAAAGAGATAACACCCCCCATTACGTCATGCTTCAGAAAGGTGAAAAATGGTCCGTTTTCAAATGTTTTATTTTTGAACGTCAGTTCACATTTGTAGGTAGATCATCAGTTTTAGAGCTAAAATAAGCATGTTTAAAGTGATTTTCATGCTTCCAGGGGCCCGGGAAGTGAATTAAATACCATTTGGAGGCATTTAATGTTCAAGCAAAAACAGGTGATTTTTGACAAAAGGGATAACACCCCCCCATTACGTCATGCTTCAGAAAGGTGAAAAATGGTCCGTTTTCAAATGTTTTATTTTTGAACGTCAGTTCACATTTGTAGGTAGATCATCAGTTTTAGAGCTAAAATTAGCATGTTTAAAGTGATTTTCATGCTTCCAGGGGCCCGGGAAGTGAATTAAATACCATTTGGAGGCATTTAATGTTCAAGCAAAAACAGGTGATTTTTGACAAAAGAGATAACACCCCCCCATTACGTCATGCTTCAGAAAGGTGAAAAATGGTCCGTTTTCAAATGTTTTATTTTTGAACGTCAGTTCACATTTGTAGGTAGATCATCAGTTTTAGAGCTAAAATAAGCATGTTTAAAGTGATTTTCATGCTTCCAGGGGCCCGGGAAGTGAATTAAATACCATTTGGAGGCATTTAATGTTCAAGCAAAAACAAGTGATTTTTGACAAAAGAGATAACACCCCCCCATTAAGTCATGCTGCAGAAAGGTGAAAAATGGTCCGTTTTCAAATGTTTTATTTTTGAAAGTCAGTTCACATTTGTAGGTAGATCATCAGTTTTAGAGCTAAAATTAGCATGTTTAAAGTGATTTTCATGCTTCCAGGGGCCCGGGAAGTGAATTAAATACCATTTGGAGGCATTTAATGTTCAAGCAAAAACAGGTGATTTTTGACAAAAGAGATAACACCCCCCCATTACGTCATGCTGCAGAAAGGTGAAAAATGGTCAGTTTTCAAATGTTTTATTTTTAAACGTCAGTTCACATTTGTAGGTAGATCATCAGTTTTAGAGCTAAAATTAGCATGTTTAAAGTGATTTTCATGCTTCCAGGGGCCCAAAACACAAAATTTGTGGAATGGTTAAAAGTGCATGAAAATGGCCAATTTACTCACTCTGAGGTCTCAAAAAGTGTTTCTTCACCCCGGGAAGGGAATTAAATACCATTTGGAGGCATTTAATGTTCAAGCAAAAACAGGTGATTTTTGACAAAAGAGATAACACCCCCCATTACGTCATGCTTCAGAAAGGTGAAAAATGGTCCGTTTTCAAATGTTTTATTTTTGAACGTCAGTTCACATTTGTAGGTAGATCATCAGTTTTAGAGCTAAAATAAGCATGTTTAAAGTGATTTTCATGCTTCCAGGGGCCCAGGAAGTGAATTAAATACCATTTGGAGGCATTTAATGTTCAAGCAAAAACAGGTGATTTTTGACAAAAGAGATATCACCCCCCCATTACGTCATGCTGCAGAAAGGTGAAAAATGGTCCGTTTTCAAATGTTTTATTTTTGAACGTCAGTTCACATTTGTAGGTAGATCATCAGTTTTAGAGCTAAAATAAGCATGTTTAAAGTGATTTTCATGCTTCCAGGGGCCCGGGAAGTGAATTAAATACCATTTGGAGGCATTTAATGTTCAAGCAAAAACAAGTGATTTTTGACAAAAGAGATAACACCCCCCCGTTAAGTCATGCTGCAGAAAGGTGAAAAATGGTCCGTTTTCAAATGTTTTATTTTTGAAAGTCAGTTCACATTTGTAGGTAGATCATCAGTTTTAGAGCTAAAATTAGCATGTTTAAAGTGATTTTCATGCTTCCAGGGGCCCGGGAAGTGAATTAAATACCATTTGGAGGCATTTAATGTTCAAGCAAAAACAGGTGATTTTTGACAAAAGAGATAACACCCCCCCATTACGTCATGCTGCAGAAAGGTGAAAAATGGTCCGTTTTCAAATGTTTTATTTTTTAACGTCAGTTCACATTTGTGGGTAGATCATCAGTTTTAGAGCTAAAATTAGCATGTTTAAAGTGATTTTCATGCTTCCAGGGGCCCAAAACACAAGATTTGTGAAATGGTTAAAAGTGCATGAAAATGGCCAATTTACTCACTCTGATGTCTCAAAAAGTGTTTCTTCACCCCGGGAAGTGAATTAAATACCATTTGGAGGCATTTAATGTTCAAGCAAAAACAGGTGATTTTTGACAAAAGAGATACACCCCCCATTACGTCATGCTTCAGAAAGGTGAAAAATGGTCCGTTTTCAAATGTTTTATTTTTGAACGTCAGTTCACATTTGTAGGTAGATCATCAGTTTTAGAGCTACAAGTAGCATGTTTAAAGTGATTTTCATGCTTCCAGGGGCCCGGGAAGTGAATTAAATACCATTTGGAGGCATTTAATGTTCAAGCAAAAACAGGTGATTTTTGACAAAAGAGATAACACCCCCCCATTACGTCATGCTTCAGAAAGGTGAAAAATTGTCCGTTTTCAAATGTTTTATTTTTGAAAGTCAGTTCACATTTGTAGGTAGATCATCATTTTTCGAGCTAAAATTAGCATGTTTAAAGTGATTTTCATGCTTCCAGGGGCCCGGGAAGTGAATTAAATACCATTTGGAGGCATTTAATGTTCAAGCAAAAACAGGTGATTTTTGACAAAAGAGATAACACCCCCCCATTACGTCATGCTGCAGAAAGGTGAAAAATGGTCCGTTTTCAAATGTTTTATTTTTTAACGTCAGTTCACATTTGTAGGTAGATCATCAGTTTTAGAGCTAAAATTAGCATGTTTAAAGTGATTTTCATGCTTCCAGGGGCCCAAAACACAAAATTTGTGGAATGGTTAAAAGTGCATGAAAATGGCCAATTTACTCACTCTGAGGTCTCAAAAAGTGTTTCTTCACCCCGGGAAGGGAATTAAATACCATTTGGAGGCATTTAATGTTCAAGCAAAAACAGGTGATTTTTGACAAAAGAGATAACACCCCCCATTACGTCATGCTTCAGAAAGGTGAAAAATGGTCCGTTTTCAAATGTTTTATTTTTGAACGTCAGTTCACATTTGTAGGTAGATCATCAGTTTTAGAGCTACAAGTAGCATGTTTAAAGTGATTTTCATGCTTCCAGGGGCCCGGGAAGTGAATTAAATACCATTTGGAGGCATTTAATGTTCAAGCAAAAACAGGTGATTTTTGACAAAAGAGATAACACCCCCCCATTACGTCATGCTTCAGAAAGGTGAAAAATTGTCCGTTTTCAAATGTTTTATTTTTGAAAGTCAGTTCACATTTGTAGGTAGATCATCAGTTTTAGAGCTAAAATTAGCATGTTTAAAGTGATTTTCATGCTTCCAGGGGCCCGGGAAGTGAATTAAATACCATTTGGAGGCATTTAATGTTCAAGCAAAAACAGGTGATTTTTGACAAAAGAGATAACACCCCCCATTACGTCATGCTTCAGAAAGGTGAAAAATGGTCCGTTTTCAAATGTTTTATTTTTGAACGTCAGTTCACATTTGTAGGTAGATCATCAGTTTTAGAGCTAAAATAAGCATGTTTAAAGTGATTTTCATGCTTCCAGGGGCCCGGGAAGTGAATTAAATACCATTTGGAGGCATTTAATGTTCAAGCAAAAACAGGTGATTTTTGACAAAAGGGATAACACCCCCCCATTACGTCATGCTTCAGAAAGGTGAAAAATGGTCCGTTTTCAAATGTTTTATTTTTGAACGTCAGTTCACATTTGTAGGTAGATCATCAGTTTTAGAGCTAAAATTAGCATGTTTAAAGTGATTTTCATGCTTCCAGGGGCCCGGGAAGTGAATTAAATACCATTTGGAGGCATTTAATGTTCAAGCAAAAACAGGTGATTTTTGACAAAAGAGATAACACCCCCCCATTACGTCATGCTTCAGAAAGGTGAAAAATGGTCCGTTTTCAAATGTTTTATTTTTGAACGTCAGTTCACATTTGTAGGTAGATCATCAGTTTTAGAGCTAAAATAAGCATGTTTAAAGTGATTTTCATGCTTCCAGGGGCCCGGGAAGTGAATTAAATACCATTTGGAGGCATTTAATGTTCAAGCAAAAACAAGTGATTTTTGACAAAAGAGATAACACCCCCCCATTAAGTCATGCTGCAGAAAGGTGAAAAATGGTCCGTTTTCAAATGTTTTATTTTTGAAAGTCAGTTCACATTTGTAGGTAGATCATCAGTTTTAGAGCTAAAATTAGCATGTTTAAAGTGATTTTCATGCTTCCAGGGGCCCGGGAAGTGAATTAAATACCATTTGGAGGCATTTAATGTTCAAGCAAAAACAGGTGATTTTTGACAAAAGAGATAACACCCCCCCATTACGTCATGCTGCAGAAAGGTGAAAAATGGTCCGTTTTCAAATGTTTTATTTTTTAACGTCAGTTCACATTTGTAGGTAGATCATCAGTTTTAGAGCTAAAATTAGCATGTTTAAAGTGATTTTCATGCTTCCAGGGGCCCAAAACACAAAATTTGTGGAATGGTTAAAAGTGCATGAAAATGGCCAATTTACTCACTCTGAGGTCTCAAAAAGTGTTTCTTCACCCCGGGAAGGGAATTAAATACCATTTGGAGGCATTTAATGTTCAAGCAAAAACAGGTGATTTTTGACAAAAGAGATAACACCCCCCATTACGTCATGCTTCAGAAAGGTGAAAAATGGTCCGTTTTCAAATGTTTTATTTTTGAACGTCAGTTCACATTTGTAGGTAGATCATCAGTTTTAGAGCTAAAATAAGCATGTTTAAAGTGATTTTCATGCTTCCAGGGGCCCAGGAAGTGAATTAAATACCATTTGGAGGCATTTAATGTTCAAGCAAAAACAGGTGATTTTTGACAAAAGAGATATCACCCCCCCATTACGTCATGCTGCAGAAAGGTGAAAAATGGTCCGTTTTCAAATGTTTTATTTTTGAACGTCAGTTCACATTTGTAGGTAGATCATCAGTTTTAGAGCTAAAATAAGCATGTTTAAAGTGATTTTCATGCTTCCAGGGGCCCGGGAAGTGAATTAAATACCATTTGGAGGCATTTAATGTTCAAGCAAAAACAAGTGATTTTTGACAAAAGAGATAACACCCCCCCGTTAAGTCATGCTGCAGAAAGGTGAAAAATGGTCCGTTTTCAAATGTTTTATTTTTGAAAGTCAGTTCACATTTGTAGGTAGATCATCAGTTTTAGAGCTAAAATTAGCATGTTTAAAGTGATTTTCATGCTTCCAGGGGCCCGGGAAGTGAATTAAATACCATTTGGAGGCATTTAATGTTCAAGCAAAAACAGGTGATTTTTGACAAAAGAGATAACACCCCCCCATTACGTCATGCTGCAGAAAGGTGAAAAATGGTCCGTTTTCAAATGTTTTATTTTTTAACGTCAGTTCACATTTGTAGGTAGATCATCAGTTTTAGAGCTAAAATTAGCATGTTTAAAGTGATTTTCATGCTTCCAGGGGCCCAAAACACAAGATTTGTGAAATGGTTAAAAGTGCATGAAAATGGCCAATTTACTCACTCTGATGTCTCAAAAAGTGTTTCTTCACCCCGGGAAGTGAATTAAATACCATTTGGAGGCATTTAATGTTCAAGCAAAAACAGGTGATTTTTGACAAAAGAGATACACCCCCCATTACGTCATGCTTCAGAAAGGTGAAAAATGGTCCGTTTTCAAATGTTTTATTTTTGAACGTCAGTTCACATTTGTAGGTAGATCATCAGTTTTAGAGCTACAAGTAGCATGTTTAAAGTGATTTTCATGCTTCCAGGGGCCCGGGAAGTGAATTAAATACCATTTGGAGGCATTTAATGTTCAAGCAAAAACAGGTGATTTTTGACAAAAGAGATAACACCCCCCCATTACGTCATGCTTCAGAAAGGTGAAAAATTGTCCGTTTTCAAATGTTTTATTTTTGAAAGTCAGTTCACATTTGTAGGTAGATCATCATTTTTCGAGCTAAAATTAGCATGTTTAAAGTGATTTTCATGCTTCCAGGGGCCCGGGAAGTGAATTAAATACCATTTGGAGGCATTTAATGTTCAAGCAAAAACAGGTGATTTTTGACAAAAGAGATAACACCCCCCCATTACGTCATGCTGCAGAAAGGTGAAAAATGGTCCGTTTTCAAATGTTTTATTTTTTAACGTCAGTTCACATTTGTAGGTAGATCATCAGTTTTAGAGCTAAAATTAGCATGTTTAAAGTGATTTTCATGCTTCCAGGGGCCCAAAACACAAAATTTGTGGAATGGTTAAAAGTGCATGAAAATGGCCAATTTACTCACTCTGAGGTCTCAAAAAGTGTTTCTTCACCCCGGGAAGGGAATTAAATACCATTTGGAGGCATTTAATGTTCAAGCAAAAACAGGTGATTTTTGACAAAAGAGATAACACCCCCCATTACGTCATGCTTCAGAAAAGTGAAAAATGGTCCGTTTTCAAATGTTTTATTTTTGAACGTCAGTTCACATTTGTAGGTAGATCATCAGTTTTAGAGCTAAAATAAGCATGTTTAAAGTGATTTTCATGCTTCCAGGGGCCCAGGAAGTGAATTAAATACCATTTGGAGGCATTTAATGTTCAAGCAAAAACAGGTGATTTTTGACAAAAGAGATATCACCCCCCCATTACGTCATGCTGCAGAAAGGTGAAAAATGGTCCGTTTTCAAATGTTTTATTTTTTAACGTCAGTTCACATTTGTAGGTAGATCATCAGTTTTAGAGCTAAAATTAGCATGTTTAAAGTAATTTTCATGCTTCCAGGGGCCCAAAACACAAGATTTGTGAAATGGTTAAAAGTGCATGAAAATGGCCAATTTACTCACTCTGATGTCTCAAAAAGTGTTTCTTCACCCCGGGAAGTGAATTAAATACCATTTGGAGGCATTTAATGTTCAAGCAAAAACAGGTGATTTTTGACAAAAGAGATACACCCCCCCATTACGTCATGCTTCAGAAAGGTGAAAAATGGTCCGTTTTCAAATGTTTTATTTTTGAACGTCAGTTCACATTTGTAGGTAGATCATCAGTTTTAGAGCTACAAGTAGCATGTTTAAAGTGATTTTCATGCTTCCAGGGGCCCGGGAAGGGAATTAAATACCATTTGGAGGCATTTAATGTTCAAGCAAAAACAGGTGATTTTTGACAAAAGAGATAACACCCCCCCATTACGTCATGCTTCAGAAAGGTGAAAAATTGTCCGTTTTCAAATGTTTTATTTTTGAAAGTCAGTTCACATTTGTAGGTAGATCATCAGTTTTAGAGCTAAAATTAGCATGTTTAAAGTGATTTTCATGCTTCCAGGGGCCCGGGAAGTGAATTAAATACCATTTGGAGGCATTTAATGTTCAAGCGAAAACAGGTGATTTTTGACAAAAGAGATAACACCCCCCATTACGTCATGCTTCAGAAAGGTGAAAAATGGTCCGTTTTCAAATGTTTTATTTTTGAACGTCTGTTCACATTTGTAGGTAGATCATCAGTTTTAGAGCTAAAATAAGCATGTTTAAAGTGATTTTCATGCTTCCAGGGGCCCGGGAAGTGAATTAAATACCATTTGGAGGCATTTAATGTTCAAGCAAAAACAGGTGATTTTTGACAAAAGGGATAACACCCCCCCATTACGTCATGCTTCAGAAAGGTGAAAAATGGTCCGTTTTCAAATGTTTTATTTTTGAACGTCAGTTCACATTTGTAGGTAGATCATCAGTTTTAGAGCTAAAATTAGCATGTTTAAAGTGATTTTCATGCTTCCAGGGGCCCGGGAAGTGAATTAAATACCATTTGGAGGCATTTAATGTTCAAGCAAAAACAGGTGATTTTTGACAAAAGAGATAACACCCCCCCATTACGTCATGCTTCAGAAAGGTGAAAAATGGTCCGTTTTCAAATGTTTTATTTTTGAACGTCAGTTCACATTTGTAGGTAGATCATCAGTTTTAGAGCTAAAATAAGCATGTTTAAAGTGATTTTCATGCTTCCAGGGGCCCGGGAAGTGAATTAAATACCATTTGGAGGCATTTAATGTTCAAGCAAAAACAAGTGATTTTTGACAAAAGAGATAACACCCCTCCATTACGTCATGCTGCAGAAAGGTGAAAAATGGTCCGTTTTCAAATGTTTTATTTTTGAAAGTCAGTTCACATTTGTAGGTAGATCATCAGTTTTAGAGCTAAAATTAGCATGTTTAAAGTGATTTTCATGCTTCCAGGGGCCCGGGAAGTGAATTAAATACCATTTGGAGGCATTTAATGTTTAAGCAAAAACAGGTGATTTTTGACAAAAGAGATAACACCCCCCCATTACGTCATGCTGCAGAAAGGTGAAAAATGGTCCGTTTTCAAATGTTTTATTTTTTAACGTCAGTTCACATTTGTAGGTAGATCATCAGTTTTAGAGCTAAAATTAGCATGTTTAAAGTGATTTTCATGCTTCCAGGGGCCCAAAACACAAAATTTGTGGAATGGTTAAAAGTGCATGAAAATGGCCAATTTACTCACTCTGAGGTCTCAAAAAGTGTTTCTTCACCCCGGGAAGGGAATTAAATACCATTTGGAGGCATTTAATGTTCAAGCAAAAACAGGTGATTTTTGACAAAAGAGATAACACCCCCCATTACGTCATGCTTCAGAAAAGTGAAAAATGGTCCGTTTTCAAATGTTTTATTTTTGAACGTCAGTTCACATTTGTAGGTAGATCATCAGTTTTAGAGCTAAAATAAGCATGTTTAAAGTGATTTTCATGCTTCCAGGGGCCCAGGAAGTGAATTAAATACCATTTGGAGGCATTTAATGTTCAAGCAAAAACAGGTGATTTTTGACAAAAGAGATATCACCCCCCCATTACGTCATGCTGCAGAAAGGTGAAAAATGGTCCGTTTTCAAATGTTTTATTTTTTAACGTCAGTTCACATTTGTAGGTAGATCATCAGTTTTAGAGCTAAAATTAGCATGTTTAAAGTGATTTTCATGCTTCCAGGGGCCCAAAACACAAGATTTGTGAAATGGTTAAAAGTGCATGAAAATGGCCAATTTACTCACTCTGATGTCTCAAAAAGTGTTTCTTCACCCCGGGAAGTGAATTAAATACCATTTGGAGGCATTTAATGTTCAAGCAAAAACAGGTGATTTTTGACAAAAGAGATACACCCCCCCATTACGTCATGCTTCAGAAAGGTGAAAAATGGTCCGTTTTCAAATGTTTTATTTTTGAACGTCAGTTCACATTTGTAGGTAGATCATCAGTTTTAGAGCTACAAGTAGCATGTTTAAAGTGATTTTCATGCTTCCAGGGGCCCGGGAAGGGAATTAAATACCATTTGGAGGCATTTAATGTTCAAGCAAAAACAGGTGATTTTTGACAAAAGAGATAACACCCCCCCATTACGTCATGCTTCAGAAAGGTGAAAAATTGTCCGTTTTCAAATGTTTTATTTTTGAAAGTCAGTTCACATTTGTAGGTAGATCATCAGTTTTAGAGCTAAAATTAGCATGTTTAAAGTGATTTTCATGCTTCCAGGGGCCCGGGAAGTGAATTAAATACCATTTGGAGGCATTTAATGTTCAAGCGAAAACAGGTGATTTTTGACAAAAGAGATAACACCCCCCATTACGTCATGCTTCAGAAAGGTGAAAAATGGTCCGTTTTCAAATGTTTTATTTTTGAACGTCTGTTCACATTTGTAGGTAGATCATCAGTTTTAGAGCTAAAATAAGCATGTTTAAAGTGATTTTCATGCTTCCAGGGGCCCGGGAAGTGAATTAAATACCATTTGGAGGCATTTAATGTTCAAGCAAAAACAGGTGATTTTTGACAAAAGGGATAACACCCCCCCATTACGTCATGCTTCAGAAAGGTGAAAAATGGTCCGTTTTCAAATGTTTTATTTTTGAACGTCAGTTCACATTTGTAGGTAGATCATCAGTTTTAGAGCTAAAATTAGCATGTTTAAAGTGATTTTCATGCTTCCAGGGGCCCAAAACACAAAATTTGTGGAATGGTTAAAAGTGCATGAAAATGGCCAATTTACTCACTCTGAGGTCTCAAAAAGTGTTTCTTCACCCCGGGAAGGGAATTAAATACCATTTGGAGGCATTTAATGTTCAAGCAAAAACAGGTGATTTTTGACAAAAGAGATAACACCCCCCATTACGTCATGCTTCAGAAAAGTGAAAAATGGTCCGTTTTCAAATGTTTTATTTTTGAACGTCAGTTCACATTTGTAGGTAGATCATCAGTTTTAGAGCTAAAATAAGCATGTTTAAAGTGATTTTCATGCTTCCAGGGGCCCAGGAAGTGAATTAAATACCATTTGGAGGCATTTAATGTTCAAGCAAAAACAGGTGATTTTTGACAAAAGAGATATCACCCCCCCATTACGTCATGCTGCAGAAAGGTGAAAAATGGTCCGTTTTCAAATGTTTTATTTTTTAACGTCAGTTCACATTTGTAGGTAGATCATCAGTTTTAGAGCTAAAATTAGCATGTTTAAAGTGATTTTCATGCTTCCAGGGGCCCAAAACACAAGATTTGTGAAATGGTTAAAAGTGCATGAAAATGGCCAATTTACTCACTCTGATGTCTCAAAAAGTGTTTCTTCACCCCGGGAAGTGAATTAAATACCATTTGGAGGCATTTAATGTTCAAGCAAAAACAGGTGATTTTTGACAAAAGAGATACACCCCCCCATTACGTCATGCTTCAGAAAGGTGAAAAATGGTCCGTTTTCAAATGTTTTATTTTTGAACGTCAGTTCACATTTGTAGGTAGATCATCAGTTTTAGAGCTACAAGTAGCATGTTTAAAGTGATTTTCATGCTTCCAGGGGCCCGGGAAGGGAATTAAATACCATTTGGAGGCATTTAATGTTCAAGCAAAAACAGGTGATTTTTGACAAAAGAGATAACACCCCCCCATTACGTCATGCTTCAGAAAGGTGAAAAATTGTCCGTTTTCAAATGTTTTATTTTTGAAAGTCAGTTCACATTTGTAGGTAGATCATCAGTTTTAGAGCTAAAATTAGCATGTTTAAAGTGATTTTCATGCTTCCAGGGGCCCGGGAAGTGAATTAAATACCATTTGGAGGCATTTAATGTTCAAGCGAAAACAGGTGATTTTTGACAAAAGAGATAACACCCCCCATTACGTCATGCTTCAGAAAGGTGAAAAATGGTCCGTTTTCAAATGTTTTATTTTTGAACGTCTGTTCACATTTGTAGGTAGATCATCAGTTTTAGAGCTAAAATAAGCATGTTTAAAGTGATTTTCATGCTTCCAGGGGCCCGGGAAGTGAATTAAATACCATTTGGAGGCATTTAATGTTCAAGCAAAAACAGGTGATTTTTGACAAAAGGGATAACACCCCCCCATTACGTCATGCTTCAGAAAGGTGAAAAATGGTCCGTTTTCAAATGTTTTATTTTTGAACGTCAGTTCACATTTGTAGGTAGATCATCAGTTTTAGAGCTAAAATTAGCATGTTTAAAGTGATTTTCATGCTTCCAGGGGCCCGGGAAGTGAATTAAATACCATTTGGAGGCATTTAATGTTCAAGCAAAAACAGGTGATTTTTGACAAAAGAGATAACACCCCCCCATTACGTCATGCTTCAGAAAGGTGAAAAATGGTCCGTTTTCAAATGTTTTATTTTTGAACGTCAGTTCACATTTGTAGGTAGATCATCAGTTTTAGAGCTAAAATAAGCATGTTTAAAGTGATTTTCATGCTTCCAGGGGCCCGGGAAGTGAATTAAATACCATTTGGAGGCATTTAATGTTCAAGCAAAAACAAGTGATTTTTGACAAAAGAGATAACACCCCTCCATTACGTCATGCTGCAGAAAGGTGAAAAATGGTCCGTTTTCAAATGTTTTATTTTTGAAAGTCAGTTCACATTTGTAGGTAGATCATCAGTTTTAGAGCTAAAATTAGCATGTTTAAAGTGATTTTCATGCTTCCAGGGGCCCGGGAAGTGAATTAAATACCATTTGGAGGCATTTAATGTTTAAGCAAAAACAGGTGATTTTTGACAAAAGAGATAACACCCCCCCATTACGTCATGCTGCAGAAAGGTGAAAAATGGTCCGTTTTCAAATGTTTTATTTTTTAACGTCAGTTCACATTTGTAGGTAGATCATCAGTTTTAGAGCTAAAATTAGCATGTTTAAAGTGATTTTCATGCTTCCAGGGGCCCAAAACAGAAGATTTGTGAAATGGTTAAAAGTGCATGAAAATGGCCAATTTACTCACTCTGAGGTCTCAAAAAGTGTTTCTTCACCCCGGGAATTGAATTAAATACCATTTGGAGGCATTTAATGTTCAAGCAAAAACAGGTGATTTTTGACAAAAGAGATAACACCCCCCCATTACGTCACGCTGCAGAAAGGTGAAAAATGGTCCGTTTTCAAATGTTTTATTTTTTAACGTCAGTTCACATTTGTAGGTAGATCATCAGTTTTAGAGCTAAAATTTGCATGTTTAAAGTGATTTTCATGCTTCCAGTGGCCCGGGAAGTGAATTAAATACAATTTGCAGGCATTTAATGTTCAAGCAAAAACAGGTGATTTTTGACAAAAGGGATAACACCCCCCATTACGTCATGCTTCAGAAAGGTGAAAAATGGTCCGTTTTCAAATGTTTTATTTTTGAACGTCAGTTCACATTTGTAGGTAGATCATCAGTTTTAGAGCTAAAATTAGCATGTTTAAAGTGATTTTCATGCTTCCAGGGGCCCGGGAAGTGAATTAAATACCATTTGGAGGCATTTAATGTTCAAGCAAAAACAGGTGATTTTTGACAAAAGAGATAACACCCCCCCATTACGTCATGCTTCAGAAAGGTGAAAAATGGTCCGTTTTCAAATGTTTTATTTTTTAACGTCAGTTCACATTTGTAGGTAGATCATCAGTTTTAGAGCTAAAATTAGCATGTTTAAAGGGATTTTCATGCTTCCGGGGGCCCAAAACACAAGATTTGTGAAATGATTAAAAGTGCATGAAAATGGCCAATTTACTCACTCTGAGGTCTCAAAAAGTGTTTCTTCACCCCGGGAAGAGAATTAAATACCATTTGGAGGCATTTAATGTTCTAGCAAAAACAGGTGATTTTTGACAAAAGAGATAACACCCCCCCATTACGTCATGCTTCAGAAAGGTGAAAAATGGTCCGTTTTCAAATGTTTTATTTTTGAACGTCAGTTCACATTTGTAGGTAGATCATCAGTTTTAGAGCTAAAAGTAGCATGTTTAAAGTGATTTTCATGCTTCCAGGGGCCCAAAACACAAGATTTGTGAAATGGTTAAAAGTGCATGAAAATGGCCAATTTACTCACTCTGAGGTCTCAAAAAGTGTTTCTTCACCCCGGGAAGTGAATTAAATACCATTTGGAGGCATTTAATGTTCAAGCAAAAACAGGTGATTTTTGACAAAAGAGATAACACCCCCCCATTACGTCATGCTTCAGAAAGGTGAAAAATGGTCCGTTTTCAAATGTTTTATTTTTGAACGTCAGTTCACATTTGTAGGTAGATCATCAGTTTTAGAGCTAAATATAAGCATGTTTAAAGTGATTTTCATGCTTCCAGGGGCCCGGGAAGTGAATTAAATATCATTTGGAGGCATTTAATGTTCAAGTAAAAACAGGTGATTTTTGACAAAAGAGATAACACCCCCCCATTACGTCATGCTTCAGAAAGGTGAAAAATTGTCCGTTTTCAAATGTTTTATTTTTGAAAGTCAGTTCTCATTTGTAGGTAGATCATCAGTTTTAGAGCTAAAATTAGCATGTTTAAAGTGATTTTCATGCTTCCAGGGGCCCGGGAAGTGAATTAAATACCATTTGGAGGCATTTAATGTTCAAGCAAAAACAGGTGATTTTTGACAAAAGAGATAACACCCCCCCATTACGTCATGCTGCAGAAAGGTGAAAAATGGTCCGTTTTGAAATGTTTTATTTTTTAACGTCAGTTCACATTTGTAGGTAGATCATCAGTTTTAGAGCTAAAATTAGCATGTTTAAAGTGATTTTCATGCTTCCAGGGGCCCAAAACACAAGATTTGTGAAATGGTTAAAAGTGCATGAAAATGGCAATTTACTCACTCTGAGGTCTCAAAAAGTGTTTCTTCACCCCGGGAAGTGAATTAAATACAATTTGGAGGCATTTAATGTTCAAGCAAAAACAGGTTATTTTTGACAAAAGAGATAACACCCCCCCATTGCGTCATGCTTCAGAAAGGTGAAAAATTGTCCGTTTTCAAATGTTTTATTTTTGAAAGTCAGTTCACATTTGTAGGTAGATACTCAGTTTTAGAGCTAAAATTAGCATGTTTAAAGTGATTTTCATGCTTCCAGGGGCCCGGTAAGTGAATTAAATACCATTTGGAGGCATTTAATGTTCAAGAAAAAACAGGTGATTTTTGACAAAAGAGATAACACCCCCCCATTACGTCATGCTTCAGAAAGGTGAAAAATGGTCCGTTTTCAAATGTTTTATTTTTTAACGTCAGTTCACATTTGTAGGTAGATCATCAGTTTTAGAGCTAAAATTAGCATGTTTAAAGTGATTTTCATGCTTCCAGGGGCCCAAAACACAAGATTTGTGGAATGGTTAAAAGTGCATGAAAATGGCCAATTTACTCACTCTGAGGTCTCAAAAAGTGTTTCTTCACCCCGGGAAGTGAATTAAATACCATTTGGAGGCAATTAATGTTCAAGCAAAAACAGGTGATTTTTGACAAAAGAGATAACACCCCCCCATTACGTCATGCTTCAGAAAGGTGAAAAATGGTCCGTTTTCAAATGTTTTATTTTTGAACGTCAGTTCACATTTGTAGGTAGATCATCAGTTTTAGAGCTAAAATAAGCATGTTTAAAGTGATTTTCATGCTTCCAGGGGCCCGGGAAGTGTATTAAATACCATTTGGAGGCATTTAATGTTCAAGCAAAAACAGGTGATTTTTGACAAAAGAGATAACACCCCCCCATTACGTCATGCTGCAGAAAGGTGAAAAATGGTCCGTTTTGAAATGTTTTATTTTTTAACGTCAGTTCACATTTGTAGGTAGATCATCAGTTTTAGAGCTAAAATTAGCATGTTTAAAGTGATTTTCATGCTTCCAGGGGCCCAAAACACAAGATTTGTGAAATGGTTAAAAGTGCATGAAAATGGCAATTTACTCACTCTGAGGTCTCAAAAAGTGTTTCTTCACCCCGGGAAGTGAATTAAATACCATTTGGAGGCATTTAATGTTCAAGCAAAAACAGGTTATTTTTGACAAAAGAGATAACACCCCCCCATTGCGTCATGCTTCAGAAAGGTGAAAAATTGTCCGTTTTCAAATGTTTTATTTTTGAAAGTCAGTTCACATTTGTAGGTAGATACTCAGTTTTAGAGCTAAAATTAGCATGTTTAAAGTGATTTTCATGCTTCCAGGGGCCCGGTAAGTGAATTAAATACCATTTGGAGGCATTTAATGTTCAAGAAAAAACAGGTGATTTTTGACAAAAGAGATAACACCCCCCCATTACGTCATGCTTCAGAAAGGTGAAAAATGGTCCGTTTTCAAATGTTTTATTTTTTAACGTCAGTTCACATTTGTAGGTAGATCATCAGTTTTAGAGCTAAAATTAGCATGTTTAAAGTGATTTTCATGCTTCCAGGGGCCCAAAACACAAGATTTGTGGAATGGTTAAAAGTGCATGAAAATGGCCAATTTACTCACTCTGAGGTCTCAAAAAGTGTTTCTTCACCCCGGGAAGTGAATTAAATACCATTTGGAGGCAATTAATGTTCAAGCAAAAACAGGTGATTTTTGACAAAAGAGATAACACCCCCCCATTACGTCATGCTTCAGAAAGGTGAAAAATGGTCCGTTTTCAAATGTTTTATTTTTGAACGTCAGTTCACATTTGTAGGTAGATCATCAGTTTTAGAGCTAAAATAAGCATGTTTAAAGTGATTTTCATGCTTCCAGGGGCCCGGGAAGTGTATTAAATACCATTTGGAGGCATTTAATGTTCAAGCAAAAACAGGTGATTTTTGACAAAAGAGATAACCCCCCCCCCATTACGTCATGCTTCAGAAAGGTGAAAAATGGTCCGTTTTCAAATGTTTTATTTTTGAACGTCAGTTCACATTTGTAGGTAGATCATCAGTTTTAGAGCTAAAATTAGCATGTTTAAAGTGATTGTCATGCTTCCAGGGGCCCGGGAAGTGAATTAAATACCATTTGGAGGCATTTAATGTTCAAGCAAAAACAGGTGATTTTTGACAAAAGAAATAACACCCCCCCATTACGTCATGCTTCAGAAAGGTGAAAAATTGTCCGTTTTCAAATGTTTTATTTTTGAAAGTCAGTTCACATTTGTAGGTAGATCATCAGTTTTAGAGCTAAAATTAGCATGTTTAAAGTGATTTTCATGCTTCCAGGGGCCCGGGAAGTGAATTAAATACCATTTGGAGGCATTTAATGTTCAAGCAAAAACAGGTGATTTTTGACAAAAGAGATAACACCCCCCCATTACGTCATGCTTCAGAAAGGTGAAAAATGGTCCGTTTTCAAATGTTTTATTTTTGAACGTCAGTTCACATTTGTAGGTAGATCATCAGTTTTAGAGCTAAAAGTAGCATGTTTAAAGTGATTTTCATGCTTCCAGGGGCCCAAAACACAAGATTTGTGAAATGGTTAAAAGTGCATGAAAATGGCCAATTTACTCACTCTGAGGTCTCAAAAAGTGTTTCTTCACCCCGGGAAGTGAATTAAATACCATTTGGAGGCATTTAATGTTCAAGCAAAAACAGGTGATTTTTGACAAAAGAGATAACACCCCCCCATTACGTCATGCTTCAGAAAGGTGAAAAATGGTCCGTTTTCAAATGTTTTATTTTTGAACGTCAGTTCACATTTGTAGGTAGATCATCAGTTTTAGAGCTAAAATAAGCATGTTTAAAGTGATTTTCATGCTTCCAGGAGCCCGGGAAGTGAATTAAATACCATTTGGAGGCATTTAATGTTCAAGCAAAAACAGGTGATTTTTGACAAAAGAGATAACACCCCCCCATTACGTCATGCTTCAGAAAGGTGAAAAATTGTCCGTTTTCAAATGTTTTATTTTTGAAAGTCAGTTCACATTTGTAGGTAGATCATCAGTTTTAGAGCTAAAATTAGCATGTTTAAAGTGATTTTCATGCTTCCAGGGGCCCGGGAAGTGAATTAAATACCATTTGGAGGCATTTAATGTTCAAGCAAAAACAGGTGATTTTTGACAAAAGAGATAACACCCCCCCCATTACGTCATGCTGCAGAAAGGTGAAAAAAGGTCCGTTTTGAAATGTTTTATTTTTTAATGTCAGTTCACATTTGTAGGTAGATCATCCGTTTTAGAGCTAAAATTAGCATGTTTAAAGTGATTTTCATGCTTCCAGGGGCCCAAAACACAAGATTTGTGAAATGGTTAAAAGTGCATGAAAATGGCAATTTACTCACTCTGAGGTCTCAAAAAGTGTTTCTTCACCCCGGGAAGTGAATTAAATACCATTTGGAGGCATTTAATGTTCAAGCAAAAACAGGTGATTTTTGACAAAAGAGATAACACCCCCCCATTATGTCATGCTTCAGAAAGGTGAAAAATGGTCCATTTTCAAATGTTTTATTTTTGAAAGTCAGTTCACATTTGTAGGTAGATCATCAGTTTTAGAGCTAAAATTAGCATGTTTAAAGTGATTTTCATGCTTCCAGGGGCCCGGGAAGTGAATTACATACCATTTGGAGGCATTTAATGTTCAAGCAAAAACAGGTGATTTTTGACAAAAGAGATAACACCCCCCCATTACGTCATGCTTCAGAAAGGTGAAAAATGGTCAATTTTCAAATGTTTTATTTTTGAACGTCAGTTCACATTTGTAGGTAGATCATCAGTTTTGGAGCTAAAATTAGCATGTTTAAAGTGATTTTCATGCTTCCAGGGGCCCAGGAAGTGAATTAAATACCATTTGGAGGCATTTAATGTTCAAGCAAAAACAGGTGATTTTTGACAAAAGAGATAACACCCCCCCATTATGTCATGCTTCAGAAAGGTGAAAAATGGTCCATTTTCAAATGTTTTATTTTTGAAAGTCAGTTCACATTTGTAGGTAGATCATCAGTTTTAGAGCTAAAATTAGCATGTTTAAAGTGATTTTCATGCTTCCAGGGGCCCGGGAAGTGAATTAAATACCATTTGGAGGCATTTAATGTTCAAGCAAAAACAGGTGATTTTTGACAAAAGAGATAACACCCTCCCATTATGTCATGCTGCAGAAAGGTGAAAAATGGTCCGTTTTGAAATGTTTTATTTTTTAACGTCAGTTCACATTTGTAGGTAGATCATCAGTTTTAGAGCTAAAATTAGCATGTTTAAAGTGATTTTCATGCTTCCAGGGGCCCAAAACACAAGATTTGTGAAATGGTTAAAAGTGCATGAAAATGGCAATTTACTCACTCTGAGGTCTCAAAAAGTGTTTCTTCACCCCGGGAAGTGAATTAAATACCATTTGGAGGCAATTAATGTTCAAGCAAAAACAGGTGATTTTTGACAAAAGAGATAACACCCCCCCATTATGTCATGCTTCAGAAAGGTGAAAAATGGTCCATTTTCAAATGTTTTATTTTTGAACGTCAGTTCACATTTGTAGGTAGATCATCAGTTTTAGAGCTAAAATAAGCATGTTTAAAGTGATTTTCATGCTTCCAGGGGCCCGGGAAGTGAATTAAATACCATTTGGAGGCATTTAATGTTCAAGCAAAAACAGGTGATTTTTGACAAAAGAGATAACACCCCCCCATTACGTCATGCTGCAGAAAGGTGAAAAATGGTCCGTTTTCAAATGTTTTATTTTTTAACGTCAGTTTACATTTGTAGGTAGATCATCAGTTTTAGAGCTAAAATTAGCATGTTTAAAGTGATTTTCATGCTTCCAGGGGCCCAAAACACAAGATTTGTGAAATGGTTAAAAGTGCATGAAAATGGCCAATTTACTCACTCTGAGGTCTCAAAAAGTGTTTCTTCACCCCGGGAAGAGAATTAAATACCATTTGGAGGCATTTAATGTTCAAGCAAAAACAGGTGATTTTTGACAAAAGTGATAACACCCCCCATTACGTCATGCTTCAGAAAGGTGAAAAATGGTCCGTTTTCAAATGTTTTATTTTTGAACGTCAGTTCACATTTGTAGGTAGATCATCAGTTTTAGAGCTAAAAGTAGCATGTTTAAAGTGATTTTCATGCTTCCAGGGGCCCAAAACACAAGATTTGTGAAATGGTTAAAAGTGCATGAAAATGGCCAATTTACTCACTCTGAGGTCTCAAAAAGTGTTTCTTCACCCCGGGAAGTGAATTAAATACCATTTGGAGGCATTTAATGTTCAAGCAAAAACAGGTGATTTTTGACAAAAGAGATAACACCCCCCCATTACGTCATGCTTCAGAAAGGTGAAAAATCGTCCGTTTTCAAATGTTTTATTTTTGAAAGTCAGTTCACATTTGTAGGTAGATCATCAGTTTTAGAGCTAAAATTAGCATGTTTAAAGTGATTTTCATGCTTCCAGGGGCCCGGGAAGTGAATTAAATACCATTTGGAGGCATTTAATGTTCAAGCAAAAACAGGTGATTTTTGACAAAAGAGATAACACCCCCCATTACGTCATGCTTCAGAAAGGTGAAAAATCGTCCGTTTTCAAATGTTTTATTTTTGAAAGTCAGTTCACATTTGTAGGTAGATCATCAGTTTTAGAGCTAAAATTAGCATGTTTAAAGTGATTTTCATGCTTCCAGGGGCCCGGGAAGTGAATTAAATACCATTTGGAGGCATTTAATGTTCAAGCAAAAACAGGTGATTTTTGACAAAAGAGATAACACCCCCCCATTACGTCATGCTGCAGAAAGGTGAAAAATGGTCCGTTTTGAAATGTTTTATTTTTTAACGTCAGTTCACATTTGTAGGTAGATCATCAGTTTTAGAGCTAAAATTAGCATGTTTAAAGTGATTTTCATGCTTCCAGGGGCCCAAAACACAAGATTTGTGAAATGGTTAAAAGTGCATGAAAATGGCCAATTTACTCACTCTGAGGTCTCAAAAAGTGTTTCTTCACCCCGGGAAGTGAATTAAATACCATTTGGAGGCATTTAATGTTCAAGCAAAAACAGGTGATTTTTGACAAAAGAGATAACACCCCCCCATTACGTCATGCTTCAGAAAGGTGAAAAATGGTCCGTTTTCAAATGTTTTATTTTTGAACGTCAGTTCACATTTGTAGGTAGATCATCAGTTTTAGAGCTAAAATAAGCATGTTTAAAGTGATTTTCATGCTTCCAGGGGCCCGGGAAGTGAATTACATACCATTTGGAGGCATTTAATGTTCAAGCAAAAACAGGTGATTTTTGACAAAAGAGATAACACCCCCCCATTACGTCATGCTTCAGAAAGGTGAAAAATGGTCAATTTTCAAATGTTTTATTTTTGAACGTCAGTTCACATTTGTAGGTAGATCATCAGTTTTGGAGCTAAAATTAGCATGTTTAAAGTGATTTTCATGCTTCCAGGGGCCCAGGAAGTGAATTAAATACCATTTGGAGGCATTTAATGTTCAAGCAAAAACAGGTGATTTTTGACAAAAGAGATAACACCCCCCATTACGTCATGCTTCAGAAAGGTGAAAAATGGTCCGTTTTGAAATGTTTTATTTTTGAAAGTCAGTTCACATTTGTAGGTAGATCATCAGTTTTAGAGCTAAAATTAGCATGTTTAAAGTGATTTTCATGCTTCCAGGGGCCCAAAACACAAGATTTGTGAAATGGTTAAAAGTGCATGAAAATGGCCAATTTACTCACTCTGAGGTCTCAAAAAGTGTTTCTTCACCCCGGGAAGTGAATTAAATACCATTTGGAGGCATTTAATGTTCAAGCAAAAACAGGTGATTTTTGACAAAAGAGATAACACCCCCCCATTACGTCATGCTTCAGAAAGGTGAAAAATGGTCCGTTTTCAAATGTTTTATTTTTGAACGTCAGTTCACATTTGTAGGTAGATCATCAGTTTTAGAGCTAAAATAAGCATGTTTAAAGTGATTTTCATGCTTCCAGGGGCCCGGGAAGTGAATTAAATATCATTTGGAGGCATTTAATGTTCAAGTAAAAACAGGTGATTTTTGACAAAAGAGATAACACCCCCCCATTACGTCATGCTTCAGAAAGGTGAAAAATTGTCCGTTTTCAAATGTTTTATTTTTGAAAGTCAGTTCTCATTTGTAGGTAGATCATCAGTTTTAGAGCTAAAATTAGCATGTTTAAAGTGATTTTCATGCTTCCAGGGGCCCGGGAAGTGAATTAAATACCATTTGGAGGCATTTAATGTTCAAGCAAAAACAGGTGATTTTTGACAAAAGGGATAACACCCCCCCATTACGTCATGCTTCAGAAAGGTGAAAAATGGTCCGTTTTGAAATGTTTTATTTTTTAACGTCAGTTCACATTTGTAGGTAGATCATCAGTTTTAGAGCTAAAATTAGCATGTTTAAAGTGATTTTCATGCTTCCAGGGGCCCGGGAAGTGAATTAAATACCATTTGGAGGCATTTAATGTTCAAGCAAAAACAGGTGATTTTTGACAAAAGAGATAACACCCCCCCATTACGTCATGCTTCAGAAAGGTGAAAAATGGTCCGTTTTCAAATGTTTTATTTTTGAACGTCAGTTCACATTTGTAGGTAGATCATCAGTTTTAGAGCTAAAATAAGCATGTTTAAAGTGATTTTCATGCTTCCAGGGGCCCGGGAAGTGAATTAAATACCATTTGGAGGCATTTAATGTTCAAGCAAAAACAAGTGATTTTTGACAAAAGAGATAACACCCCTCCATTACGTCATGCTGCAGAAAGGTGAAAAATGGTCCGTTTTCAAATGTTTTATTTTTGAAAGTCAGTTCACATTTGTAGGTAGATCATCAGTTTTAGAGCTAAAATTAGCATGTTTAAAGTGATTTTCATGCTTCCAGGGGCCCGGGAAGTGAATTAAATACCATTTGGAGGCATTTAATGTTTAAGCAAAAACAGGTGATTTTTGACAAAAGAGATAACACCCCCCCATTACGTCATGCTGCAGAAAGGTGAAAAATGGTCCGTTTTCAAATGTTTTATTTTTTAACGTCAGTTCACATTTGTAGGTAGATCATCAGTTTTAGAGCTAAAATTAGCATGTTTAAAGTGATTTTCATGCTTCCAGGGGCCCAAAACACAAGATTTGTGAAATGGTTAAAAGTGCATGAAAATGGCCAATTTACTCACTCTGAGGTCTCAAAAAGTGTTTCTTCACCCCGGGAATTGAATTAAATACCATTTGGAGGCATTTAATGTTCAAGCAAAAACAGGTGATTTTTGACAAAAGAGATAACACCCCCCCATTACGTCACGCTTCAGAAAGGTGAAAAATGGTCCGTTTCCAAATGTTTTATTTTTGAACGTCAGTTCACATTTGTAGGTAGATCATCAGTTTTAGAGCAAAAATGTGCATGTTTAAAGTGATTTTCATGCTTCCAGGGCCCCGGGAAGTGAATTAAATACCATTTGGAGGCATTTAATGTTCAAGCAAAAACAGGTGATTTTTGACAAAAGAGATAACACCCCCCCCATTACGTCAGGCTTCAGAAAGGTGAAAAATTGTTCATTTTCAAATGTTTTATTTTTGAAAGTCAGTTCACATTTGTAGGTAGATCATCAGTTTTAGAGCTAAAATTAGCATGTTTAAAGTGATTTTCATGCTTCCAGGGGCCCGGGAAGTGAATTAAATACCATTTGGAGGCATTTAATGTTCAAGCAAAAACAGGTGATTTTTGACAAAAGAGATAACACCTCCCCATTACGTCATGCTGCAGAAAGGTGAAAAATGGTCCGTTTTCAAATGTTTTATTTTTTAACGTCAGTTCACATTTGTAGGTAGATCATCAGTTTTAGAGCTAAAATTTGCATGTTTAAAGTGATTTTCATGCTTCCAGTGGCCCGGGAAGTGAATTAAATACAATTTGCAGGCATTTAATGTTCAAGCAAAAACAGGTGATTTTTGACAAAAGGGATAACACCCCCCATTACGTCATGCTTCAGAAAGGTGAAAAATGGTCCGTTTTCAAATGTTTTATTTTTGAACGTCAGTTCACATTTGTAGGTAGATCATCAGTTTTAGAGCTAAAATTAGCATGTTTAAAGTGATTTTCATGCTTCCAGGGGCCCGGGAAGTGAATTAAATACCATTTGGAGGCATTTAATGTTCAAGCAAAAACAGGTGATTTTTGACAAAAGAGATAACACCCCCCCATTACGTCATGCTTCAGAAAGGTGAAAAATGGTCCGTTTTCAAATGTTTTATTTTTTAACGTCAGTTCACATTTGTAGGTAGATCATCAGTTTTAGAGCTAAAATTAGCATGTTTAAAGGGATTTTCATGCTTCCGGGGGCCCAAAACACAAGATTTGTGAAATGATTAAAAGTGCATGAAAATGGCCAATTTACTCACTCTGAGGTCTCAAAAAGTGTTTCTTCACCCCGGGAAGAGAATTAAATACCATTTGGAGGCATTTAATGTTCTAGCAAAAACAGGTGATTTTTGACAAAAGAGATAACACCCCCCCATTACGTCATGCTTCAGAAAGGTGAAAAATGGTCCGTTTTCAAATGTTTTATTTTTGAACGTCAGTTCACATTTGTAGGTAGATCATCAGTTTTAGAGCTAAAAGTAGCATGTTTAAAGTGATTTTCATGCTTCCAGGGGCCCAAAACACAAGATTTGTGAAATGGTTAAAAGTGCATGAAAATGGCCAATTTACTCACTCTGAGGTCTCAAAAAGTGTTTCTTCACCCCGGGAAGTGAATTAAATACCATTTGGAGGCATTTAATGTTCAAGCAAAAACAGGTGATTTTTGACAAAAGAGATAACACCCCCCCATTACGTCATGCTTCAGAAAGGTGAAAAATGGTCCGTTTTCAAATGTTTTATTTTTGAACGTCAGTTCACATTTGTAGGTAGATCATCAGTTTTAGAGCTAAATATAAGCATGTTTAAAGTGATTTTCATGCTTCCAGGGGCCCGGGAAGTGAATTAAATATCATTTGGAGGCATTTAATGTTCAAGTAAAAACAGGTGATTTTTGACAAAAGAGATAACACCCCCCCATTACGTCATGCTTCAGAAAGGTGAAAAATTGTCCGTTTTCAAATGTTTTATTTTTGAAAGTCAGTTCTCATTTGTAGGTAGATCATCAGTTTTAGAGCTAAAATTAGCATGTTTAAAGTGATTTTCATGCTTCCAGGGGCCCGGGAAGTGAATTAAATACCATTTGGAGGCATTTAATGTTCAAGCAAAAACAGGTGATTTTTGACAAAAGAGATAACACCCCCCCATTACGTCATGCTGCAGAAAGGTGAAAAATGGTCCGTTTTGAAATGTTTTATTTTTTAACGTCAGTTCACATTTGTAGGTAGATCATCAGTTTTAGAGCTAAAATTAGCATGTTTAAAGTGATTTTCATGCTTCCAGGGGCCCAAAACACAAGATTTGTGAAATGGTTAAAAGTGCATGAAAATGGCAATTTACTCACTCTGAGGTCTCAAAAAGTGTTTCTTCACCCCGGGAAGTGAATTAAATACCATTTGGAGGCATTTAATGTTCAAGCAAAAACAGGTTATTTTTGACAAAAGAGATAACACCCCCCCATTGCGTCATGCTTCAGAAAGGTGAAAAATTGTCCGTTTTCAAATGTTTTATTTTTGAAAGTCAGTTCACATTTGTAGGTAGATACTCAGTTTTAGAGCTAAAATTAGCATGTTTAAAATGATTTTCATGCTTCCAGGGGCCCGGGAAGTGAATTAAATACCATTTGGAGGCATTTAATGTTCAAGCAAAAACAGGTGATTTTTGACAAAAGAAATAACACCCCCCCATTACGTCATGCTTCAGAAAGGTGAAAAATTGTCCGTTTTCAAATGTTTTATTTTTGAAAGTCAGTTCACATTTGTAGGTAGATCATCAGTTTTAGAGCTAAAATTAGCATGTTTAAAGTGATTTTCATGCTTCCAGGGGCCCGGGAAGTGAATTAAATACCATTTGGAGGCATTTAATGTTCAAGCAAAAACAGGTGATTTTTGACAAAAGAGATAACACCCCCCCATTACGTCATGCTTCAGAAAGGTGAAAAATGGTCCGTTTTCAAATGTTTTATTTTTGAACGTCAGTTCACATTTGTAGGTAGATCATCAGTTTTAGAGCTAAAAGTAGCATGTTTAAAGTGATTTTCATGCTTCCAGGGGCCCAAAACACAAGATTTGTGAAATGGTTAAAAGTGCATGAAAATGGCCAATTTACTCACTCTGAGGTCTCAAAAAGTGTTTCTTCACCCCGGGAAGTGAATTAAATACCATTTGGAGGCATTTAATGTTCAAGCAAAAACAGGTGATTTTTGACAAAAGAGATAACACCCCCCCATTACGTCATGCTTCAGAAAGGTGAAAAATGGTCCGTTTTCAAATGTTTTATTTTTGAACGTCAGTTCACATTTGTAGGTAGATCATCAGTTTTAGAGCTAAAATAAGCATGTTTAAAGTGATTTTCATGCTTCCAGGAGCCCGGGAAGTGAATTAAATACCATTTGGAGGCATTTAATGTTCAAGCAAAAACAGGTGATTTTTGACAAAAGAGATAACACCCCCCCATTACGTCATGCTTCAGAAAGGTGAAAAATTGTCCGTTTTCAAATGTTTTATTTTTGAAAGTCAGTTCACATTTGTAGGTAGATCATCAGTTTTAGAGCTAAAATTAGCATGTTTAAAGTGATTTTCATGCTTCCAGGGGCCCGGGAAGTGAATTAAATACCATTTGGAGGCATTTAATGTTCAAGCAAAAACAGGTGATTTTTGACAAAAGAGATAACACCCCCCCCATTACGTCATGCTGCAGAAAGGTGAAAAAAGGTCCGTTTTGAAATGTTTTATTTTTTAACGTCAGTTCACATTTGTAGGTAGATCATCCGTTTTAGAGCTAAAATTAGCATGTTTAAAGTGATTTTCATGCTTCCAGGGGCCCAAAACACAAGATTTGTGAAATGGTTAAAAGTGCATGAAAATGGCAATTTACTCACTCTGAGGTCTCAAAAAGTGTTTCTTCACCCCGGGAAGTGAATTAAATACCATTTGGAGGCATTTAATGTTCAAGCAAAAACAGGTGATTTTTGACAAAAGAGATAACACCCCCCCATTATGTCATGCTTCAGAAAGGTGAAAAATGGTCCATTTTCAAATGTTTTATTTTTGAAAGTCAGTTCACATTTGTAGGTAGATCATCAGTTTTAGAGCTAAAATTAGCATGTTTAAAGTGATTTTCATGCTTCCAGGGGCCCGGGAAGTGAATTACATACCATTTGGAGGCATTTAATGTTCAAGCAAAAACAGGTGATTTTTGACAAAAGAGATAACACCCCCCCATTACGTCATGCTTCAGAAAGGTGAAAAATGGTCAATTTTCAAATGTTTTATTTTTGAACGTCAGTTCACATTTGTAGGTAGATCATCAGTTTTGGAGCTAAAATTAGCATGTTTAAAGTGATTTTCATGCTTCCAGGGGCCCAGGAAGTGAATTAAATACCATTTGGAGGCATTTAATGTTCAAGCAAAAACAGGTGATTTTTGACAAAAGAGATAACACCCCCCCATTACGTCATGCTTCAGAAAGGTGAAAAAGTGTCCGTTTTCAAATGTTTTATTTTTGAAAGTCAGTTCACATTTGTAGGTAGATCATCAGTTTTAGAGCTAAAATTAGCATGTTTAAAGTGATTTTCATGCTTCCAGGGGCCCGGGAAGTGAATTAAATACCATTTGGAGGCATTTAATGTTCAAGCAAAAACAGGTGATTTTTGACAAAAGAGATAACACCCTCCCATTATGTCATGCTGCAGAAAGGTGAAAAATGGTCCGTTTTGAAATGTTTTATTTTTTAACGTCAGTTCACATTTGTAGGTAGATCATCAGTTTTAGAGCTAAAATTAGCATGTTTAAAGTGATTTTCATGCTTCCAGGGGCCCAAAACACAAGATTTGTGAAATGGTTAAAAGTGCATGAAAATGGCAATTTACTCACTCTGAGGTCTCAAAAAGTGTTTCTTCACCCCGGGAAGTGAATTAAATACCATTTGGAGGCAATTAATGTTCAAGCAAAAACAGGTGATTTTTGACAAAAGAGATAACACCCCCCCATTATGTCATGCTTCAGAAAGGTGAAAAATGGTCCATTTTCAAATGTTTTATTTTTGAACGTCAGTTCACATTTGTAGGTAGATCATCAGTTTTAGAGCTAAAATAAGCATGTTTAAAGTGATTTTCATGCTTCCAGGGGCCCGGGAAGTGAATTAAATACCATTTGGAGGCATTTAATGTTCAAGCAAAAACAGGTGATTTTTGACAAAAGAGATAACACCCCCCCATTACGTCATGCTGCAGAAAGGTGAAAAATGGTCCGTTTTCAAATGTTTTATTTTTTAACGTCAGTTTACATTTGTAGGTAGATCATCAGTTTTAGAGCTAAAATTAGCATGTTTAAAGTGATTTTCATGCTTCCAGGGGCCCAAAACATAAAAGATTTGTGAAATGGTTAAAAGTGCATGAAAATGGCCAATTTACTCACTCTGAGGTCTCAAAAAGTGTTTCTTCACCCCGGGAAGAGAATTAAATACCATTTGGAGGCATTTAATGTTCAAGCAAAAACAGGTGATTTTTGACAAAAGTGATAACACCCCCCCATTACGTCATGCTTCAGAAAGGTGAAAAATGGTCCGTTTTCAAATGTTTTATTTTTGAACGTCAGTTCACATTTGTAGGTAGATCATCAGTTTTAGAGCTAAAAGTAGCATGTTTAAAGTGATTTTCATGCTTCCAGGGGCCCAAAACACAAGATTTGTGAAATGGTTAAAAGTGCATGAAAATGGCCAATTTACTCACTCTGAGGTCTCAAAAAGTGTTTCTTCACCCCGGGAAGTGAATTAAATACCATTTGGAGGCATTTAATGTTCAAGCAAAAACAGGTGATTTTTGACAAAAGAGATAACACCCCCCCATTACGTCATGCTTCAGAAAGGTGAAAAATGGTCCGTTTTCAAATGTTTTATTTTTGAACGTCAGTTCACATTTGTAGGTAGATCATCAGTTTTAGAGCTAAAATTAGCATGTTTAAAGTGATTTTCATGCTTCCAGGGGCCCGGGAAGTGAATTAAATACCATTTGGAGGCATTTAATGTTCAAGCAAAAACAGGTGATTTTTGACAAAAGAGATAACACCCCCCATTACGTCATGCTTCAGAAAGGTGAAAAATCGTCCGTTTTCAAATGTTTTATTTTTGAAAGTCAGTTCACATTTGTAGGTAGATCATCAGTTTTAGAGCTAAAATTAGCATGTTTAAAGTGATTTTCATGCTTCCAGGGGCCCGGGAAGTGAATTAAATACCATTTGGAGGCATTTAATGTTCAAGCAAAAACAGGTGATTTTTGACAAAAGAGATAACACCCCCCCATTACGTCATGCTGCAGAAAGGTGAAAAATGGTCCGTTTTGAAATGTTTTATTTTTTAACGTCAGTTCACATTTGTAGGTAGATCATCAGTTTTAGAGCTAAAATTAGCATGTTTAAAGTGATTTTCATGCTTCCAGGGGCCCAAAACACAAGATTTGTGAAATGGTTAAAAGTGCATGAAAATGGCCAATTTACTCACTCTGAGGTCTCAAAAAGTGTTTCTTCACCCCGGGAAGTGAATTAAATACCATTTGGAGGCATTTAATGTTCAAGCAAAAACAGGTGATTTTTGACAAAAGAGATAACACCCCCCCCATTACGTCATGCTTCAGAAAGGTGAAAAATGGTCCGTTTTCAAATGTTTTATTTTTGAACGTCAGTTCACATTTGTAGGTAGATCATCAGTTTTAGAGCTAAAATAAGCATGTTTAAAGTGATTTTCATGCTTCCAGGGGCCCGGGAAGTGAATTAAATATCATTTGGAGGCATTTAATGTTCAAGTAAAAACAGGTGATTTTTGACAAAAGAGATAACACCCCCCCATTACGTCATGCTTCAGAAAGGTGAAAAATTGTCCGTTTTCAAATGTTTTATTTTTGAAAGTCAGTTCTCATTTGTAGGTAGATCATCAGTTTTAGAGCTAAAATTAGCATGTTTAAAGTGATTTTCATGCTTCCAGGGGCCCGGGAAGTGAATTAAATACCATTTGGAGGCATTTAATGTTCAAGCAAAAACAGGTGATTTTTGACAAAAGAGATAACACCCCCCCATTACGTCATGCTGCAGAAAGGTGAAAAATGGTCCGTTTTGAAATGTTTTATTTTTTAACGTCAGTTCACATTTGTAGGTAGATCATCAGTTTTAGAGCTAAAATTAGCATGTTTAAAGTGATTTTCATGCTTCCAGGGGCCCAAAACACAAGATTTGTGAAATAGTTAAAAGTGCATGAAAATGGCAATTTACTCACTCTGAGGTCTCAAAAAGTGTTTCTTCACCCCGGGAAGTGAATTAAATACCATTTGGAGGCATTTAATGTTCAAGCAAAAACAGGTTATTTTTGACAAAAGAGATAACACCCCCCCATTGCGTCATGCTTCAGAAAGGTGAAAAATTGTCCGTTTTCAAATGTTTTATTTTTGAAAGTCAGTTCACATTTGTAGGTAGATCATCAGTTTTAGAGCTAAAATTAGCATGTTTAAAGGCATTTTCATGCTTCCAGGGGCCCGGTAAGTGAATTAAATACCATTTGGAGGCATTTAATGTTCAAGAAAAAACAGGTGATTTTTGACAAAAGAGATAACACCCCCCCATTACGTCATGCTTCAGAAAGGTGAAAAATGGTCCGTTTTCAAATGTTTTATTTTTTAACGTCAGTTCACATTTGTAGGTAGATCATCAGTTTTAGAGCTAAAATTAGCATGTTTAAAGTGATTTTCATGCTTCCAGGGGCCCAAAACACAAGATTTGTGGAATGGTTAAAAGTGCATGAAAATGGCCAATTTACTCACTCTGAGGTCTCAAAAAGTGTTTCTTCACCCCGGGAAGTGAATTAAATACCATTTGGAGGCAATTAATGTTCAAGCAAAAACAGGTGATTTTTGACAAAAGAGATAACACCCCCCCATTACGTCATGCTTCAGAAAGGTGAAAAATGGTCCGTTTTCAAATGTTTTATTTTTGAACGTCAGTTCACATTTGTAGGTAGATCATCAGTTTTAGAGCTAAAATAAGCATGTTTAAAGTGATTTTCATGCTTCCAGGGGCCCGGGAAGTGTATTAAATACCATTTGGAGGCATTTAATGTTCAAGCAAAAACAGGTGATTTTTGACAAAAGAGATAACCCCCCCCCATTACGTCATGCTTCAGAAAGGTGAAAAATGGTCCGTTTTCAAATGTTTTATTTTTGAACGTCAGGTCACATTTGTAGGTAGATCATCAGTTTTAGAGCTAAAATTAGCATGTTTAAAGTGATTTTCATGCTTCCAGGGGCCCGGGAAGTGAATTAAATACCATTTGGAGGCATTTAATGTTCAAGCAAAAACAGGTGATTTTTGACAAAAGAGATAACACAACCCCATTACGTCATGCTTCAGAAAGGTGAAAAATTGTCCGTTTTCAAATGTTTTATTTTTGAAAGTCAGTTCACATTTGTAGGTAGATCATCAGTTTTAGAGCTAAAATTAGCATGTTTAAAGTGATTGTCATGCTTCCAGGGGCCCGGGAAGTGAATTAAATACCATTTGGAGGCATTTAATGTTCAAGCAAAAACAGGTGATTTTTGACAAAAGAAATAACACCCCCCCCATTACGTCATGCTTCAGAAAGGTGAAAAATTGTCCGTTTTCAAATGTTTTATTTTTGAAAGTCAGTTCACATTTGTAGGTAGATCATCAGTTTTAGAGCTAAAATTAGCATGTTTAAAGTGATTTTCATGCTTCCAGGGGCCCGGGAAGTGAATTAAATACCATTTGGAGGCATTTAATGTTCAAGCAAAAACAGGTGATTTTTGACAAAAGAGATAACACCCCCCCATTACGTCATGCTGCAGAAAGGTGAAAAATGGTCCGTTTTCAAATGTTTTATTTTTTAACGTCAGTTCACATTTGTAGGTAGATCATCAGTTTTAGAGCTAAAATTAGCATGTTTAAAGTGATTTTCATGCTTCCAGGGGCCCAAAACACAAGATTTGTGAAATGGTTAAAAGTGCATGAAAATGGCCAATTTACTCACTCTGAGGTCTCAAAAAGTGTTTCTTCACCCAGGGAAGAGAATTAAATACCATTTGGAGGCATTTAATGTTCAAGCAAAAACAGGTGATTTTTGACAAAAGAGATAACACCCCCCCATTACGTCATGCTTCAGAAAGGTGAAAAATGGTCCGTTTTCAAATGTTTTATTTTTGAACGTCAGTTCACATTTGTAGGTAGATCTTCAGTTTTAGAGCTAAAAGTAGCATGTTTAAAGTGATTTTCATGCTTCCAGGGGCCCAAAACACAAGATTTGTGAAATGGTTAAAAGTGCATGAAAATGGCCAATTTACTCACTCTGAGGTCTCAAAAAGTGTTTCTTCACCCCGGGAAGTGAATTAAATACCATTTGGAGGCATTTAATGTTCAAGCAAAAACAGGTGATTTTTGACAAAAGAGATAACACCCCCCCCATTACGTCATGCTTCAGAAAGGTGAAAAATGGTCCGTTTTCAAATGTTTTATTTTTGAACGTCAGTTCACATTTGTAGGTAGATCATCAGTTTTAGAGCTAAAATAAGCATGTTTAAAGTGATTTTCATGCTTCCAGGAGCCCGGGAAGTGAATTAAATACCATTTGGAGGCATTTAATGTTCAAGCAAAAACAGGTGATTTTTGACAAAAGAGATAACACCCCCCCATTACGTCATGCTTCAGAAAGGTGAAAAATTGTCCGTTTTCAAATGTTTTATTTTTGAAAGTCAGTTCACATTTGTAGGTAGATCATCAGTTTTAGAGCTAAAATTAGCATGTTTAAAGTGATTTTCATGCTTCCAGGGGCCCGGGAAGTGAATTAAATACCATTTGGAGGCATTTAATGTTCAAGCAAAAACAGGTGATTTTTGACAAAAGAGATAACACCCCCCCCCCATTACGTCATGCTGCAGAAAGGTGAAAGATGGTCCGTTTTGAAATGTTTTATTTTTTAACGTCAGTTCACATTTGTAGGTAGATCATCAGTTTTAGAGCTAAAATTAGCATGTTTAAAGTGATTTTCATGCTTCCAGGGGCCCAAAACACAAGATTTGTGAAATGGTTAAAAGTGCATGAAAATGGCAATTTACTCACTCTGAGGTCTCAAAAAGTGTTTCTTCACCCCGGGAAGTGAATTAAATACCATTTGGAGGCATTTAATGTTCAAGCAAAAACAGGTGATTTTTGACAAAAGAGATAACACCCCCCCATTATGTCATGCTTCAGAAAGGTGAAAAATGGTCCATTTTCAAATGTTTTATTTTTGAAAGTCAGTTCACATTTGTAGGTAGATCATCAGTTTTAGAGCTAAAATTAGCATGTTTAAAGTGATTTTCATGCTTCCAGGGGCCCGGGAAGTGAATTACATACCATTTGGAGGCATTTAATGTTCAAGCAAAAACAGGTGATTTTTGACAAAAGAGATAACACCCCCCCATTACGTCATGCTTCAGAAAGGTGAAAAATGGTCAATTTTCAAATGTTTTATTTTTGAACGTCAGTTCACATTTGTAGGTAGATCATCAGTTTTGGAGCTAAAATTAGCATGTTTAAAGTGATTTTCATGCTTCCAGGGGCCCAGGAAGTGAATTAAATACCATTTGGAGGCATTTAATGTTCAAGCAAAAACAGGTGATTTTTGACAAAAGAGATAACACCCCCCCATTACGTCATGCTTCAGAAAGGTGAAAAATTGTCCGTTTTCAAATGTTTTATTTTTGAAAGTCAGTTCACATTTGTAGGTAGATCATCAGTTTTAGAGCTAAAATTAGCATGTTTAAAGTGATTTTCATGCTTCCAGGGGCCCGGGAAGTGAATTAAATACCATTTGGAGGCATTTAATGTTCAAGCAAAAACAGGTGATTTTTGACAAAAGAGATAACACCCTCCCATTATGTCATGCTGCAGAAAGGTGAAAAATGGTCCGTTTTGAAATGTTTTATTTTTTAACGTCAGTTCACATTTGTAGGTAGATCATCAGTTTTAGAGCTAAAATTAGCATGTTTAAAGTGATTTTCATGCTTCCAGGGGCCCAAAACACAAGATTTGTGAAATGGTTAAAAGTGCATGAAAATGGCAATTTACTCACTCTGAGGTCTCAAAAAGTGTTTCTTCACCCCGGGAAGTGAATTAAATACCATTTGGAGGCAATTAATGTTCAAGCAAAAACAGGTGATTTTTGACAAAAGTGATAACACCCCCCCATTACGTGATACATTATGTCATGCTTCAGAAAGGTGAAAAATGATCCATTTTCAAATGTTTCATTTTTGAACGTCAGTTCACATTTGTAGGTAGATCATCAGTTTTAGAGCTAAAATAAGCATGTTTAAAGTGATTTTCATGCTTCCAGGGGCCCGGGAAGTGAATTAAATACCATTTGGAGGCATTTAATGTTCAAGCAAAAACAGGTGATTTTTGACAAAAGAGATAACACCCCCCCATTACGTCATGCTGCAGAAAGGTGAAAAATGGTCCGTTTTCAAATGTTTTATTTTTTAACGTCAGTTTACATTTGTAGGTAGATCATCAGTTTTAGAGCTAAAATTAGCATGTTTAAAGTGATTTTCATGCTTCCAGGGGCCCAAAACACAAGATTTGTGAAATGGTTAAAAGTGCATGAAAATGGCCAATTTACTCACTCTGAGGTCTCAAAAAGTGTTTCTTCACCCCGGGAAGAGAATTAAATACCATTTGGAGGCATTTAATGTTCAAGCAAAAACAGGTGATTTTTGACAAAAGTGATAACATCCCCCCATTACGTCATGCTTCAGAAAGGTGAAAAATGGTCCGTTTTCAAATGTTTTATTTTTGAACGTCAGTTCACATTTGTAGGTAGATCATCAGTTTTAGAGCTAAAAGTAGCATGTTTAAAGTGATTTTCATGCTTCCAGGGGCCCAAAACACAAGATTTGTGAAATGGTTAAAAGTGCATGAAAATGGCCAATTTACTCACTCTGAGGTCTCAAAAAGGGTTTCTTCACCCCGGGAAGTGAATTAAATACCATTTGGAGGCATTTAATGTTCAAGCAAAAACAGGTGATTTTTGACAAAAGAGATAACACCCCCCCATTACGTCATGCTTCAGAAAGGTGAAAAATGGTCCATTTTCAAATGTTTTATTTTTGAACGTCAGTTCACATTTGTAGGTAGATCATCAGTTTTAGAGCTAAAATAAGCATGTTTAAAGTGATTTTCATGCTTCCAGGGGCCCGGGAAGTGAATTAAATACCATTTGGAGGCATTTAATGTTCAAGCAAAAACAGGTGATTTTTGGCAAAAGAGATAACACCCCCCATTACGTCATGCTTCAGAAAGGTGAAAAATCGTCCGTTTTCAAATGTTTTATTTTTATAAGTCAGTTCACATTTGTAGGTAGATCATCAGTTTTAGAGCTAAAATTAGCATGTTTAAAGTGGTTTTCATGCTTCCAGGGGCCCGGGAAGTGAATTAAATACCATTTGGAGGCATTTAATGTTCAAGCAAAAACAGGTGATTTTTGACAAAAGAGATAACACCCCCCCATTACGTCATGCTGCAGAAAGGTGAAAAATGGTCCGTTTTGAAATGTTTTATTTTTTAACGTCAGTTCACATTTGTAGGTAGATCATCAGTTTTAGAGCTAAAATTAGCATGTTTAAAGTGATTTTCATGCTTCCAGGGGCCCAAAACACAAGATTTGTGAAATGGTTAAAAGTGCATGAAAATGGCAATTTACTCACTCTGAGGTCTCAAAAAGTGTTTCTTCACCCCGGGAAGTGAATTAAATACCATTTGGAGGCATTTAATGTTCAAGCAAAAACAGGTGATTTTTGACAAAAGAGATAACACCCCCCCATTGCGTCATGCTTCAGAAAGGTGAAAAATTGTCCGTTTTCAAATGTTTTATTTTTGAAAGTCAGTTCACATTTGTAGGTAGATCATCAGTTTTAGAGCTAAAATTAGCATGTTTAAGGTGATTTTCATGCTTCCAGGGGCCCGGTAAGTGAATTAAATACCATTTGGAGGCATTTAATGTTCAAGCAAAAACAGGTGATTTTTGACAAAAGAGATAACACCCCCCCATTACGTCATGCTTCAGAAAGGTGAAAAATGGTCCGTTTTCAAATGTTTTATTTTTTAACGTCAGTTCACATTTGTAGGTAGATCATCAGTTTTAGAGCTAAAATTAGCATGTTTAAAGTGATTTTCATGCTTCCAGGGGCCCAAAACACAAGATTTGTGGAATGGTTAAAAGTGCATGAAAATGGCCAATTTACTCACTCTGAGGTCTCAAAAAGTGTTTCTTCACCCCGGGAAGTGAATTAAATACCATTTGGAGGCAATTAATGTTCAAGCAAAAACAGGTGATTTTTGACAAAAGAGATAACACCCCCCCATTACGTCATGCTTCAGAAAGGTGAAAAATGGTCCGTTTTCAAATGTTTTATTTTTGAACGTCAGTTCACATTTGTAGGTAGATCATCAGTTTTAGAGCTAAAATTAGCATGTTTAAAGTGATTTTCATGCTTCCAGGGGCCCAAAACACAAGATTTGTGGAATGGTTAAAAGTGCATGAAAATGGCCAATTTACTCACTCTGAGGTCTCAAAAAGTGTTTCTTCACCCCGGGAAGTGAATTAAATACAATTTGGAGGCAATTAATGTTCAAGCAAAAACAGGTGATTTTTGACAAAAGAGATAACACCCCCCCATTATGTCATGCTTCAGAAAGGTGAAAAATGGTCCGTTTTCAAATGTTTTATTTTTGAACGTCAGTTCACATTTGTAGGTAGATCATCAGTTTTAGAGCTAAAATAAGCATGTTTAAAGTGATTTTCATGCTTCCAGGGGCCCGGGAAGTGAATTAAATACCATTTGGAGGCATTTAATGTTCAAGCAAAAACAGGTGATTTTTGACAAAAGAGATAACACCCCCCCCATTACGTCATGCTGCAGAAAGGTGAAAAATGGTCCGTTTTCAAATGTTTTATTTTTTAACGTCAATTCACATTTGTAGGTAGATCATCAGTTTTAGAGCTAAAATTAGCATGTTTAAAGTGATTTTCATGCTTCCAGGGGCCCAAAACACAAGATTTGTGAAATGGTTAAAAGTGCATGAAAATGGCCAATTTACTCACTCTGAGGTCTCAAAAGGTGTTTCTTCGCCCCGGGAAGTGAATTAAATACCATTTGGAGGCATTTAATGTTCAAGCAAAAACATGTGATTTTTGACAAAAGAGATAACACCCCCCCATTACGTCATGCTTCAGAAAGGTGAAAAATGGTCCGTTTTCAAATGTTTTATTTTTGAACGTCAGTTCACATTTGTAGGTAGATCATCAGTTTTAGAGCTAAAATTAGCATGTTTAAAGTGATTTTCATGCTTCCAGGGGCCCGGGAAGTGAATTAAATACCATTTGGAGGCATTTAATGTTCAAGCAAAAACAGGTGATTTTTGACAAAAGAGATAACACCCCCCCCCCATTACGTCATGCTTCAGAAAGGTGAAAAATTGTCCGTTTTCAAATGTTTTATTTTTGAAAGTCAGTTCACATTTGTAGGTAGATCATCAGTTTTAGAGCTAAAATTAGCATGTTTAAAGTGATTTTCATGCTTCCAGGGGCCCGGGAAGTGAATTAAATATCATTTGGAGGCATTTAATGTTCAAGCAAAAACAGGTGATTTTTGACAAAAGAGATAACACCCCCCATTACGTCATGCTGCAGAAAGGTGTAAAATGGTCCGTTTTCAAATGTTTTATTTTTTAACGTCAGTTCACATTTGTAGGTAGATCATCAGTTTTAGAGCTAAAATTAGCATGTTTAAAGTGATTTTCATGCTTCCAGGGGCCCAAAACACAAGATTTGTGGAATGGTTAAAAGTGCATGAAAATGGCCAATTTACTCACTCTGAGGTCTCAAAAAGTGTTTCTTCACCCCGGGAAGTGAATTAAATACCATTTGGAGGCAATTAATGTTCAAGCAAAAACAGGTGATTTTTGACAAAAGAGATAACACCCCCCCATTATGTCATGCTTCAGAAAGGTGAAAAATGGTCCGTTTTCAAATGTTTTATTTTTGAACGTCAGTTCACATTTGTAGGTAGATCATCAGTTTTAGAGCTAAAATAAGCATGTTTAAAGTGATTTTCATGCTTCCAGGGGCCCGGGAAGTGAATTAAATACCATTTGGAGGCATTTAATGTTCAAGCAAAAACAGGTGATTTTTGACAAAAGAGATAACCCCCCCCCCATTACGTCATGCTTCAGAAAGGTGAAAAATGGTCTGTTTTCAAATGTTTTATTTTTGAACGTCAGTTCACATTTGTAGGTAGATCATCAGTTTTAGAGCTAAAATTAGCATGTTTAAAGTGATTTTCATGCTTCCAGGGGCCCGGGAAGTGAATTAAATACCATTTGGAGGCATTTAATGTTCAAGCAAAAACAGGTGATTTTTGACAAAAGAGATAACACCCCCCCATTGCGTCATGCTTCAGAAAGGTGAAAAATTGTCAGTTTTCAAATGTTTTATTTTTGAAAGTCAGTTCACATTTGTAGGTAGATCATCAGTTTTAGAGATAAAAATTAGCATGTTTAAAGTGATTTTCATGCTTCCAGGGGCCCGGGAAGTGAATTAAATACCATTTGGAGGCATTTAATGTTCAAGCAAAAACAGGTGATTTTTGACAAAAGAGATAACACCCCCCCATTACATCATGCTTCAGAAAGGTGAAAAATTGTCCGTTTTCAAATGTTTTATTTTTGAAAGTCAGTTCACATTTGTAGGTAGATCATCAGTTTTAGAGCTAAAATTAGCATGTTTAAAGTGATTTTCATGCTTCCAGGGGCCCGGGAAGTGAATTAAATACCATTTGGAGGCATTTAATGTTCAAGCAAAAACAGGTGATTTTTGACAAAAGAGATAACACCCCCCCATTACGTCATGCTGCAGAAAGGTGAAAAATGGTCCGTTTTCAAATGTTTTATTTTTTAACGTCAGTTCACATTTGTAGGTAGATCATCAGTTTTAGAGCTAAAATTAGCATGTTTAAAGTGATTTTCATGCTTCCGGGGGCCCAAAACACAAGATTTGTGAAATGATTAAAAGTGCATGAAAATGGCCAATTTACTCACTCTGAGGTCTCAAAAAGTGTTTCTTCACCCCGGGAAGAGAATTAAATACCATTTGGAGGCATTTAATGTTCTAGCAAAAACAGGTGATTTTTGACAAAAGAGATAACCCCCCCCCATTACGTCATGCTTCAGAAAGGTGAAAAATGGTCCGTTTTCAAATGTTTTATTTTTGAACGTCAGTTCACATTTGTAGGTAGATCATCAGTTTTAGAGCTAAAAGTAGCATGTTTAAAGTGATTTTCATGCTTCCAGGGGCCCAAAACACAAGATTTGTGAAATGGTTAAAAGTGCATGAAAATGGCCAATTTACTCACTCTGAGGTCTCAAAAAGTGTTTCTTCACCCCGGGAAGTGAATTAAATACCATTTGGAGGCATTTAATGTTCAAGCAAAAACAGGTGATTTTTGACAAAAGAGATAACACCCCCCCATTACGTCATGCTTCAGAAAGGTGAAAAATGGTCCGTTTTCAAATGTTTTATTTTTGAACGTCAGTTCACATTTGTAGGTAGATCATCAGTTTTAGAGCTAAAATAAGCATGTTTAAAGTGATTTTCATGCTTCCAGGGGCCCGGGAAGTGAATTAAATATCATTTGGAGGCATTTAATGTTCAAGCAAAAACAGGTGATTTTTGACAAAAGAGATAACACCCCCCCATTACGTCATGCTTCAGAAAGGTGAAAAATTGTCCGTTTTCAAATGTTTTATTTTTGAAAGTCAGTTCACATTTGTAGGTAGATCATCAGTTTTAGAGCTAAAATTAGCATGTTTAAAGTGATTTTCATGCTTCCAGGGGCCCGGGAAGTGAATTAAATACCATTTGGAGGCATTTAATGTTCAAGCAAAAACAGGTGATTTTTGACAAAAGAGATAACACCCCCCCATTACTTCATGCTGCAGAAAGGTGAAAAATGGTCCGTTTTGAAATGTTTTATTTTTTAACGTCAGTTCACATTTGTAGGTAGATCATCAGTTTTAGAGCTAAAATTAGCATGTTTAAAGTGATTTTCATGCTTCCAGGGGCCCAAAACACAAGATTTGTGAAATGGTTAAAAGTGCATGAAAATGGCAATTTACTCACTCTGAGGTCTCAAAAAGTGTTTCTTCACCCCGGGAAGTGAATTAAATACCATTTGGAGGCATTTAATGTTCAAGCAAAAACAGGTGATTTTTGACAAAAGAGATAACACCCCCCCCATTGCGTCATGCTTCAGAAAGGTGAAAAATTGTCCGTTTTCAAATGTTTTATTTTTGAAAGTCAGTTCACATTTGTAGGTAGATCATCAGTTTTAGAGCTAAAATTAGCATGTTTAAAGTGATTTTCATGCTTCCAGGGGCCCGGTAAGTGAATTAAATACCATTTGGAGGCATTTAATGTTCAAGAAAAAACAGGTGATTTTTGACAAAAGAGATAACACCCCCCCATTACGTCATGCTTCAGAAAGGTGAAAGATGGTCCGTTTTCAAATGTTTTATTTTTTAACGTCAGTTCACATTTGTAGGTAGATCATCAGTTTTAGAGCTAAAATTAGCATGTTTAAAGTGATTTTCATGCTTCCAGGGGCCCAAAACACAAGATTTGTGGAATGGTTAAAAGTGCATGAAAATGGCCAATTTACTCACTCTGAGGTCTCAAAAAGTGTTTCTTCACCCCGGGAAGTGAATTAAATACCATTTGGAGGCAATTAATGTTCAAGCAAAAACAGGTGATTTTTGACAAAAGAGATAACACCCCCCCATTACGTCATGCTTCAGAAAGGTGAAAAATGGTCCGTTTTCAAATGTTTTATTTTTGAACGTCAGTTCACATTTGTAGGTAGATCATCAGTTTTAGAGCAAAATAAGCATGTTTAAAGTGATTTTCATGCTACCAGGGGCCCGGGAAGTGTATTAAATACCATTTGGAGGCATTTAATGTTCAAGCAAAAACAGGTGATTTTTGACAAAAGAGATAACCCCCCCATTACGTCATGCTTCAGAAAGGTGAAAAATGGTCCGTTTTCAAATGTTTTATTTTTGAAAGTCAGTTCACATTTGTAGGTAGATCATCAGTTTTAGAGCTAAAATTAGCATGTTTAAAGTGATTTTCATGCTTCCAGGGGCCCGGGAAGTGAATTAAATACCATTTGGAGGCATTTAATGTTCAAGCAAAAACAGGTGATTTTTGACAAAAGAGATAACACCCCCCCATTGCGTCATGCTTCAGAAAGGTGAAAAATTGTCAGTTTTCAAATGTTTTATTTTTGAAAGTCAGCTCACATTTGTAGGTAGATCATCAGTTTTAGAGATAAAAATTAGCATGTTTAAAGTGATTTTCATGCTTCCAGGGGCCCGGGAAGTGAATGAAATACCATTTGAAGGCATTTAATGTTCAAGCAAAAACAGGTGATTTTTGACAAAAGAGATAACACCCCCCCATTACGTCATGCTTCAGAAAGGTGAAAAATGGTCAGTTTTCAAATGTTTTATTTTTGAAAGTCAGTTCACATTTGTAGGTAGATCATCAGTTTTAGAGCTAAAATTAGCATGTTTAAAGTGATTTTCATGCTTCCAGGGGCCCGGGAAGTGAATTAAATACCATTTGGAGGCATTTAATGTTCAAGCAAAAACAGGTGATTTTTGACAAAAGAGATAACACCCCCCCATTACGTCATGCTGCAGAAAGGTGAAAAATGGTCCGTTTTCAAATGTTTTATTTTTTAACGTCAGTTCACATTTGTAGGTAGATCATCAGTTTTAGAGCTAAAATTAGCATGTTTAAAGTGATTTTCATGCTTCCAGGGGCCCAAAACACAAGATTTGTGGAATGGTTAAAAGTGCATGAAAATGGCCAATTTACTCACTCTGAGGTCTCAAAAAGTGTTTCTTCACCCCGGGAAGTGAATTAAATACAATTTGGAGGCAATTAATGTTCAAGCAAAAACAGGTGATTTTTGACAAAAGAGATAACACCCCCCCATTATGTCATGCTTCAGAAAGGTGAAAAATGGTCCGTTTTCAAATGTTTTATTTTTGAACGTCAGTTCACATTTGTAGGTAGATCATCAGTTTTAGAGCTAAAATAAGCATGTTTAAAGTGATTTTCATGCTTCCAGGGGCCCGGGAAGTGAATTAAATACCATTTGGAGGCATTTAATGTTCAAGCAAAAACAGGTGATTTTTGACAAAAGAGATAACACCCCCCCCATTACGTCATGCTGCAGAAAGGTGAAAAATGGTCCGTTTTCAAATGTTTTATTTTTTAACGTCAATTCACATTTGTAGGTAGATCATCAGTTTTAGAGCTAAAATTAGCATGTTTAAAGTGATTTTCATGCTTCCAGGGGCCCAAAACACAAGATTTGTGAAATGGTTAAAAGTGCATGAAAATGGCTAATTTACTCACTCTGAGGTCTCAAAAGGTGTTTCTTCGCCCCGGGAAGTGAATTAAATACCATTTGGAGGCATTTAATGTTCAAGCAAAAACATGTGATTTTTGACAAAAGAGATAACACCCCCCCATTACGTCATGCTTCAGAAAGGTGAAAAATGGTCCGTTTTCAAATGTTTTATTTTTGAACGTCAGTTCACATTTGTAGGTAGATCATCAGTTTTAGAGCTAAAATTAGCATGTTTAAAGTGATTTTCATGCTTCCAGGGGCCCGGGAAGTGAATTAAATACCATTTGGAGGCATTTACTGTTCAAGCAAAAACAGGTGATTTTTGACAAAAGAGATAACACCCCCCCCCATTACGTCATGCTTCAGAAAGGTGAAAAATTGTCCGTTTTCAAATGTTTTATTTTTGAAAGTCAGTTCACATTTGTAGGTAGATCATCAGTTTTAGAGCTAAAATTAGCATGTTTAAAGTGATTTTCATGCTTCCAGGGGCCAGGGAAGTGAATTAAATATCATTTGGAGGCATTTAATGTTCAAGCAAAAACAGGTGATTTTTGACAAAAGAGATAACACCCCCCATTACGTCATGCTGCAGAAAGGTGTAAAATGGTCCGTTTTCAAATGTTTTATTTTTTAACGTCAGTTCACATTTGTAGGTAGATCATCAGTTTTAGAGCTAAAATTAGCATGTTTAAAGTGATTTTCATGCTTCCAGGGGCCCAAAACACAAGATTTGTGGAATGGTTAAAAGTGCATGAAAATGGCCAATTTACTCACTCTGGGGTCTCAAAAAGTGTTTCTTCACCCCGGGAAGTGAATTAAATACCATTTGGAGGCAATTAATGTTCAAGCAAAAACAGGTGATTTTTGACAAAAGAGATAACACCCCCCCATTATGTCATGCTTCAGAAAGGTGAAAAATGGTCCGTTTTCAAATGTTTTATTTTTGAACGTCAGTTCACATTTGTAGGTAGATCATCAGTTTTAGAGCTAAAATAAGCATGTTTAAAGTGATTTTCATGCTTCCAGGGGCCCGGGAAGTGAATTAAATACCATTTGGAGGCATTTAATGTTCAAGCAAAAACAGGTGATTTTTGACAAAAGAGATAACCCCCCCCATTACGTCATGCTTCAGAAAGGTGAAAAATGGTCTGTTTTCAAATGTTTTATTTTTGAACGTCAGTTCACATTTGTAGGTAGATCATCAGTTTTAGAGCTAAAATTAGCATGTTTAAAGTGATTTTCATGCTTCCAGGGGCCCGGGAAGTGAATTAAATACCATTTGGAGGCATTTAATGTTCAAGCAAAAACAGGTGATTTTTGACAAAAGAGATAACACCCCCCCATTGCGTCATGCTTCAGAAAGGTGAAAAATTGTCAGTTTTCAAATGTTTTATTTTTGAAAGTCAGTTCACATTTGTAGGTAGATCATCAGTTTTAGAGATAAAAATTAGCATGTTTAAAGTGATTTTCATGCTTCCAGGGGCCCGGGAAGTGAATTAAATACCATTTGGAGGCATTTAATGTTCAAGCAAAAACAGGTGATTTTTGACAAAAGAGATAACACCCCCCCATTACATCATGCTTCAGAAAGGTGAAAAATTGTCCGTTTTCAAATGTTTTATTTTTGAAAGTCAGTTCACATTTGTAGGTAGATCATCAGTTTTAGAGCTAAAATTAGCATGTTTAAAGTGATTTTCATGCTTCCAGGGGCCCGGGAAGTGAATTAAATACCATTTGGAGGCATTTAATGTTCAAGCAAAAACAGGTGATTTTTGACAAAAGAGATAACACCCCCCCATTACGTCATGCTGCAGAAAGGTGAAAAATGGTCCGTTTTCAAATGTTTTATTTTTTAACGTCAGTTCACATTTGTAGGTAGATCATCAGTTTTAGAGCTAAAATTAGCATGTTTAAAGTGATTTTCATGCTTCCGGGGGCCCAAAACACAAGATTTGTGAAATGATTAAAAGTGCATGAAAATGGCCAATTTACTCACTCTGAGGTCTCAAAAAGTGTTTCTTCACCCCGGGAAGAGAATTAAATACCATTTGGAGGCATTTAATGTTCTAGCAAAAACAGGTGATTTTTGACAAAAGAGATAACCCCCCCCCATTACGTCATGCTTCAGAAAGGTGAAAAATGGTCCGTTTTCAAATGTTTTATTTTTGAACGTCAGTTCACATTTGTAGGTAGATCATCAGTTTTAGAGCTAAAAGTAGCATGTTTAAAGTGATTTTCATGCTTCCAGGGGCCCAAAACACAAGATTTGTGAAATGGTTAAAAGTGCATGAAAATGGCCAATTTACTCACTCTGAGGTCTCAAAAAGTGTTTCTTCACCCCGGGAAGTGAATTAAATACCATTTGGAGGCATTTAATGTTCAAGCAAAAACAGGTGATTTTTGACAAAAGAGATAACACCCCCCCATTACGTCATGCTTCAGAAAGGTGAAAAATGGTCCGTTTTCAAATGTTTTATTTTTGAACGTCAGTTCACATTTGTAGGTAGATCATCAGTTTTAGAGCTAAAATAAGCATGTTTAAAGTGATTTTCATGCTTCCAGGGGCCCGGGAAGTGAATTAAATATCATTTGGAGGCATTTAATGTTCAAGCAAAAACAGGTGATTTTTGACAAAAGAGATAACACCCCCCCATTACGTCATGCTTCAGAAAGGTGAAAAATTGTCCGTTTTCAAATGTTTTATTTTTGAAAGTCAGTTCACATTTGTAGGTAGATCATCAGTTTTAGAGCTAAAATTAGCATGTTTAAAGTGATTTTCATGCTTCCAGGGGCCCGGGAAGTGAATTAAATACCATTTGGAGGCATTTAATGTTCAAGCAAAAACAGGTGATTTTTGACAAAAGAGATAACACCCCCCCATTACTTCATGCTGCAGAAAGGTGAAAAATGGTCCGTTTTGAAATGTTTTATTTTTTAACGTCAGTTCACATTTGTAGGTAAATCATCAGTTTTAGAGCTAAAATTAGCATGTTTAAAGTGATTTTCATGCTTCCAGGGGCCCAAAACACAAGATTTGTGAAATGGTTAAAAGTGCATGAAAATGGCAATTTACTCACTCTGAGGTCTCAAAAAGTGTTTCTTCACCCCGGGAAGTGAATTAAATACCATTTGGAGGCATTTAATGTTCAAGCAAAAACAGGTGATTTTTGACAAAAGAGATAACACCCCCCCCCATTGCGTCATGCTTCAGAAAGGTGAAAAATTGTCCGTTTTCAAATGTTTTATTTTTGAAAGTCAGTTCACATTTGTAGGTAGATCATCAGTTTTAGAGCTAAAATTAGCATGTTTAAAGTGATTTTCATGCTTCCAGGGGCCCGGTAAGTGAATTAAATACCATTTGGAGGCATTTAATGTTCAAGAAAAAACAGGTGATTTTTGACAAAAGAGATAACACCCCCCCATTACGTCATGCTTCAGAAAGGTGAAAGATGGTCCGTTTTCAAATGTTTTATTTTTTAACGTCAGTTCACATTTGTAGGTAGATCATCAGTTTTAGAGCTAAAATTAGCATGTTTAAAGTGATTTTCATGCTTCCAGGGGCCCAAAACACAAGATTTGTGGAATGGTTAAAAGTGCATGAAAATGGCCAATTTACTCACTCTGAGGTCTCAAAAAGTGTTTCTTCACCCCGGGAAGTGAATTAAATACCATTTGGAGGCAATTAATGTTCAAGCAAAAACAGGTGATTTTTGACAAAAGAGATAACACCCCCCCATTACGTCATGCTTCAGAAAGGTGAAAAATGGTCCGTTTTCAAATGTTTTATTTTTGAACGTCAGTTCACATTTGTAGGTAGATCATCAGTTTTAGAGCTAAAATAAGCATGTTTAAAGTGATTTTCATGCTACCAGGGGCCCGGGAAGTGTATTAAATACCATTTGGAGGCATTTAATGTTCAAGCAAAAACAGGTGATTTTTGACAAAAGAGATAACCCCCCCCATTACGTCATGCTTCAGAAAGGTGAAAAATGGTCCGTTTTCAAATGTTTTATTTTTGAAAGTCAGTTCACATTTGTAGGTAGATCATCAGTTTTAGAGCTAAAATTAGCATGTTTAAAGTGATTTTCATGCTTCCAGGGGCCCGGGAAGTGAATTAAATACCATTTGGAGGCATTTAATGTTCAAGCAAAAACAGGTGATTTTTGACAAAAGAGATAACACCCCCCCATTGCGTCATGCTTCAGAAAGGTGAAAAATTGTCAGTTTTCAAATGTTTTATTTTTGAAAGTCAGCTCACATTTGTAGGTAGATCATCAGTTTTAGAGATAAAAATTAGCATGTTTAAAGTGATTTTCATGCTTCCAGGGGCCCGGGAAGTGAATGAAATACCATTTGAAGGCATTTAATGTTCAAGCAAAAACAGGTGATTTTTGACAAAAGAGATAACCCCCCCCCATTACGTCATGCTTCAGAAAGGTGAAAAATGGTCTGTTTTCAAATGTTTTATTTTTGAACGTCAGTTCACATTTGTAGGTAGATCATCAGTTTTAGAGCTAAAATTAGCATGTTTAAAGTGATTTTCATGCTTCCAGGGGCCCGGGAAGTGAATTAAATACCATTTGGAGGCATTTAATGTTCAAGCAAAAACAGGTGATTTTTGACAAAAGAGATAACACCCCCCCCATTACGTCATGCTTCAGAAAGGTGAAAAATTGTCCGTTTTCAAATGTTTTATTTTTGAAAGTCAGTTCACATTTGTAGGTAGATCATCAGTTTTAGAGCTAAAATTAGCATGTTTAAAGTGATTTTCATGCTTCCAGGGGCCCGGGAAGTGAATTAAATACCATTTGGAGGCATTTAATGTTTAAGCAAAAACAGGTGATTTTTGACAAAAGAGATAACACCCCCCCATTACGTCATGCTGCAGAAAGGTGAAAAATGGTCCATTTTCAAATGTTTTATTTTTTAACGTCAGTTCACATTTGTAGGTAGATCATCAGTTTTAGAGCGAAAATTAGCATGTTTAAAGTGATTTTCATGCTTCCAGGGGCCCAAAACACAAGATTTGTGGAATGGTTAAAAGTGCATGAAAATGGCCAATTTACTCACTCTGAGGTCTCAAAAAGTGTTTCTTCACCCCGGGAAGTGAATTAAATACCATTTGGAGGCAATTAATGTTCAAGCAAAAACAGGTGATTTTTGACAAAAGAGATAATACCCCCCCATTAAGTCATGCTTCAGAAAGGTGAAAAATGGTCCATTTTCAAATGTTTTATTTTTGAACGTCAGTTCACATTTGTAGGTAGATCATCAGTTTTAGAGCTAAAATAAGCATGTTTAAAGTGATTTTCATTCTTCCAGTGGCCCGGGAAGTGAATTAAATACCATTTGGAGGCATTTAATGTTCAAGCAAAAACAGGTGATTTTTGACAAAAGAGATAACATCCCCCCATTACGTCATGCTGCAGAAAGGTGAAAAATGGTCCGTTTTCAAATGTTTTATTTTTTAACGTCAGTTTACATTTGTAGGTAGATCATCAGTTTTAGAGCTAAAATTAGCATGTTTAAAGTGATTTTCATGCTTCCAGGGGCCCAAAACACAAGATTTGTGAAATGGTTAAAAGTGCATGAAAATGCCCAATTTACTCACTCTGAGGTCTCAAAAAGTGTTTCTTCACCCCGGGAAGTGAATTAAATACCATTTGGAGGCATTTAATGTTCAAGCAAAAACATGTGATTTTTGACAAAAGAGATAACCCCCCCCCCATTACGTCATGCTTCAGAAAGGTGAAAAATGGTCCGTTTTCAAATGTTTTATTTTTGAACATCAGTTCACATTTGTAAGTAGATCATCAGTTTTAGAGCTAAAAGTAGCATGTTTAAAGTGATTTTCATGCTTCCAGGGGCCCAAAACACAAGATTTGTGAAATGGTTAAAAGTGCATGAAAATGGCCAATTTACCCACTCTGAGGTCTCAAAAAGTGTTTCTTCACCCCGGGAAGTGAATTAAATACCATTTGGAGGCATTTAATGTTCAAGCAAAAACAGGTGATTTTTGACAAAAGAGATAACACCCCCCCCCATTACGTCATGCTTCAGAAAGGTGAAAAATGGTCCGTTTTCAAATGTTTTATTTTTGAACGTCAGTTCACATTTGTAGGTAGATCATCAGTTTTAGAGCTAAAATTAGCATGTTTAAAGTAATTTTCATGCTTCCAGGGGCCCAGGAAGTGAATTAAATACCATTTGGAGGCATTTAATGTTCAAGCAAAAACAGGTGATTTTTGACAAAAGAGATAACACCCCCCCATTACGTCATGCTTCAGAAAGGTGAAAAATTGTCCGTTTTCAAATGTTTTATTTTTGAAAGTCAGTTCACATTTGTAGGTAGATCATCAGTTTTAGAGCTAAAATTAGCATGTTTAAAGTGATTTTCATGCTTACAGGAGTCCGGGAAGTGAATTAAATACCATTTGGAGGCATTTAATGTTCAAGCAAAAACAGGTGATTTTTGACAAAAGAGATAACACCCCCCCCCATTGCGTCATGCTTCAGAAAGGTGAAAAATTGTCCGTTTTCAAATGTTTTATTTTTGAAAGTCAGTTCACATTTGTAGGTAGATCATCAGTTTTAGAGCTAAAATTAGCATGTTTAAAGTGATTTTCATGCTTCCAGGGGCCCGGGAAGTGAATTAAATACCATTTGGAGGCATTTAATGTTCAAGCAAAAACAGGTGATTTTTGACAAAAGAGATAACACCCCCTCATTACGTCATGCTGCAGAAAGGTGAAAAATGGTCCGTTTTCAAATGTTTTATTTTTTAACGTCAGTTCACATTTGTAGGTAGATCATCAGTTTTAGAGCTAAAATTAGCATGTTTAAAGTGATTTTCATGCTTCCAGGGTCCCAAAACACAAGATTTGTGGAATGGTTAAAAGTGCATGAAAATGGCCAATTTACTCACTCTGAGGTCTCAAAAAGTGTTTCTTCACCCCGGGAAGTGAATTAAATACCATTTGGAGGCAATTAATGTTCAAGCAAAAACAGGTGATTTTTGACAAAAGAGATAACACCCCCCCATTATGTCATGCTTCAGAAAGGTGAAAAATGGTCCGTTTTCAAATGTTTTATTTTTGAACGTCAGTTCACATTTGTAGGTAGATCATCAGTTTTAGAGCTAAAATAAGCATGTTTAAAGTGATTTTCATGCTTCCAGGGGCCCGGGAAGTGAATTAAATACCATTTGGAGGCATTTAATGTTCAAGCAAAAACAGGTGATTTTTGACAAAAGAGATAACACCCCCCCATTACGTCATGCTGCAGAAAGGTGAAAAATGGTCCGTCTTCAAATGTTTTATTTTTTAACGTCAGTTCACATTTGTAGGTAGATCATCAGTTTTAGAGCTAAAATTTGCATGTTTAAAGTGATTTTCATGCTTCCAGGGGCCCAAAACACAAGATTTGTGAAATGGTTAAAAGTGCATGAAAATGGCCAATTTACTCACTCTGAGGTCTCAAAAGGTGTTTCTTTACCCCGGGAAGTGAATTAAATACCATTTGGAGGCATTTAATGTTCAAGCAAAAACATGTGATTTTTGACAAAAGAGATAACACCCCCACATTACGTCATGCTTCAGAAAGGTGAAAAATGGTCCGTTTTCAAATGTTTTATTTTTGAACGTCAGTTCACATTTGTAGGTAGATCATCAGTTTTAGAGCTAAAATTAGCATGTTTAAAGTGATTTTCATGCTTCCAGGGGCCCGTGAAGTGAATTAAATACCATTTGGAGGCATTTAATGTTCAAGCAAAAACAGGTGATTTTTGACAAAAGAGATAACACCCCCCCCATTACGTCATGCTTCAGAAAGGTGAAAAATTGTCCGTTTTCAAATGTTTTATTTTTGAAAGTCAGTTCACATTTGTAGGTAGATCATCAGTTTTAGAGCTAAAATTAGCATGTTTAAAGTGATTTTCATGCTTCCAGGAGCCCGGGAAGTGAATTAAATACCATTTGGAGGCATTTAATGTTCAAGCAAAAACAGGTGATTTTTGACAAAAGAGATAACACCCCCCCCATTGCGTCATGCTTCAGAAAGGTGAAAAATTGTCCGTTTTCAAATGTTTTATTTTTGAAAGTCAGTTCACATTTGTAGGTAGATCATCAGTTTTAGAGCTAAAATTAGCATGTTTAAAGTGATTTTCATGCTTCCAGGGGCCCGGGAAGTGAATTAAATACCATTTGGAGGCATTTAATGTTCAAGCAAAAACAGGTGATTTTTGACAAAAGAGATAACACCCCCTCATTACGTCATGCTGCAGAAAGGTGAAAAATGGTCCGTTTTCAAATGTTTTATTTTTTAACGTCAGTTCACATTTGTAGGTAGATCATCAGTTTTAGAGCTAAAATTAGCATGTTTAAAGTGATTTTCATGCTTCCAGGGTCCCAAAACACAAGATTTGTGGAATGGTTAAAAGTGCATGAAAATGGCCAATTTACTCACTCTGAGGTCTCAAAAAGTGTTTCTTCACCCCGGGAAGTGAATTAAATACCATTTGGAGGCAATTAATGTTCAAGCAAAAACAGGTGATTTTTGACAAAAGAGATAACACCCCCCCATTATGTCATGCTTCAGAAAGGTGAAAAATGGTCCGTTTTCAAATGTTTTATTTTTGAACGTCAGTTCACATTTGTAGGTAGATCATCAGTTTTAGAGCTAAAATAAGCATGTTTAAAGTGATTTTCATGCTTCCAGGGGCCCGGGAAGTGAATTAAATACCATTTGGAGGCATTTAATGTTCAAGCAAAAACAGGTGATTTTTGACAAAAGAGATAACACCCCCCCATTACGTCATGCTGCAGAAAGGTGAAAAATGGTCCGTCTTCAAATGTTTTATTTTTTAACGTCAGTTCACATTTGTAGGTAGATCATCAGTTTTAGAGCTAAAATTTGCATGTTTAAAGTGATTTTCATGCTTCCAGGGGCCCAAAACACAAGATTTGTGAAATGGTTAAAAGTGCATGAAAATGGCCAATTTACTCACTCTGAGGTCTCAAAAGGTGTTTCTTTACCCCGGGAAGTGAATTAAATACCATTTGGAGGCATTTAATGTTCAAGCAAAAACATGTGATTTTTGACAAAAGAGATAACACCCCCCCATTACGTCATGCTTCAGAAAGGTGAAAAATGGTCCGTTTTCAAATGTTTTATTTTTGAACGTCAGTTCACATTTGTAGGTAGATCATCAGTTTTAGAGCTAAAATTAGCATGTTTAAAGTGATTTTCATGCTTCCAGGGGCCCGTGAAGTGAATTAAATACCATTTGGAGGCATTTAATGTTCAAGCAAAAACAGGTGATTTTTGACAAAAGAGATAACACCCCCCCCCCATTACTTCATGCTTCAGAAAGGTGAAAAATTGTCCGTTTTCAAATGTTTTATTTTTGAAAGTCAGTTCACATTTGTAGGTAGATCATCAGTTTTAGAGCTAAAATTAGCATGTTTAAAGTGATTTTCATGCTTCCAGGGGCCCGGGAAGTGAATTAAATATCATTTGGAGGCATTTAATGTTCAAGCAAAAACAGGTGATTTTTGACAAAAGAGATAACACCCCCCCATTACGTCATGCTGCAGAAAGGTGAAAAATGGTCCGTTTTCAAATGTTTTATTTTTTAACGTCAGTTCACATTTGTAGGTAGATCATCAGTTTTAGAGCTAAAATTAGCATGTTTAAAGTGATTTTCATGCTTCCAGGGGCCCAAAACACAAGATTTGTGGAATGGTTAAAAGTGCATGAAAATGGCCAATTTACTCACTCTGAGGTCTCAAAAAGTGTTTCTTCACCCCGGGAAGTGAATTAAATACCATTTGGAGGCAATTAATGTTCAAGCAAAAACAGGTGATTTTTGACAAAAGAGATAACACCCCCCCCATTATGTCATGCTTCAGAAAGGTGAAAAATGGTCCGTTTTCAAATGTTTTATTTTTGAACGTCAGTTCACATTTGTAGGTAGATCATCAGTTTTAGAGCTAAAATAAGCATGTTTAAAGTGATTTTCATGCTTCCAGGGGCCCGGGAAGTGAATTAAATACCATTTGGAGGCATTTAATGTTCAAGCAAAAACAGGTGATTTTTGACAAAAGAGATAACCCCCCCCCCATTACGTCATGCTTCAGAAAGGTGAAAAATGGTCCGTTTTCAAATGTTTTATTTTTGAACGTCAGTTCACATTTGTAGGTAGATCATCAGTTTTAGAGCTAAAATTAGCATGTTTAAAGTGATTTTCATGCTTCCAGGGGCCCGGGAAGTGAATTAAATACCATTTGGAGGCATTTAATGTTCAAGCAAAAACAGGTGATTTTTGACAAAAGAGATAACACCCCCCCCCCATTACGTCATGCTTCAGAAAGGTGAAAAATTGTCCGTATTCAAATGTTTTATTTTTGAAAGTCAGTTCACATTTGTAGGTAGATCATCAGTTTTAGAGCTAAAATTAGCATGTTTAAAGTGATTTTCATGCTTCCAGGGGCCCGGGAAGTGAATTAAATATCATTTGGAGGCATTTAATGTTCAAGCAAAAACAGGTGATTTTTGACAAAAGAGATAACACCCCCCCATTACGTCATGCTGCAGAAAGGTGTAAAATGGTCCGTTTTCAAATGTTTTATTTTTTAACGTCAGTTCACATTTGTAGGTAGATCATCAGTTTTAGAGCTAAAATTAGCATGTTTAAAGTGATTTTCATGCTTCCAGGGGCCCAAAACACAAGATTTGTGGAATGGTTAAAAGTGCATGAAAATGGCCAATTTACTCACTCTGAGGTCTCAAAAAGTGTTTCTTCACCCCGGGAAGTGAATTAAATACCATTTGGAGGCAATTAATGTTCAAGCAAAAACAGGTGATTTTTGACAAAAGAGATAACACCCCCCCATTATGTCATGCTTCAGAAAGGTGAAAAATGGTCCGTTTTCAAATGTTTTATTTTTGAACGTCAGTTCACATTTGTAGGTAGATCATCAGTTTTAGAGCTAAAATAAGCATGTTTAAAGTGATTTTCATGCTTCCAGGGGCCCGGGAAGTGAATTAAATACCATTTGGAGGCATTTAATGTTCAAGCAAAAACAGGTGATTTTTGACAAAAGAGATAACCCCCCCCATTACGTCATGCTTCAGAAAGGTGAAAAATGGTCTGTTTTCAAATGTTTTATTTTTGAACGTCAGTTCACATTTGTAGGTAGATCATCAGTTTTAGAGCTAAAATTAGCATGTTTAAAGTGATTTTCATGCTTCCAGGGGCCCGGGAAGTGAATTAAATACCATTTGGAGGCATTTAATGTTCAAGCAAAAACAGGTGATTTTTGACAAAAGAGATAACACCCCCCATTGCGTCATGCTTCAGAAAGGTGAAAAATTGTCAGTTTTCAAATGTTTTATTTTTGAAAGTCAGTTCACATTTGTAGGTAGATCATCAGTTTTAGAGATAAAAATTAGCATTTTTAAAGTGATTTTCATGCTTCCAGGGGCCCGGGAAGTGAATTAAATACCATTTGGAGGCATTTAATGTTCAAGCAAAAACAGGTGATTTTTGACAAAAGAGATAACACCCCCCCATTACATCATGCTTCAGAAAGGTGAAAAATTGTCCGTTTTCAAATGTTTTATTTTTGAAAGTCAGTTCACATTTGTAGGTAGATCATCAGTTTTAGAGCTAAAATTAGCATGTTTAAAGTGATTTTCATGCTTCCAGGGGCCCGGGAAGTGAATTAAATACCATTTGGAGGCATTTAATGTTCAAGCAAAAACAGGTGATTTTTGACAAAAGAGATAACACCCCCCCATTACGTCATGCTGCAGAAAGGTGAAAAATGGTCCGTTTTCAAATGTTTTATTTTTTAACGTCAGTTCACATTTGTAGGTAGATCATCAGTTTTAGAGCTAAAATTAGCATGTTTAAAGTGATTTTCATGCTTCCGGGGGCCCAAAACACAAGATTTGTGAAATGATTAAAAGTGCATGAAAATGGCCAATTTACTCACTCTGAGGTCTCAAAAAGTGTTTCTTCACCCCGGGAAGAGAATTAAATACCATTTGGAGGCATTTAATGTTCTAGCAAAAACAGGTGATTTTTGACAAAAGAGATAACACCCCCCCATTACGTCATGCTTCAGAAAGGTGAAAAATGGTCCGTTTTCAAATGTTTTATTTTTGAACGTCAGTTCACATTTGTAGGTAGATCATCAGTTTTAGAGCTAAAATTAGCATGTTTAAAGTGATTTTCATGCTTCCAGGGGCCCAAAACACAAGATTTGTGAAATGGTTAAAAGTGCATGAAAATGGCAATTTACTCACTCTGAGGTCTCAAAAAGTGTTTCTTCACCCCGGGAAGTGAATTAAATACCATTTGGAGGCATTTAATGTTCAAGCAAAAACAGGTGATTTTTGACAAAAGAGATAACACCCCCCCCATTGCGTCATGCTTCAGAAAGGTGAAAAATTGTCCGTTTTCAAATGTTTTATTTTTGAAAGTCAGTTCACATTTGTAGGTAGATCATCAGTTTTAGAGCTAAAATTAGCATGTTTAAAGTGATTTTCATGCTTCCAGGGACCCGGTAAGTGAATTAAATACCATTTGGAGGCATTTAATGTTCAAGAAAAAACAGGTGATTTTTGACAAAAGAGATAACACCCCCCCATTACGTCATGCTTCAGAAAGGTGAAAAATGGTCCGTTTTCAAACGTTTTATTTTTTAACGTCAGTTCACATTTGTAGGTAGATCATCAGTTTTAGAGCTAAAATTAGCATGTTTAAAGTGATTTTCATGCTTCCAGGGGCCCAAAACACAAGATTTGTGGAATGGTTAAAAGTGCATGAAAATGGCCAATTTACTCACTCTGAGGTCTCAAAAAGTGTTTCTTCACCCCGGGAAGTGAATTAAATACCATTTGGAGGCAATTAATGTTCAAGCAAAAACAGGTGATTTTTGACAAAAGAGATAACACCCCCCCATTACGTCATGCTTCAGAAAGGTGAAAAATGGTCCGTTTTCAAATGTTTTATTTTTGAACGTCAGTTCACATTTGTAGGTAGATCATCAGTTTTAGAGCTAAAATAAGCATGTTTAAAGTGATTTTCATGCTTCCAGGGGCTCGGGAAGTGTATTAAATACCATTTGGAGGCATTTAATGTTCAAGCAAAAACAGGTGATTTTTGACAAAAGAGATAACCCCCCCCATTACGTCATGCTTCAGAAAGGTGAAAAATGGTCCATTTTCAAATGTTTTATTTTTGAACGTCAGTTCACATTTGTAGGTAGATCATCAGTTTTAGAGCTAAAATTAGCATGTTTAAAGTGATTTTCATGCTTCCAGGGGCCCGGGAAGTGAATTAAATACCATTTGGAGGCATTTAATGTTCAAGCAAAAACAGGTGATTTTTGACAAAAGAGATAACACCCCCCCATTGCGTCATGCTTCAGAAAGGTGAAAAATTGTCAGTTTTCAAATGTTTTATTTTTGAAAGTCAGCTCACATTTGTAGGTAGATCATCAGTTTTAGAGATAAAAATTAGCATGTTTAAAGTGATTTTCATGCTTCCAGGGGCCCGGGAAGTGAATGAAATACCATTTGAAGGCATTTAATGTTCAAGCAAAAACAGGTGATTTTTGACAAAAGAGATAACACCCCCCCATTACGTCATGCTTCAGAAAGGTGAAAAATGGTCAGTTTTCAAATGTTTTATTTTTGAACGTCAGTTCACATTTGTAGGTAGATCATCAGTTTTAGAGCTAAAATTAGCATGTTTAAAGTGATTTTCATGCTTCCAGGGGCCCGGGAAGTGAATTAAATACCATTTGGAGGCATTTAATGTTCAAGCAAAAACAGGTGATTTTTGACAAAAGAGATAACACCCCCCCCATTACGTCATGCTTCAGAAAGGTGAAAAATTGTCCGTTTTCAAATGTTTTATTTTTGAAAGTCAGTTCACATTTGTAGGTAGATCATCAGTTTTAGAGCTAAAATTAGCATGTTTAAAGTGATTTTCATGCTTCCAGGGGCCCGGGAAGTTAATTAAATACCATTTGGAGGCATTTAATGTTCAAGCAAAAACAGGTGATTTTTGACAAAAGAGATAACACCCCCCCATTACGTAATGCTGCAGAAAGGTGAAAAATGGTCTGTTTTCAAATGTTTTATTTTTTAACGTCAGTTCACATTTGTAGGTAGATCATCAGTTTTAGAGCGAAAATTAGCATGTTTAAAGTGATTTTCATGCTTCCAGGGGCCCAAAACACAAGATTTGTGGAATGGTTAAAAGTGCATGAAAATGGCCAATTTACTCACTCTGAGGTCTCAAAAAGTGTTTCTTCACCCCGGGAAGTGAATTAAATACCATTTGGAGGCAATTAATGTTCAAGCAAAAACAGGTGATTTTTGACAAAAGAGATAACACCCCCCCATTATGTCATGCTTCAGAAAGGTGAAAAATGGTCCATTTTCAAATGTTTTATTTTTGAACGTCAGTTCACATTTGTAGGTAGATCATCAGTTTTAGAGCTAAAATAAGCATGTTTAAAGTGATTTTCATGCTTCCAGGGGCCCGGGAAGTGAATTAAATACCATTTGGAGGCATTTAATGTTCAAGCAAAAACAGGTGATTTTTGACAAAAGAGATAACCCCCCCCCCATTACGTCATGCTTCAGAAAGGTGAAAAATGGTCTGTTTTCAAATGTTTTATTTTTGAACGTCAGTTCACATTTGTAGGTAGATCATCAGTTTTAGAGCTAAAATTAGCATGTTTAAAGTGATTTTCATGCTTCCAGGGGCCCGGGAAGTGAATTAAATACCATTTGGAGGCATTTAATGTTCAAGCAAAAACAGGTGATTTTTGACAAAAGAGATAACACCCCCCCATTGCGTCATGCTTCAGAAAGGTGAAAAATTGTCAGTTTTCAAATGTTTTATTTTTGAAAGTCAGTTCACATTTGTAGGTAGATCATCAGTTTTAGAGATAAAAATTAGCATGTTTAAAGTGATTTTCATGCTTCCAGGGGCCCGGGAAGTGAATTAAATACCATTTGGAGGCATTTAATGTTCAAGCAAAAACAGGTGATTTTTGACAAAAGAGATAACACCCCCCCATTACATCATGCTTCAGAAAGGTGAAAAATTGTCCGTTTTCAAATGTTTTATTTTTGAAAGTCAGTTCACATTTGTAGGTAGATCATCAGTTTTAGAGCTAAAATTAGCATGTTTAAAGTGATTTTCATGCTTCCAGGGGCCCGGGAAGTGAATTAAATACCATTTGGAGGCATTTAATGTTCAAGCAAAAACAGGTGATTTTTGACAAAAGAGATAACACCCCCCCATTACGTCATGCTGCAGAAAGGTGAAAAATGGTCCGTTTTCAAATGTTTTATTTTTTAACGTCAGTTCACATTTGTAGGTAGATCATCAGTTTTAGAGCTAAAATTAGCATGTTTAAAGTGATTTTCATGCTTCCGGGGGCCCAAAACACAAGATTTGTAAAATGATTAAAAGTGCATGAAAATGGCCAATTTACTCACTCTGAGGTCTCAAAAAGTGTTTCTTCACCCCGGGAAGAGAATTAAATACCATTTGGAGGCATTTAATGTTCTAGCAAAAACAGGTGATTTTTGACAAAAGAGATAACACCCCCCCATTACGTCATGCTTCAGAAAGGTGAAAAATGGTCCGTTTTCAAATGTTTTATTTTTGAACGTCAGTTCACATTTGTAGGTAGATCATCAGTTTTAGAGCTAAAAGTAGCATGTTTAAAGTGATTTTCATGCTTCCAGGGGCCCAAAACACAAGATTTGTGAAATGGTTAAAAGTGCATGAAAATGGCCAATTTACTCACTCTGAGGTCTCAAAAAGTGTTTCTTCACCCCGGGAAGTGAATTAAATACCATTTGGAGGCATTTAATGTTCAAGCAAAAACAGGTGATTTTTGACAAAAGAGATAACACCCCCCCATTACGTCATGCTTCAGAAAGGTGAAAAATGGTCCGTTTTCAAATGTTTTATTTTTGAACGTCAGTTCACATTTGTAGGTAGATCATCAGTTTTAGAGCTAAAATAAGCATGTTTAAAGTGATTTTCATGCTTCCAGGGGCCCGGGAAGTGAATTAAATATCATTTGGAGGCATTTAATGTTCAAGCAAAAACAGGTGATTTTTGACAAAAGAGATAACACCCCCCCATTACGTCATGCTTCAGAAAGGTGAAAAATTGTCCGTTTTCAAATGTTTTATTTTTGAAAGTCAGTTCACATTTGTAGGTAGATCATCAGTTTTAGAGCTAAAATTAGCATGTTTAAAGTGATTTTCATGCTTCCAGGGGCCCGGGAAGTGAATTAAATACCATTTGGAGGCATTTAATGTTCAAGCAAAAACAGGTGATTTTTGACAAAAGAGATAACACCCCCCCATTACGTCATGCTGCAGAAAGGTGAAAAATGGTCCGTTTTGAAATGTTTTATTTTTTAACGTCAGTTCACATTTGTAGGTAGATCATCAGTTTTAGAGCTAAAATTAGCATGTTTAAAGTGATTTTCATGCTTCCAGGGGCCCAAAACACAAGATTTGTGAAATGGTTAAAAGTGCATGAAAATGGCAATTTACTCACTCTGAGGTCTCAAAAAGTGTTTCTTCACCCCGGGAAGTGAATTAAATACCATTTGGAGGCATTTAATGTTCAAGCAAAAACAGGTGATTTTTGACAAAAGAGATAACACCCCCCCCATTGCGTCATGCTTCAGAAAGGTGAAAAATTGTCCGTTTTCAAATGTTTTATTTTTGAAAGTCAGTTCACATTTGTAGGTAGATCATCAGTATTAGAGCTAAAATTAGCATGTTTAAAGTGATTTTCATGCTTCCAGGGACCCGGTAAGTGAATTAAATACCATTTGGAGGCATTTAATGTTCAAGAAAAAACAGGTGATTTTTGACAAAAGAGATAACACCCCCCCATTACGTCATGCTTCAGAAAGGTGAAAAATGGTCCGTTTTTCAAATGTTTTATTTTTTAACGTCAGTTCACATTTGTAGGTAGATCATCAGTTTTAGAGCTAAAATTAGCATGTTTAAAGTGATTTTCATGCTTCCAGGGGCCCAAAACACAAGATTTGTGGAATGGTTAAAAGTGCATGAAAATGGCCAATTTACTCACTCTGAGGTCTCAAAAAGTGTTTCTTCACCCCGGGAAGTGAATTAAATACCATTTGGAGGCAATTAATGTTCAAGCAAAAACAGGTGATTTTTGACAAAAGAGATAACACCCCCCCATTACGTCATGCTTCAGAAAGGTGAAAAATGGTCCGTTTTCAAATGTTTTATTTTTGAACGTCAGTTCACATTTGTAGGTAGATCATCAGTTTTAGAGCTAAAATAAGCATGTTTAAAGTGATTTTCATGCTTCCAGGGGCCCGGGAAGTGTATTAAATACCATTTGGAGGCATTTAATGTTCAAGCAAAAACAGGTGATTTTTGACAAAAGAGATAACCCCCCCCATTACGTCATGCTTCAGAAAGGTGAAAAATGGTCCGTTTTCAAATGTTTTATTTTTGAACGTCAGTTCACATTTGTAGGTAGATCATCAGTTTTAGAGCTAAAATTAGCATGTTTAAAGTGATTTTCATGCTTCCAGGGGCCCGGGAAGTGAATTAAATACCATTTGGAGGCATTTAATGTTCAAGCAAAAACAGGTGATTTTTGACAAAAGAGATAACACCCCCCCATTGCGTCATGCTTCAGAAAGGTGAAAAATTGTCAGTTTTCAAATGTTTTATTTTTGAAAGTCAGCTCACATTTGTAGGTAGATCATCAGTTTTAGAGATAAAAATTAGCATGTTTAAAGTGATTTTCATGCTTCCAGGGGCCCGGGAAGTGAATGAAATACCATTTGAAGGTATTTAATGTTCAAGCAAAAACAGGTGATTTTTGACAAAAGAGATAACACCCCCCCATTACGTCATGCTTCAGAAAGGTGAAAAATGGTCAGTTTTCAAATGTTTTATTTTTGAACGTCAGTTCACATTTGTAGGTAGATCATCAGTTTTAGAGCTAAAATTAGCATGTTTAAAGTGATTTTCATGCTTCCAGGGGCCCGGGAAGTGAATTAAATACCATTTGGAGGCATTTAATGTTCAAGCAAAAACAGGTGATTTTTGACAAAAGAGATAACACCCCCCCCCATTACGTCATGCTTCAGAAAGGTGAAAAATTGTCCGTTTTCAAATGTTTTATTTTTGAAAGTCAGTTCACATTTGTAGGTAGATCATCAGTTTTAGAGCTAAAATTAGCATGTTTAAAGTGATTTTCATGCTTCCAGGGGCCCGGGAAGTGAATTAAATACCATTTGGAGGCATTTAATGTTCAAGCAAAAACAGGTGATTTTTGACAAAAGAGATAACACCCCCCCATTACGTCATGCTGCAGAAAGGTGAAAAATGGTCCGTTTTCAAATGTTTTATTTTTTAACGTCAGTTCACATTTGTAGGTAGATCATCAGTTTTAGAGCGAAAATTAGCATGTTTAAAGTGATTTTCATGCTTCCAGGGGCCCAAAACACAAGATTTGTGGAATGGTTAAAAGTGCATGAAAATGGCCAATTTACTCACTCTGAGGTCTCAAAAAGTGTTTCTTCACCCCGGGAAGTGAATTAAATACCATTTGGAGGCAATTAATGTTCAAGCAAAAACAGGTGATTTTTGACAAAAGAGATAACACCCCCCCATTATGTCATGCTTCAGAAAGGTGAAAAATGGTCCATTTTCAAATGTTTTATTTTTGAACGTCAGTTCACATTTGTAGGTAGATCATCAGTTTTAGAGCTAAAATAAGCATGTTTAAAGTGATTTTCATGCTTCCAGGGGCCCGGGAAGTGAATTAAATACCATTTGGAGGCATTTAATGTTCAAGCAAAAACAGGTGATTTTTGACAAAAGAGATAACACCCCCCCATTACGTCATGCTGCAGAAAGGTGAAAAATGGTCCGTTTTCAAATGTTTTATTTTTTAACGTCAGTTTACATTTGTAGGTAGATCATCAGTTTTAGAGCTAAAATTAGCATGTTTAAAGTGATTTTCATGCTTCCAGGGGCCCAAAACACAAGATTTGTGAAATGGTTAAAAGTGCATGAAAATGCCCAATTTACTCACTCTGAGGTCTCAAAAAGTGTTTCTTCACCCCGGGAAGTGAATTAAATACCATTTGGAGGCATTTAATGTTCAAGCAAAAACATGTGATTTTTGACAAAAGAGATAACCCCCCCCCCATTACGTCATGCTTCAGAAAGGTGAAAAATGGTCCGTTTTCAAATGTTTTATTTTTGAACATCAGTTCACATTTGTAAGTAGATCATCAGTTTTAGAGCTAAAAGTTGCATGTTTAAAGTGATTTTCATGCTTCCAGGGGCCCAAAACACAAGATTTGTGAAATGGTTAAAAGTGCATGAAAATGGCCAATTTACTCACTCTGAGGTCTCAAAAAGTGTTTCTTCACCCCGGGAAGTGAATTAAATACCATTTGGAGGCATTTAATGTTCAAGCAAAAACAGGTGATTTTTGACAAAAGAGATAACACCCCCCCATTACGTCATGCTTCAGAAAGGTGAAAAATGGTCCGTTTTCAAATGTTTTATTTTTGAACGTCAGTTCACATTTGTAGGTAGGTCATCAGTTTTAGAGCTAGAATTAGCATGTTTAAAGTGATTTTCATGCTTCCAGGGGCCCAGGAAGTGAATTAAATACCATTTGGAGGCATTTAATGTTCAAGCAAAAACAGGTGATTTTTGACAAAAGAGATAACACCCCCCCGTTACGTCATGCTTCAGTAAGGTGAAAAATTGTCCGTTTTCAAATGTTTTATTTTTGAAAGTCAGTTCACATTTGTAGGTAGATCATCAGTTTTAGAGCTAAAATTAGCATGTTTAAAGTGATTTTCATGCTTCCAGGAGCCCGGGAAGTGAATTAAATACCATTTGGAGGCATTTAATGTTCAAGCAAAAACAGCTGATTTTTGACAAAAGAGATAACACCCCCCCCATTGCGTCATGCTTCAGAAAGGTGAAAAATGGTCCGTTTTCAAATGTTTTATTTTTGAACGTCAGTTCACATTTGTAGGTAGATCATCAGTTTTAGAGCTAAAATAAGCATGTTTAAAGTGATTTTCATGCTTCCAGGGGCCCGGGAAGTGAATTAAATACCATTTGGAGGCATTTAATGTTCAAGCAAACACAGGTGATTTTTGACAAAAGAGATAACACCCCCCCATTACGTCATGCTGCAGAAAGGTGAAAAATGGTCCGTCTTCAAATGTTTTATTTTTTAACGTCAGTTCACATTTGTAGGTAGATCATCAGTTTTAGAGCTAAAATTTGCATGTTTAAAGTGATTTTCATGCTTCCAGGGGCCCAAAACACAAGATTTGTGAAATGGTTAAAAGTGCATGAAAATGGCCAATTTACTCACTCTGAGGTCTCAAAAGGTGTTTCTTCACCCCGGGAAGTGAATTAAATACCATTTGGAGGCAATTAATGTTCAAGCTAAAACAGGTGATTTTTGACAAAAGAGATAACACCCCCCCATTATGTCATGCTTCAGAAAGGTGAAAAATGGTCCGTTTTCAAATGTTTTATTTTTGAACGTCAGTTCACATTTGTAGGTAGATCATCAGTTTTAGAGCTAAAATAAGCATGTTTAAAGTGATTTTCATGCTTCCAGGGGCCCGGGAAGTGAATTAAATACCATTTGGAGGCATTTAATGTTCAAGCAAAAACAGGTGATTTTTGACAAAAGAGATAACCCCCCCATTACGTCATGCTTCAGAAAGGTGAAAAATGGTCCGTTTTCAAATGTTTTATTTTTGAACGTCAGTTCACATTTGTAGGTAGATCATCAGTTTTAGAGCTAAAATTAGCATGTTTAAAGTGATTTTCATGCTTCCAGGGGCCCGGGAAGTGAATTAAATACCATTTGGAGGCATTTAATGTTCAAGCAAAAACAGGTGATTTTTGACAAAAGAGATAACACCCCCCCCATTGCGTCATGCTTCAGAAAGGTGACAAATTGTCAGTTTTCAAATGTTTTATTTTTGAAAGTCAGTTCACATTTGTAGGTAGATCATCAGTTTTAGAGATAAAAATTAGCATGTTTAAAGTGATTTTCATGCTTCCAGGGGCCCGGGAAGTGAATTAAATACCATTTGGAGGCATTTAATGTTCAAGCAAAAACAGGTGATTTTTGACAAAAGAGATAACACCCCCCCATTACGTCATGCTTCAGAAAGGTGAAAAATTGTCCGTTTTCAAATGTTTTATTTTTGAAAGTCAGTTCACATTTGTAGGTAGATCATCAGTTTTAGAGCTAAAATTAGCATGTTTAAAGTGATTTTCATGCTTCCAGGGGCCCGGGAAGTGAATTAAATACCATTTGGAGGCATTTAATGTTCAAGCAAAAACAGCTGATTTTTGACAAAAGAGATAACACCCCCCCATTACGTCATGCTGCAGAAAGGTGAAAAATGGTCCGTTTTCAAATGTTTTATTTTTTAACGTCAGTTCACATTTGTAGGTAGATCATCAGTTTTAGAGCTAAAATTAGCATGTTTAAAGTGATTTTCATGCTTCCGGGGGCCCAAAACACAAGATTTGTGAAATGGTTAAAAGTGCATGAAAATGGCCAATTTACTCACTCTGAGGTCTCAAAAAGTGTTTCTTCACCCCGGGAAGAGAATTAAATACCATTTGGAGGCATTTAATGTTCTAGCAAAAACAGGTGATTTTTGACAAAAGAGATAACACCCCCCCATTACGTCATGCTTCAGAAAGGTGAAAAATGGTCCGTTTTCAAATGTTTTATTTTTGAACGTCAGTTCACATTTGTAGGTAGATCATCAGTTTTAGAGCTAAAAGTAGCATGTTTAAAGTGATTTTCATGCTTCCAGGGTTCCAAAACACAAGATTTGTGAAATGGTTAAAAGTGCATGAAAATGGCCAATTTACTCATTCTGAGGTCTCAAAAAGTGTTTCTTCACCCCGGGAAGTGAATTAAATACCATTTGGAGGCATTTAATGTTCAAGCAAAAACAGGTGATTTTTGACAAAAGAGATAACCCCCCCCCCCATTACGTCATGCTTCAGAAAGGTGAAAAATGGTCCATTTTCAAATGTTTTATTTTTGAACGTCAGTTCACATTTGTAGGTAGATCATCAGTTTTAGAGCTAAAATAAGCATGTTTAAAGTGATTTTCATGCTTCCAGGGGCCCGGGAAGTGAATTAAATACCATTTGGAGGCATTTAATGTTCAAGCAAAAACAGGTGATTTTTGACAAAAGAGATAACACCCCCCCATTACGTCATGCTTCAGAAAGGTGAAAAATTGTCCGTTTTCAAATGTTTTATTTTTGAAAGTCAGTTCACATTTGTAGGTAGATCATCAGTTTTAGATCTAAAATTAGCATGTTTAAAGTGATTTTCATGCTTCCAGGGGCCCGGGAAGTGAATTAAATACCATTTGGAGGCATTTAATGTTCAAGCAAAAACAGGTGATTTTTGACAAAAGAGATAACACCCCCCCATTACGTCATGCTGCAGAAAGGTGAAAAATGGTCTGTTTTGAAATGTTTTAATTTTTTAACGTCAGTTCACATTTGTAGGTAGATCATCAGTTTTAGAGCTAAAATTAGCATGTTTAAAGTGATTTTCATGCTTCCAGGGGCCCAAAACACAAGATTTGTGAAATGGTTAAAAGTGCATGAAAATGGCAATTTACTCACTCTGAGGTCTCAAAAAGTGTTTCTTCACCCCGGGAAGTGAATTAAATACCATTTGGAGGCATTTAATGTTCAAGCAAAAACAGGTGATTTTTGACAAAAGAGATAACACCCCCCCCATTGCGTCATGCTTCAGAAAGGTGAAAAATTGTCCGTTTTCAAATGTTTTATTTTTGAAAGTCAGTTCACATTTGTAGGTAGATCATCAGTTTTAGAGCTAAAATTAGCATGTTTAAAGTGATTTTCATGCTTCCAGGGGCCCGGTAAGTGAATTAAATACCATTTGGAGGCATTTAATGTTCAAGCAAAAACAGGTGATTTTTGACAAAAGAGATAACCCCCCCCCATTACGTCATGCTTCAGAAAGGTGAAAAATGGTCCGTTTTCAAATGTTTTATTTTTTAACGTCAGTTCACATTTGTAGGTAGATCATCAGTTTTAGAGCTAAAATTAGCATGTTTAAAGTGATATTCATGCTTCCAGGGGCCCAAAACACAAGATTTGTGGAATGGTTAAAAGTGCATGAAAATGGCCAATTTACTCACTCTGAGGTCTCAAAAAGTGTTTCTTCACCCCGGGAAGTGAATTAAATACCATTTGGAGGCAATTAATGTTCAAGCAAAAACAGGTGATTTTTGACAAAAGAGATAACACCCCCCCATTACGTCATGCTTCAGAAAGGTGAAAAATGGTCCGTTTTCAAATGTTTTATTTTTGAACGTCAGTTCACATTTGTAGGTAGATCATCAGTTTTAGAGCTAAAATAAGCATGTTTAAAGTGATTTTCATGCTTCCAGGGGCCCGGGAAGTATATTAAATACCATTTGGAGGCATTTAATGTTCAAGCAAAAACAGGTGATTTTTGACAAAAGAGATAACCCCCCCCATTACGTCATGCTTCAGAAAGGTAAAAAATGGTCCGTTTTCAAATGTTTTATTTTTAAACGTCAGTTCACATTTGTAGGTAGATCATCAGTTTTAGAGCTAAAATTAGCATGTTTAAAGTGATTTTCATGCTTCCAGGGGCCGGGAAGTGAATTAAATACCATTTGGAGGCATTTAATGTTCAAGCAAAAACAGGTGATTTTTGACAAAAGAGATAACAAACCCCCATTGCGTCATGCTTCAGAAAGGTGAAAAATTGTCAATTTTCAAATGTTTTATTTTTGAAAGTCAGTTCACATTTGTAGGTAGATCATCAGTTTTAGAGATAAAAATTAGCATGTTTAAAGTGATTTTCATGCTTCCAGGGGCCCGGGAAGTGAATGAAATACCATTTGGAGGCATTTAATGTTCAAGCAAAAACAGGTGATTTTTGACAAAAGAGATAACACCCCCCCATTACGTCATGCTTCAGAAAGGTGAAAAATGGTCAGTTTTCAAATGTTTTATTTTTGAACGTCAGTTCACATTTGTAGGTAGATCATCAGTTTTAGAGCTAAAATTAGCATGTTTAAAGTGATTTTCATGCTTCCAGGGGCCCGGGAAGTGAATTAAATACCATTTGGAGGTATTTAATGTTCAAGCAAAAACAGGTGATTTTTTGACAAAAGAGATAACACCCCCCCCATTACGTCATGCTTCAGAAAGGTGAAAAATTGTCCGTTTTCAAATGTTTTATTTTTGAAAGTCAGTTCACATTTGTAGGTAGATCATCAGTTTTAGAGCTAAAATTAGCATGTTTAAAGTGATTTTCATGCTTCCAGGGGCCCGGGAAGTGAATTAAATACCATTTGGAGGCATTTAATGTTCAAGCAAAAACAGGTGATTTTTGACAAAAGAGATAACACCCCCCCATTACGTCATGCTGCAGAAAGGTGAAAAATGGTCCGTTTTCAAATGTTTTATTTTTTAACGTCAGTTCACATTTGTAGGTAGATCATCAGTTTTAGAGCTAAAATTAGCATGTTTAAAGGGATTTTCATGCTTCCAGGGGCCCAAAACACAAGATTTGTGGAATGGTTAAAAGTGCATGAAAATGGCCAATTTACTCACTCTGAGGTCTCAAAAAGTGTTTCTTCACCCCGGGAAGTGAATTAAATACCATTTGGAGGCAATTAATGTTCAAGCAAAAACAGGTGATTTTTGACAAAAGAGATAACACCCCCCCCATTATGTCATGCTTCAGAAAGGTGAAAAATGGTCCATTTTCAAATGTTTTATTTTTGAACGTCAGTTCACATTTGTAGGTAGATCATCAGTTTTAGAGCTAAAATAAGCATGTTTAAAGTGATTTTCATGCTTCCAGGGGCCCGGGAAGTGAATTAAATACCATTTGGAGGCATTTAATGTTCAAGCAAAAACAGGTGATTTTTGACAAAAGAGATAACACCCCCCCATTACGTCATGCTGCAGAAAGGTGAAAAATGGTCCGTTTTCAAATGTTTTAATTTTTAACGTCAGTTTACATTTGTAGGTAGATCATCAGTTTTAGAGCTAAAATTAGCATGTTTAAAGTGATTTTCATGCTGCCAGGGGCCCAAAACACAAGATTTGTGAAATGGTTAAAAGTGCATGAAAATGCCCAATTTACTCACTCTGAGGTCTCAAAAAGTGTTTCTTCACCCCGGGAAGTGAATTAAATACCATTTGGAGGCATTTAATGTTCAAGCAAAAACATGTGATTTTTGACAAAAGAGATAACCCCCCCCATTACGTCATGCTTCAGAAAGGTGAAAAATGGTCCGTTTTCAAATGTTTTATTTTTGAACATCAGTTCACATTTGTAGGTAGATCATCAGTTTTAGAGCTAAAAGTAGCATGTTTAAAGTGATTTTCATGCTTCCAGGGGCCCAAAACACAAGATTTGTGAAATGGTTAAAAGTGCATGAAAATGGCCAATTTACTCACTCTGAGGTCTCAAAAAGTGTTTCTTCACCCCAGGAAGTGAATTAAATACCATTTGGAGGCATTTAATGTTCAAGCAAAAACAGGTGATTTTTGACAAAAGAGATAACACCCCCCCCCATTACGTCATGCTTCAGAAAGGTGGAAAATGGTCCGTTTTCAAATGTTTTATTTTTGAACGTCAGTTCACATTTGTAGGTAGATCATCAGTTTTAGAGCTAAAATAAGCATGTTTAAAGTGATTTTCATGCTTCCAGGGGCCCGGGAAGTGAATTAAATACCATTTGGAGGCATTTATCGTTCAAGCAAAAACAGGTGATTTTTGACAAAAGAGATAACACCCCCCCATTACGTCATGCTGCAGAAAGGTGAAAAATGGTCCGTTTTCAAATGTTTTATTTTTTAACGTCACTTCACATTTGTAGGTAGATCATCAGTTTTAGAGCTAAAAGTAGCATGTTTAAAGTGATTTTCATGCTTCCAGGGGCCCAAAACACAAGATTTTTGAAATGGTTAAAAGTGCATGAAAATGGCCAATTTACTCACTCTGAGGTCTCAAAAAGTGTTTCTTCACCCCGGGAAGTGAATTAAATACCATTTGGAGGCATTTAATGTTCAAGCAAAAACAGGTGATTTTTGACAAAAGAGATAACACCCCCCCATTACGTCATGCTTCAGAAAGGTGAAAAATGGTCCGTTTTCAAATGTTTTATTTTTGAACGTCAGTTCACATTTGTAGGTAGATCATCAGTTTTAGAGCTAAAATTAGCATGTTTAAAGTGATTTTCATGCTTCCAGGGGCCCAGGAAGTGAATTAAATACCATTTGGAGGCATTTAATGTTCAAGCAAAAACAGGTGATTTTTGACAAAAGAGATAACACCCCCCCATTACGTCATGCTTCAGAAAGGTGAAAAATTGTCCGTTTTCAAATGTTTTATTTTTGAAAGTCAGTTCACATTTGTAGGTAGATCATCAGTTTTAGAGCTAAAATTAGCATGTTTAAAGTGATTTTCATGCTTCCAGGGGCCCGGGAAGTGAATTAAATACCATTTGGAGGCATTTAATGTTCAAGCAAAAACAGGTGATTTTTGACAAAAGAGATAACACCCCCCCATTGCGTCATGCTTCAGAAAGGTGAAAAATTGTCCGTTTTCAAATGTTTTATTTTTGAAAGTCAGTTCACATTTGTAGGTAGATCATCAGTTTTAGAGCTAAAATTAGCATGTGTAAAGTGATTTTCATGCTTCCAGGGGCCCGGGAAGTGAATTAAATACCATTTGGAGGCATTTAATGTTCAAGCAAAAACAGGTGATTTTTGACAAAAGAGATAACACCCCCCCCCCATTACGTCATGCTTCAGAAAGGTGAAAAATTGTCCGTTTTCAAATGTTTTATTTTTGAAAGTCAGTTCACATTTGTAGGTAGATCATCAGTTTTAGAGCTAAAATTAGCATGTTTAAAGTGATTTTCATGCTTCCAGGGGCCCAGGAAGTGAATTAAATACCATTTGGAGGCATTTAATGTTCAAGCAAAAACAGGTGATTTTTGACAAAAGAGATAACACCCCCTCATTACGTCATGCTGCAGAAAGGTGAAAAATGGTCCGTTTTCAAATGTTTTATTTTTTAACGTCAGTTCACATTTGTAGGTAGATCATCAGTTTTAGAGCTAAAATTAGCATGTTTAAAGTGATTTTCATGCTTCCAGGGGCCCAAAACACAAGATTTGTGGAATGGTTAAAAGTGCATGAAAATGGCCAATTTACTCACTCTGAGGTCTCAAAAAGTGTTTCTTCACCCCGGGAAGTGAATTAAATACCATTTGGAGGCAATTAATGTTCAAGCAAAAACAGGTGATTTTTGACAAAAGAGATAACACCCCCCCATTATGTCATGCTTCAGAAAGGTGAAAAATGGTCCGTTTTCAAATGTTTTATTTTTGAACGTCAGTTCACATTTGTAGGTAGATCATCAGTTTTAGAGCTAAAATTAGCATGTTTAAAGTGATTTTCATGCTTCCAGGGGCCCGGGAAGTGAATTAAATACCATTTGGAGGCATTTAATGTTCAAGCAAAAACAGGTGATTTTTGACAAAAGAGATAACACCCCCCCCATTACGTCATGCTTCAGAAAGGTGAAAAATTGTCCGTTTTCAAATGTTTTATTTTTGAAAGTCAGTTCACATTTGTAGGTAGATCATCAGTTTTAGAGCTAAAATTAGCATGTTTAAAGTGATTTTCATGCTTCCAGGGGCCCAGGAAGTGAATTAAATACCATTTGGAGGCATTTAATGTTCAAGCAAAAACAGGTGATTTTTGACAAAAGAGATAACACCCCCCCATTACGTCATGCTGCAGAAAGGTGAAAAATTGGTCCGTTTTCAAATGTTTTATTTTTTAACGTCAGTTTACATTTGTAGGTAGATCATCAGTTTTAAAGCTAAAATTAGCATGTTGAAAGTGATTTTCATGCTTCCAGGGGCCCAAAACACAAGATTTGTGAAATGGTTAAAAGTGCATGAAAATGCCCAATTTACTCACTCTGAGGTCTCAAAAAGTGTTTCTTCACCCCGGGAAGTGAATTAAATACCATTTGGAGGCATTTAATGTTCAAGCAAAAACATGTGATTTTTGACAAAAGAGATAACCCCCCCCCCATTACGTCATGCTTCAGAAAGGTGAAAAATGGTCCGTTTTCAAATGTTTTATTTTTGAACATCAGTTCACATTTGTAGGTAGATCATCAGTTTTAGAGCTAAAAGTAGCATGTTTAAAGTGATTTTCATGCTTCCAGGGGCCCAAAACACAAGATTTGTGAAATCGTTAAAAGTGCATGAAAATGGCCAATTTACTCACTCTGAGGTCTCAAAAAGTGTTTCTTCACCCCGGGAAGTGAATTAAATACCATTTGGAGGCATTTAATGTTCAAGCAAAAACAGGTGATTTTTGACAAAAGAGATAACACCCCCCCATTACGTCATGCTTCAGAAAGGTGAAAAATGGTCCGTTTTCAAATGTTTTATTATTGAACGTCAGTTCACATTTGTAGGTAGATCATCAGTTTTAGAGCTTAAATAAGCATGTTTAAAGTGATTTTCATGCTTCCAGGGGCCCGGGAAGTGAATTAAATACCATTTGGAGGCATTTAATGTTCAAGCAAAAACAGGTGATTTTTGACAAAAGAGATAACACCCCCCCATTACGTCATGCTGCAGAAAGGTGAAAAATGGTCCGTTTTCAAATGTTTTATTTTTTAACGTCACTTCACATTTGTAGGTAGATCATCAGTTTTAGAGCTAAAAGTAGCATGTTTAAAGTGATTTTCATGCTTCCAGGGGCCCAAAACACAAGATTTGTGAAATGGTTAAAAGTGCATGAAAATGGCCAATTTATTCACTCTGAGGTCTCAAAAAGTGTTTCTTCACCCCGGGAAGTGAATTAAATACCATTTGGAGGCATTTAATGTTCAAGCAAAAACAGGTGATTTTTGACAAAAGAGATAACACCCCCCCATTACGTCATGCTTCAGAAAGGTGAAAAATGGTCCGTTTTCAAATGTTTTATTTTTGAACGTCAGTTCACATTTGTAGGTAGATCATCAGTTTTAGAGCAAAAATTAGCATGTTTAAAGTGATGTTCATGCTTCCAGGGGCCCAGGAAGTGAATTAAATACCATTTGGAGGTATTTAATGTTCAAGCAAAAACAGGTGATTTTTGACAAAAGAGATAACACCCCCCCATTACGTCATGCTTCAGAAAGGTGAAAAATTGTCCGTTTTCAAATGTTTTATTTTTGAAAGTCAGTTCACATTTGTAGGTAGATCATCAGTTTTAGAGCTCTAATTAGCATGTTTAAAGTGATTTTCATGCTTCCAGGGGCCCGGGAAGTGAATTAAATACCATTTGGAGGCATTTAATGTTCAAGCAAAAACAGGTGATTTTTGACAAAAGAGATAACACCCCCCCATTGCGTCATGCTTCAGAAAGGTGAAAAATTGTCCGTTTTCAAATGTTTTATTTTTGAAAGTCAGTTCACATTTGTAGGTAGATCATCAGTTTTAGAGCTAAAATTAGCATGTTTAAAGTGATTTTCATGCTTCCAGGGGCCCGGGAAGTGAATTAAATACCATTTGGAGGCATTTAATGTTCAAGCAAAAACAGGTGATTTTTGACAAAAGAGATAACACCCTCCCCCCATTACGTCATGCTTCAGAAAGGTGAAAAATTGTCCGTTTTCAAATGTTTTATTTTTGAAAGTCAGTTCACATTTGTAGGTAGATCATCAGTTTTAGAGCTAAAATTAGCATGTTTAAAGTGATTTTCATGCTTCCAGGGGCCCAAAACACAAGATTTGTGGAATGGTTAAAAGTGCATGAAAATGGCCAATTTACTTACTCTGAGGTCTCAAAAAGTGTTTCTTCACCCCGGCAAGTGAATTAAATACCATTTGGAGGCAATTAATGTTCAAGCAAAAACAGGTGATTTTTGACAAAAGAGATAACACCCCCCCATTATGTCATGCTTCAGAAAGGTGAAAAATGGTCCATTTTCAAATGTTTTATTTTTGAACGTCAGTTCACATTTGTAGGTAGATCATCAGTTTTAGAGCTAAAATAAGCATGTTTAAAGTGATTTTCATGCTTCCAGGGGCCCGGGAAGTGAATTAAATACCATTTGGAGGCATTTAATGTTCAAGCAAAAACAGGTGATTTTTGACAAAAGAGATAACACCCCCCCCCATTACGTCATGCTGCAGAAAGGTGAAAAATGGTCCGTTTTCAAATGTTTTATTTTTTAACGTCACTTCACATTTGTAGGTAGATCATCAGTTTTAGAGCTAAAAGTAGCATGTTTAAAGTGATTTTCATGCTTCCAGGGGCCCAAAACACAAGATTTGTGAAATGGTTAAAAGTGCATGAAAATGGCCAATTTATTCACTCTGAGGTCTCAAAAAGTGTTTCTTCACCCCGGGAAGTGAATTAAATACCATTTGGAGGCATTTAATGTTCAAGCAAAAACAGGTGATTTTTGACAAAAGAGATAACACCCCCCCATTACGTCATGCTTCAGAAAGGTGAAAAATGGTCCGTTTTCAAATGTTTTATTTTTGAACGTCAGTTCACATTTGTAGGTAGATCATCAGTTTTAGAGCTAAAATTAGCATGTTTAAAGTGATGTTCATGCTTCCAGGGGCCCAGGAAGTGAATTAAATACCATTTGGAGGTATTTAATGTTCAAGCAAAAACAGGTGATTTTTGACAAAAGAGATAACACCCCCCCATTACGTCATGCTTCAGAAAGGTGAAAAATTGTCCGTTTTCAAATGTTTTATTTTTGAAAGTCAGTTCACATTTGTAGGTAGATCATCAGTTTTAGAGCTCTAATTAGCATGTTTAAAGTGATTTTCATGCTTCCAGGGGCCCGGGAAGTGAATTAAATACCATTTGGAGGCATTTAATGTTCAAGCAAAAACAGGTGATTTTTGACAAAAGAGATAACACCCCCCCATTGCGTCATGCTTCAGAAAGGTGAAAAATTGTCCGTTTTCAAATGTTTTATTTTTGAAAGTCAGTTCACATTTGTAGGTAGATCATCAGTTTTAGAGCTAAAATTAGCATGTTTAAAGTGATTTTCATGCTTCCAGGGGCCCGGGAAGTGAATTAAATACCATTTGGAGGCATTTAATGTTCAAGCAAAAACAGGTGATTTTTGACAAAAGAGATAACACCCTCCCCCCATTATGTCATGCTTCAGAAAGGTGAAAAATTGTCCGTTTTCAAATGTTTTATTTTTGAAAGTCAGTTCACATTTGTAGGTAGATCATCAGTTTTAGAGCTAAAATTAGCATGTTTAAAGTGATTTTCATGCTTCCAGGGGCCCGGGAAGTGAATTAAATACCATTTGGAGGCATTTAATGTTCAAGCAAAAACAGGTGATTTTTGACAAAAGAGATAACACCCCCTCATTACGTCATGCTGCAGAAAGGTGAAAAATGGTCCGTTTTCAAATGTTTTATTTTTTAACGTCAGTTCACATTTGTAGGTAGATCATCAGTTTTAGAGCTAAAATTAGCATGTTTAAAGTGATTTTCATGCTTCCAGGGGCCCAAAACACAAGATTTGTGGAATGGTTAAAAGTGCATGAAAATGGCCAATTTACTTACTCTGAGGTCTCAAAAAGTGTTTCTTCACCCCGGCAAGTGAATTAAATACCATTTGGAGGCAATTAATGTTCAAGCAAAAACAGGTGATTTTTGACAAAAGAGATAACACCCCCCCATTATGTCATGCTTCAGAAAGGTGAAAAATGGTCCATTTTCAAATGTTTTATTTTTGAACGTCAGTTCACATTTGTAGGTAGATCATCAGTTTTAGAGCTAAAATAAGCATGTTTAAAGTGATTTTCATGCTTCCAGGGGCCCGGGAAGTGAATTAAATACCATTTGGAGGCATTTAATGTTCAAGCAAAAACAGGTGATTTTTGACAAAAGAGATAACACCCCCCCCATTACGTCATGCTGCAGAAAGGTGAAAAATGGTCCGTTTTCAAATGTTTTATTTTTTAACGTCAGTTCACATTTGTAGGTAGATCATGAGTTTTAGAGCTAAAATTAGCATGTTTAAAGTGATTTTCATGCTTCCAGGGGCCCAAAACACAAGATTTGTGGAATGGTTAAAAGTGCATGAAAATGGCCAATTTACTCACTCTGAGGTCTCAAAAAGTGTTTCTTCACCCCGGGAAGTGAATTAAATACCATTTGGAGGCAATTAATGTTCAAGCAAAAACAGGTGATTTTTGACAAAAGAGATAACACCCCCCCATTATGTCATGCTTCAGAAAGGTGAAAAATGGTCCGTTTTCAAATGTTTTATTTTTGAACGTCAGTTCACATTTGTAGGTAGATCATCAGTTTTAGAGCTAAAATAAGCATGTTTAAAGTGATTTTCATGCTTCCAGGGGCCCGGGAAGTGAATTAAATACCATTTGGAGGCATTTAATGTTCAAGCAAAAACAGGTTTTTTTTGACAAAAGAGATAACCCCCCCCATTACGTCATGCTTCAGAAAGGTGAAAAATGGTCCGTTTTCAAATGTTTTATTTTTGAACGTCAGTTCACATTTGTAGGTAGATCATCAGTTTTAGAGCTAAAATTAGCATGTTTAAAGTGATTTTCATGCTTCCAGGGGCCCGGGAATTGAATTAAATACCATTTGGAGGCATTTAATGTTCAAGCAAAAACAGGTGATTTTTGACAAAAGAGATAACACCCCCCCATTACGTCATGCTTCAGAAAGGTGAAAAATGGTCAGTTTTCAAATGTTTTATTTTTGAACGTCAGTTCACATTTGTAGGTAGATCATCAGTTTTAGAGCTAAAATTAGCATGTTTAAAGTGATTTTCATGCTTCCAGGGGCCCGGGAAGTGAATTAAATACCATTTGGAGGCATTTAATGTTCAAGCAAAAACAGGTGATTTTTGACAAAAGAGATAACACCCCCCCCATTACGTCATGCTTCAGAAAGGTGAAAAATTGTCCGTTTTCAAATGTTTTATTTTTGAAAGTCAGTTCACATTTGTAGGTAGATCATCAGTTTTAGAGCAAAAATTAGCATGTTTAAAGTGATTTTCATGCTTCCAGGGGCCCGGGAAGTGAATTAAATACCATTTGGAGGCATTTAATGTTCAAGCAAAAACAGGTGATTTTTGACAAAAGAGATAACACCCCCCCATTACGTCATGCTGCAGAAAGGTGAAAAATGGTCCGTTTTCAAATGTTTTATTTTTTAATGTCAGTTCACATTTGTAGGTAGATCATCAGTTTTAGAGCTAAAATTAGCATGTTTAAAGTGATTTTCATGCTTCCAGGGGCCCAAAACACAAGATTTGTGGAATGGTTAAAAGTGCATGAAAATGGCCAATTTACTCACTCTGAGGTCTCAAAAAGTGTTTCTTCACCCCGGGAAGTGAATTAAATACAATTTGGAGGCAATTAATGTTCAAGCAAAAACAGGTGATTTTTGACAAAAGAGATAACACCCCCCCATTATGTCATGCTTCAGAAAGGTGAAAAATGGTCCATTTTCAAATGTTTTATTTTTGAACGTCAGTTCACATTTGTAGGTAGATCATCAGTTTTAGAGCTAAAATAAGCATGTTTAAAGTGATTTTCATGCTTCCAGGGGCCCGGGAAGTGAATTAAATACCATTTGGAGGCATTTAATGTTCAAGCAAAAACAGGTGATTTTTGACAAAAGAGATAACACCCCCCCATTACGTCATGCTGCAGAAAGGTGAAAAATTGGTCCGTTTTCAAATGTTTTATTTTTTAACGTCAGTTTACATTTGTAGGTAGATCATCAGTTTTAAAGCTAAAATTAGCATGTTGAAAGTGATTTTCATGCTTCCAGGGGCCCGGGAAGTGAATTAAATACCATTTGGAGGCATTTAATGTTCAAGCAAAAACAGGTGATTTTTGACAAAAGAGATAACACCCCCCAATTACGTCATGCTTCAGAAAGGTGAAAAATGGTCCGTTTTCAAATGTTTTATTTTTGAACGTCAGTTCACATTTGTAGGTAGATCATCAGTTTTAGAGCTAAAATTAGCATGTTTAAAGTGATTTTCATGCTTCCAGGGGCCCGAGAAGTGAATTAAATACCATTTGTAGGCATTTAATGTTCAAGCAAAAACAGGTGATTTTTGACAAAAGAGATAACACCCCCCCATTACGTCATGCTTCAGAAAGGTGAAAAATTGTCCGTTTTCAAATGTTTTATTTTTGAAAGTCAGTTCACATTTGTAGGTAGATCATCAGTTTTAGAGCTAAAATTAGCATGTTTAAAGTGATTTTCATGCTTCCAGGGGCCCGGGAAGTGAATTAAATACCATTTGGAGGCATTTAATGTTCAAGCAAAAACAGGTGATTTTTGACAAAAGAGATAACACCCCCCCATTACGTCATGCTGCAGAAAGGTGAAAAATGGTCCGTTTTCAAATGTTTTATTTTTTAACGTCAGTTCACATTTGTAGGTAGATCATCAGTTTTAGAGCTAAAATTAGCATGTTTAAAGTGATTTTCATGCTTCCAGGGGCCCAAAACACAAGATTTGTGAAATGGTTAAAAGTGCATGAAAATGGCCAATTTACTCACTCTGAGGTCTCAAAAAGTGTTTCTTCACCCCGGGAAGAGAATTAAATACCATTTGGAGGCATTTAATGTTCAAGCAAAAACAGGTGATTTTTGACAAAAGAGATAACACCCCCCCATTACGTCATACTTCAGAAAGGTGAAAAATGGTCCGTTTTCAAATGTTTTATTTTTGAACGTCAGTTCACATTTGTAGGTAGATCATCAGTTTTAGAGCTAAAAGTAGCATGTTTAAAGTGATTTTCATGCTTCCAGGGGCCCAAAACACAAGATTTGTGAAATGGTTAAAAGTGCATGAAAATGGCCAATTTACTCACTCTGAGGTCTCAAAAAGTGTTTCTTCACCCCGGGAAGTGAATTAAATACCATTTGGAGGCATTTAATGTTCAAGCAAAAACAGGTGATTTTTGACAAAAGAGATAACACCCCCCCATTACGTCATGCTTCAGAAAGGTGAAAAATGGTCCGTTTTCAAATGTTTTATTTTTAAACGTCAGTTCACATTTGTAGGTAGATCATCAGTTTTAGAGCTAAAATTAGCATGTTTAAAGTGATTTTCATGCTTCCAGGGGCCCAGGAAGTGAATTAAATACCATTTGGAGGCATTTAATGTTCAAGCAAAAACAGGTGATTTTTGACAAAAGAGATAACACCCCCCCATTACGTCATGCTTCAGAAAGGTAAAAAATTGTCCGTTTTCAAATGTTTTATTTTTGAAAGTCAGTTCACATTTGTAGGTAGATCATCAGTTTTAGAGCTAAAATTAGCATGTTTAAAGTGATTTTCATGCTTCCAGGGGCCCGGGAAGTGAATTAAATACCATTTGGAGGCATTTAATGTTCAAGCAAAAACAGGTGATTTTTGACAAAAGAGATAACACCCCCCATTGCGTCATGCTTCAGAAAGGTGAAAAATTGTCCGTTTTCAAATGTTTTATTTTTGAAAGTCAGTTCACATTTGTAGGTAGATCATCAGTTTTAGAGCTAAAATTAGCATGTTTAAAGTGATTTTCATGCTTCCAGGGGCTCAGGAAGTGAATTAAATACCATTTGGAGGCATTTAATGTTCAAGCAAAAACAGGTGATTTTTGACAAAAGAGATAACACCCCCCCCATTACGTCATGCTTCAGAAAGGTGAAAAATGGTCCGTTTTCAAATGTTTTATTTTTTAACGTCAGTTCACATTTGTAGGTAGATCATCAGTTTTAGAGCTAAAATTAGCATGTTTAAAGTGATTTTCATGCTTCCAGGGGCCCAAAACACAAGATTTGTGGAATGGTTAAAAGTGCATGAAATTGGCCAATTTACTCACTCTGAGGTCTCAAAAAGTGTTTCTTCACCCCGGGAAGTGAATTAAATACCATTTGGAGGCAATTAATGTTCAAGCAAAAACAGGTGATTTTTGACAAAAGAGATAACACCCCCCATTATGTCGTGCTTCAGAAAGGTGAAAAATGGTCCGTTTTCAAATGTTTTATTTTTGAACGTCAGTTCACATTTGTAGGTAGATCATCAGTTTTAGAGCTAAAATAAGCATGTTTAAAGTGATTTTCATGCTTCCAGGGGCCCGGGAAGTGAATTAAATACCATTTGGAGGCATTTAATGTTCAAGCAAAAACAGGTGATTTTTGACAAAAGAGATAACACCCCCCCATTACGTCATGCTGCAGAAAGGTGAAAAATGGTCAGTTTTCAAATGTTTTATTTTTTAACGTCAGTTCACATTTGTAGGTAGATCATCAGTTTTGGAGCTAAAATTAGCATGTTTAAAGTGATTTTCATGCTTCCAGGGGCCCAAAACACAAGATTTGTGAAATGGTTAAAAGTGCATGAAAATGGCCAATTTACTCACTCTGAGGTCTCAAAAAGTGTTTCTTCACCCCGGGAAGTGAATTAAATACCATTTAGAGGCATTTAATGTTCAAGCAAAAACATGTGATTTTTGACAAAAGAGATAACACCCCCCCCATTACGTCATGCTGCAGAAAGGTGAAAAATGGTCAGTTTTCAAATGTTTTATTTTTTAACGTCAGTTCACATTTGTAGGTAGATCATCAGTTTTAGAGCTAAAATTAGCATGTTTAAAGTGATTTTCATGCTTCCAGGGGCCCAAAACACAAGATTTGTGAAATGGTTAAAAGTGCATGAAAATGGCCAATTTACTCACTCTGAGGTCTCAAAAGGTGTTTCTTCACCCCGGGAAGTGAATTAAATACCATTTGGAGGCATTTAATGTTCAAGCAAAAACATGTGATTTTTGACAAAAGAGATAACACCCCCCCATTACGTCATGCTGCAGAAAGGTGAAAAATGGTCCGTTTTCAAATGTTTTATTTTTTAACGTCAGTTCACATTTGTAGGTAGATCATCAGTTTTAGAGCTAAAATTAGCATGTTTAAAGTGATTTTCATGCTTCCAGGGGCCCAAAACACAAGATTTGTGAAATGGTTAAAAGTGCATGAAAATGGCCAATTTACTCACTCTGAGGTCTCAAAAAGTGTTTCTTCACCCCGGGAAGAGAATTAAATACCATTTGGAGGCATTTAATGTTCAAGCAAAAACAGGTGATTTTTGACAAAAGAGATAACACCCCCCCATTACGTCATGCTTCAGAAAGGTGAAAAATGGTCCGTTTTCAAATGTTTTATTTTTGAACGTCAGTTCACATTTGTAGGTAGATCATCAGTTTTAGAGCTAAAAGTAGCATGTTTAAAGTGATTTTCATGCTTCCAGGGGCCCAAAACACAAGATTTGTGAAATGGTTAAAAGTGCATGAAAATGGCCAATTTACTCACTCTGAGGTCTCAAAAAGTGTTTCTTCACCCCGGGAAGTGAATTAAATACCATTTGGAGGCATTTAATGTTCAAGCAAAAACAGGTGATTTTTGACAAAAGAGATAACACCCCCCCATTACGTCATGCTTCAGAAAGGTGAAAAATGGTCCGTTTTCAAATGTTTTATTTTTGAACGTCAGTTCACATTTGTAGGTAGATCATCAGTTTTAGAGCTAAAATTAGCATGTTTAAAGTGATTTTCATGCTTCCAGGGGCCCAGGAAGTGAATTAAATACCATTTGGAGGCATTTAATGTTCAAGCAAAAACAGGTGATTTTTGACAAAAGAGATAACACCCCCCCATTATGTCATGCTTCAGAAAGGTGAAAAATGGTCCATTTTCAAATGTTTTATTTTTGAACGTCAGTTCACATTTGTAGGTAGATCATCAGTTTTAGAGCTTAAATAAGCATGTTTAAAGTGATTTTCATGCTTCCAGGGGCCCGGGAAGTGAATTAAATACCATTTGGAGGCATTTAATGTTCAAGCAAAAACAGGTGATTTTTGACAAAAGAGATAACACCCCCCCATTACGTCATGCTGCAGAAAGGTGAAAAATTGTCCGTTTTCAAATGTTTTATTTTTGAACGTCAGTTCACATTTGTAGGTAGATCATCAGTTTTAGAGCTAAAATTAGCATGTTTAAAGTGATGTTCATGCTTCCAGGGGCCCGAGAAGTGAATTAAATACCATTTGTAGGCATTTAATGTTCAAGCAAAAACAGGTGATTTTTGACAAAAGAGATAACACCCCCCCATTACGTCATGCTTCAGAAAGGTGAAAAATTGTCCGTTTTCAAATGTTTTATTTTTGAAAGTCAGTTCACATTTGTAGGTAGATCATCAGTTTTAGAGCTAAAATTAGCATGTTTAAAGTGATTTTCATGCTTCCAGGGGCCCAAAACACAAGATTTGTGAAATGGTTAAAAGTGCATGAAAATGGCCAATTTACTCACTCTGAGGTCTCAAAAAGTGTTTCTTCACCCCGGGAAGAGAATTAAATACCATTTGGAGGCATTTAATGTTCAAGCAAAAACAGGTGATTTTTGACAAAAGAGATAACACCCCCCCATTACGTCATGCTTCAGAAAGGTGAAAAATGGTCCGTTTTCAAATGTTTTATTTTTGAACGTCAGTTCACATTTGTAGGTAGATCATCAGTTTTAGAGCTAAAAGTAGCATGTTTAAAGTGATTTTCATGCTTCCAGGGGCCCAAAACACAAGATTTGTGAAATGGTTAAAAGTGCATGAAAATGGCCAATTTACTCACTCTGAGGTCTCAAAAAGTGTTTCTTCACCCCGGGAAGTGAATTAAATACCATTTGGAGGCATTTAATGTTCAAGCAAAAACAGGTGATTTTTGACAAAAGAGATAACACCCCCCCCCCATTACGTCATGCTTCAGAAAGGTGAAAAATGGTCCATTTTCAAATGTTTTATTTTTGAACGTCAGTTCACATTTGTAGGTAGATCATCAGTTTTAGAGCTAAAATTAGCATGTTTAAAGTGATTTTCATGCTTCCAGGGGCCCAGGAAGTGAATTAAATACCATTTGGAGGCATTTAATGTTCAAGCAAAAACAGGTGATTTTTGACAAAAGAGATAACACCCCCCCATTACGTCATGCTTCAGAAAGGTAAAAAATTGTCCGTTTTCAAATGTTTTATTTTTGAAAGTCAGTTCACATTTGTAGGTAGATCATCAGTTTTAGAGCTAAAATTAGCATGTTTAAAGTGATTTTCATGCTTCCAGGGGCCCGGGAAGTGAATTAAATACCATTTGGAGGCATTTAATGTTCAAGCAAAAACAGGTGATTTTTGACAAAAGAGATAACACCCCCCATTGCGTCATGCTTCAGAAAGGTGAAAAATTGTCCGTTTTCAAATGTTTTATTTTTGAAAGTCAGTTCACATTTGTAGGTAGATCATCAGTTTTAGAGCTAAAATTAGCATGTTTAAAGTGATTTTCATGCTTCCAGGGGCTCAGGAAGTGAATTAAATACCATTTGGAGGCATTTAATGTTCAAGCAAAAACAGGTGATTTTTGACAAAAGAGATAACACCCCCCACCATTACGTCATGCTTCAGAAAGGTGAAAAATGGTCCGTTTTCAAATGTTTTATTTTTTAACGTCAGTTCACATTTGTAGGTAGATCATCAGTTTTAGAGCTAAAATTAGCATGTTTAAAGTGATTTTCATGCTTCCAGGGGCCCAAAACACAAGATTTGTGGAATGGTTAAAAGTGCATGAAATTGGCCAATTTACTCACTCTGAGGTCTCAAAAAGTGTTTCTTCACCCCGGGAAGTGAATTAAATACCATTTGGAGGCAATTAATGTTCAAGCAAAAACAGGTGATTTTTGACAAAAGAGATAACACCCCCCATTATGTCGTGCTTCAGAAAGGTGAAAAATGGTCCGTTTTCAAATGTTTTATTTTTGAACGTCAGTTCACATTTGTAGGTAGATCATCAGTTTTAGAGCTAAAATAAGCATGTTTAAAGTGATTTTCATGCTTCCAGGGGCCCGGGAAGTGAATTAAATACCATTTGGAGGCATTTAATGTTCAAGCAAAAACAGGTGATTTTTGACAAAAGAGATAACACCCCCCCATTACGTCATGCTTCAGAAAGGTGAAAAATTGTCCGTTTTCAAATGTTTTATTTTTGAAAGTCAGTTCACATTTGTAGGTAGATCATCAGTTTTAGAGCTAAAATTAGCATGTTTAAAGTGATTTTCATGCTTCCAGGGGCCCGGGAAGTGAATTAAATACCATTTGGAGGCATTTAATGTTCAAGCAAAAACAGGTGATTTTTGACAAAAGAGATAACACCCCCCCATTACGTCATGCTTCAGAAAGGTGAAAAATGGTCCGTTTTCAAATGTTTTATTTTTGAACGTCAGTTCACATTTGTAGGTAGATCATCAGTTTTAGAGCTAAAATTAGCATGTTTAAAGTGATTTTCATGCTTCCAGGGGCCCAGGAAGTGAATTAAATATCATTTGGAGGCATTTAATGTTCAAGCAAAAACAGGTGATTTTTGACAAAAGAGATAACACCCCCCCATTACGTCATGCTTCAGAAAGGTAAAAAATTGTCAGTTTTCAAATGTTTTATTTTTGAAAGTCAGTTCACATTTGTAGGTAGATCATCAGTTTTAGAGCTAAAATTAGCATGTTTAAAGTGATTTTCATGCTTCCAGGGGCCCGGGAAGTGAATTAAATACCATTTGGAGGCATTTAATGTTCAAGCAAAAACAGGTGATTTTTGACGAAAGAGATAACACCCCCCATTGCGTCATGCTTCAGAAAGGTGAAAAATTGTCCGTTTTCAAATGTTTTATTTTTGAAAGTCAGTTCACATTTGTAGGTAGATCATCAGTTTTAGAGCTAAAATTAGCATGTTTAAAGTGATTTTCATGCTTCCAGGGGCCCAAAACACAAGATTTGTGGAATGGTTAAAAGTGCATGAAAATGGCCAATTTACTCACTCTGAGGTCTCAAAAAGTGTTTCTTCACCCCGGGAAGTGAATTAAATACCATTTGGAGGCAATTAATGTTCAAGCAAAAACAGGTGATTTTTGACAAAAGAGATAACACCCCCCCATTATGTCGTGCTTCAGAAAGGTGAAAAATGGTCCGTTTTCAAATGTTTTATTTTTGAACGTCAGTTCACATTTGTAGGTAGATCATCAGTTTTAGAGCTAAAATAAGCATGTTTAAAGTGATTTTCATGCTTCCAGGGGCCCGGGAAGTGAATTAAATACCATTTGGAGGCATTTAATGTTCAAGCAAAAACAGGTGATTTTTGACAAAAGAGATAACACCCCCCCATTACGTCATGCTGCAGAAAGGTGAAAAACGGTCAGTTTTCAAATGTTTTATTTTTTAACGTCAGTTCACATTTGTAGGTAGATCATCAGTTTTGGAGCTAAAATTAGCATGTTTAAAGTGATTTTCATGCTTCCAGGGGCCCAAAACACAAGATTTGTGAAATGGTTAAAAGTGCATGAAAATGGCCAATTTACTCACTCTGAGGTCTCAAAAAGTGTTTCTTCACCCCGGGAAGTGAAATAAATACCATTTAGAGGCATTTAATGTTCAAGCAAAAACATGTGATTTTTGACAAAAGAGATAACACCCCCCCCATTACGTCATGCTGCAGAAAGGTGAAAAATGGTCAGTTTTCAAATGTTTTATTTTTTAACGTCAGTTCACATTTGTAGGTAGATCATCAGTTTTAGAGCTAAAATTAGCATGTTTAAAGTGATTTTCATGCTTCCAGGGGCCCAAAACACAAGATTTGTGAAATGGTTAAAAGTGCATGAAAATGGCCAATTTACTCACTCTGAGGTCTCAAAAGGTGTTTCTTCACCCCGGGAAGTGAATTAAATACCATTTGGAGGCATTTAATGTTCAAGCAAAAACATGTGATTTTTGACAAAAGAGATAACACCCCCCCATTACGTCATGCTTCAGAAAGGTGAAAAATGGTCCGTTTTCAAATGTTTTATTTTTGAACGTCAGTTCACATTTGTAGGTAGATCATCAGTTTTAAAGCTAAAATTAGCATGTTTAAAGTGATTTTCATGCTTCCAGGGGCCCGGGAAGTGAATTAAATACCATTTGGAGGCATTTAATGTTCAAGCAAAAACAGGTGATTTTTGACAAAAGAGATAACACCCCCCCCCCCCATTACGTCATGCTTCAGAAAGGTGAAAAATTGTCCGTTTTCAAATGTTTTATTTTTGAAAGTCAGTTCACATTTGTAGGTAGATCATCAGTTTTAGAGCTAAAATTAGCATGTTTAAAGTGATTTTCATGCTTCCAGGGGCCCGGGAAGTGAATTAAATATCATTTGGAGGCATTTAATGTTCAAGCAAAAACAGGTGATTTTTGACAAAAGAGATAACACCCCCCCATTACGTCATGCTGCAGAAAGGTGAAAAATGGTCCGTTTTCAAATGTTTTATTTTTTAACGTCAGTTCACATTTGTAGGTAGATCATCAGTTTTAGAGCTAAAATTAGCATGTTTAAAGTGATTTTCATGCTTCCAGGGGCCCAAAACACAAGATTTGTGGAATGGTTAAAAGTGCATGAAAATGGCCAATTTACTCACTCTGAGGTCTCAAAAAGTGTTTCTTCACCCCGGGAAGTGAATTAAATACCATTTGGAGGCAATTAATGTTCAAGCAAAAACAGGTGATTTTTGACAAAAGAGATAACACCCCCCCATTATGTCATGCTTCAGAAAGGTGAAAAATGGTCCGTTTTCAAATGTTTTATTTTTGAACGTCAGTTCACATTTGTAGGTAGATCATCAGTTTTAGAGCTAAAATAAGCATGTTTAAAGTGATTTTCATGCTTCCAGGGGCCCGGGAAGTGAATTAAATACCATTTGGAGGCATTTAATGTTCAAGCAAAAACAGGTGATTTTTGACAAAAGAGATAACACCCCCCCATTACGTCATGCTTCAGAAAGGTGAAAAATGGTCCGTTTTCAAATGTTTTATTTTTGAACGTCAGTTCACATTTGTAGGTAGATCATCAGTTTTAGAGCTAAAATTAGCATGTTTAAAGTGATTTTCATGCTTCCAGGGGCCCGGGAAGTGAATTAAATACCATTTGGAGGCATTTAATGTTCAAGCAAAAACAGGTGATTTTTGACAAAAGAGATAACACCCCCCAATTACGTCATGCTTCAGAAAGGTGAAAAATGGTCCGTTTTCAAATGTTTTATTTTTGAAAGTCAGTTCACATTTGTAGGTAGATCATCAGTTTTAGAGCTAAAATTAGCATGTTTAAAGTGATTTTCATGCTTCCAGGGGCCCGGGAAGTGAATTAAATACCATTTGGAGGCATTTAATGTTCAAGCAAAAACAGGTGATTTTTGACAAAAGAGATAACACCCCCCCATTACGTCATGCTGCAGAAAGGTGAAAAATGGTCCGTTTTCAAATGTTTAATTTTTTAACGTCAGTTCACATTTGTAGGTAGATCATCAGTTTTAGAGCTAAAATTAGCATGTTTAAAGTGATTTTCATGCTTCCAGGGGCCCAAAACACAAGATTTGTGAAATGGTTAAAAGTGCATGAAAATGGCCAATTTACTCACTCTGAGGTCTCAAAAAGTGTTTCTTCACCCCGGGAAGAGAATTAAATACCATTTGGAGGCATTTAATGTTCAAGCAAAAACAGGTGATTTTTGACAAAAGAGATAACACCCCCCCATTACGTCATGCTTCAGAAAGGTGAAAAATGGTCCGTTTTCAAATGTTTTATTTTTGAACGTCAGTTCACATTTGTAGGTAGATCATCAGTTTTAGAGCTAAAAGTAGCATGTTTAAAGTGATTTTCATGCTTCCAGGGGCCCAAAACACAAGATTTGTGAAATGGTTAAAAGTGCATGAAAATGGCCAATTTACTCACTCTGAGGTCTCAAAAAGTGTTTCTTCACCCCGGGAAGTGAATTAAATACCATTTGGAGGCATTTAATGTTCAAGCAAAAACAGGTGATTTTTGACAAAAGAGATAACACCCCCCAATTACATCATGCTTCAGAAAGGTGAAAAATGGTCCGTTTTCAAATGTTTTATTTTTGAACGTCAGTTCACATTTGTAGGTAGATCATCAGTTTTAGAGCTAAAATTAGCATGTTTAAAGTGATTTTCATGCTTCCAGGGGCCCAGGAAGTGAATTAAATACCATTTGGAGGCATTTAATGTTCAAGCAAAAACAGGTGATTTTTGACAAAAGAGATAACACCCCCCCATTACGTCATGCTTCAGAAAGGTGAAAAATTGTCCGTTTTCAAATGTTTTATTTTTGAAAGTCAGTTCACATTTGTAGGTAGATCATCAGTTTTAGAGCTAAAATAAGCATGTTTAAAGTGATTTTCATGCTTCCAGGGGCCCGGGAAGTGAATTAAATACCATTTGGAGGCATTTAATGTTCAAGCAAAAACAGGTGATTTTTGACAAAAGAGATAACACCCCCCCATTACGTCATGCTGCAGAAAGGTGAAAAATGGTCAGTTTTCAAATGTTTTATTTTTTAACGTCAGTTCACATTTGTAGGTAGATCATCAGTTTTGGAGCTAAAATTAGCATGTTTAAAGTGATTTTCATGCTTCCAGGGGCCCAAAACACAAGATTTGTGAAATGGTTAAAAGTGCATGAAAATGGCCAATTTACTCACTCTGAGGTCTCAAAAAGTGTTTCTTCACCCCGGGAAGTGAATTAAATACCATTTAGAGGCATTTAATGTTCAAGCAAAAACATGTGATTTTTGACAAAAGAGATAACACCCCCCCCATTACGTCATGCTGCAGAAAGGTGAAAAATGGTCAGTTTTCAAATGTTTTATTTTTTAACGTCAGTTCACATTTGTAGGTAGATCATCAGTTTTAGAGCTAAAATTAGCATGTTTAAAGTGATTTTCATGCTTCCAGGGGCCCAAAACACAAGATTTGTGAAATGGTTAAAAGTGCATGAAAATGGCCAATTTACTCACTCTGAGGTCTCAAAAGGTGTTTCTTCACCCCGGGAAGTGAATTAAATACCATTTGGAGGCATTTAATGTTCAAGCAAAAACATGTGATTTTTGACAAAAGAGATAACACCCCCCCATTACGTCATGCTGCAGAAAGGTGAAAAATGGTCCGTTTTCAAATGTTTTATTTTTTAACGTCAGTTCACATTTGTAGGTAGATCATCAGTTTTAGAGCTAAAATTAGCATGTTTAAAGTGATTTTCATGCTTCCAGGGGCCCAAAACACAAGATTTGTGAAATGGTTAAAAGTGCATGAAAATGGCCAATTTAGTCACTCTGAGGTCTCAAAAAGTGTTTCTTCACCCCGGGAAGAGAATTAAATACCATTTGGAGGCATTTAATGTTCAAGCAAAAACAGGTGATTTTTGACAAAAGAGATAACACCCCCCCATTACGTCATGCTTCAGAAAGGTGAAAAATGGTCCGTTTTCAAATGTTTTATTTTTGAACGTCAGTTCACATTTGTAGGTAGATCATCAGTTTTAGAGCTAAAAGTAGCATGTTTAAAGTGATTTTCATGCTTCCAGGGGCCCAAAACACAAGATTTGTGAAATGGTTAAAAGTGCATGAAAATGGCCAATTTACTCACTCTGAGGTCTCAAAAAGTGTTTCTTCACCCCGGGAAGTGAATTAAATACCATTTGGAGGCATTTAATGTTCAAGCAAAAACAGGTGATTTTTGACAAAAGAGATAACACCCCCCCATTACGTCATGCTTCAGAAAGGTGAAAAATGGTCCGTTTTCAAATGTTTTATTTTTGAACGTCAGTTCACATTTGTAGGTAGATCATCAGTTTTAGAGCTAAAATTAGCATGTTTAAAGTGATTTTCATGCTTCCAGGGGCCCAGGAAGTGAATTAAATACCATTTGGAGGCATTTAATGTTCAAGCAAAAACAGGTGATTTTTGACAAAAGAGATAACACCCCCCCATTACGTCATGCTTCAGAAAGGTAAAAAATTGTCCGTTTTCAAATGTTTTATTTTTGAAAGTCAGTTCACATTTGTAGGTAGATCATCAGTTTTAGAGCTAAAATTAGCATGTTTAAAGTGATTTTCATGCTTCCAGGGGCCCGGGAAGTGAATTAAATACCATTTGGAGGCATTTAATGTTCAAGCAAAAACAGGTGATTTTTGACAAAAGAAATAACACCCCCCATTGCGTCATGCTTCAGAAAGGTGAAAAATTGTCCGTTTTCAAATGTTTTATTTTTGAAAGTCAGTTCACATTTGTAGGTAGATCATCAGTTTTAGAGCTAAAATTAGCATGTTTAAAGTGATTTTCATGCTTCCAGGGGCTCAGGAAGTGAATTAAATACCATTTGGAGGCATTTAATGTTCAAGCAAAAACAGGTGATTTTTGACAAAAGAGATAACACCCCCCCCCATTACGTCATGCTTCAGAAAGGTGAAAAATGGTCCGTTTTCAAATGTTTTATTTTTTAACGTCAGTTCACATTTGTAGGTAGATCATCAGTTTTAGAGCTAAAATTAGCATGTTTAAAGTGATTTTCATGCTTCCAGGGGCCCAAAACACAAGATTTGTGGAATGGTTAAAAGTGCATGAAAATGGCCAATTTACTCACTCTGAGGTCTCAAAAAGTGTTTCTTCACCCCGGGAAGTGAATTAAATACCATTTGGAGGCATTTAATGTTCAAGCAAAAACAGGTGATTTTTGACAAAAGAGATAACACCCCCCCATTACGTCATGCTGCAGAAAGGTGAAAAATGGTCAGTTTTCAAATGTTTTATTTTTTAACGTCAGTTCACATTTGTAGGTAGATCATCAGTTTTGGAGCTAAAATTAGCATGTTTAAAGTGATTTTCATGCTTCCAGGGGCCCAAAACACAAGATTTGTGAAATGGTTAAAAGTGCATGAAAATGGCCAATTTACTCACTCTGAGGTCTCAAAAAGTGTTTCTTCACCCCGGGAAGTGAAATAAATACCATTTAGAGGCATTTAATGTTCAAGCAAAAACATGTGATTTTTGACAAAAGAGATAACACCCCCCCCATTACGTCATGCTGCAGAAAGGTGAAAAATGGTCCGTTTTCAAATGTTTTATTTTTTAACGTCAGTTCACATTTGTAGGTAGATCATCAGTTTTAGAGCTAAAATTAGCATGTTTAAAGTGATTTTCATGCTTCCAGGGGCCCAAAACACAAGATTTGTGAAATGGTTAAAAGTGCATGAAAATGGCCAATTTACTCACTCTGAGGTCTCAAAAGGTGTTTCTTCACCCCGGGAAGTGAATTAAATACCATTTGGAGGCATTTAATGTTCAAGCAAAAACATGTGATTTTTGACAAAAGAGATAACACCCCCCCATTACGTCATGCTTCAGAAAGGTGAAAAATGGTCCGTTTTCAAATGTTTTATTTTTGAACGTCAGTTCACATTTGTAGGTAGATCATCAGTTTTAAAGCTAAAATTAGCATGTTTAAAGTGATTTTCATGCTTCCAGGGGCCCGGGAAGTGAATTAAATACCATTTGGAGGCATTTAATGTTCAAGCAAAAACAGGTGATTTTTGACAAAAGAGATAACACCCCCCCCCCATTACGTCATGCTTCAGAAAGGTGAAAAATTGTCCGTTTTCAAATGTTTTATTTTTGAAAGTCAGTTCACATTTGTAGGTAGATCATCAGTTTTAGAGCTAAAATTAGCATGTTTAAAGTGATTTTCATGCTTCCAGGGGCCCGGGAAGTGAATTAAATATCATTTGGAGGCATTTAATGTTCAAGCAAAAACAGGTGATTTTTGACAAAAGAGATAACACCCCCCCATTACGTCATGCTGCAGAAAGGTGAAAAATGGTCCGTTTTCAAATGTTTTATTTTTTAACGTCAGTTCACATTTGTAGGTAGATCATCAGTTTTAGAGCTAAAATTAGCATGTTTAAAGTGATTTTCATGCTTCCAGGGGCCCAAAACACAAGATTTGTGGAATGGTTAAAAGTGCATGAAAATGGCCAATTTACTCACTCTGAGGTCTCAAAAAGTGTTTCTTCACCCCGGGAAGTGAATTAAATACCATTTGGAGGCAATTAATGTTCAAGCAAAAACAGGTGATTTTTGACAAAAGAGATAACACCCCCCCATTATGTCATGCTTCAGAAAGGTGAAAAATGGTCCGTTTTCAAATGTTTTCTTTTTGAACGTCAGTTCACATTTGTAGGTAGATCATCAGTTTTAGAGCTAAAATAAGCATGTTTAAAGTGATTTTCATGCTTCCAGGGGCCCGGGAAGTGAATTAAATACCATTTGGAGGCATTTAATGTTCAAGCAAAAACAGGTGATTTTTGACAAAAGAGATAACACCCCCCCATTACGTCATGCTTCAGAAAGGTGAAAAATGGTCCGTTTTCAAATGTTTTATTTTTGAACGTCAGTTCACATTTGTAGGTAGATCATCAGTTTTAGAGCTAAAATTAGCATGTTTAAAGTGATTTTCATGCTTCCAGGGGCCCGGGAAGTGAATTAAATACCATTTGGAGGCATTTAATGTTCAAGCAAAAACAGGTGATTTTTGACAAAAGAGATAACACCCCCCAATTACGTCATGCTTCAGAAAGGTGAAAAATGGTCCGTTTTCAAATGTTTTATTTTTGAACGTCAGTTCACATTTGTAGGTAGATCATCAGTTTTAGAGCTAAAATTAGCATGTTTAAAGTGATTTTCATGCTTCCAGGGGCCCGAGAAGTGAATTAAATACCATTTGTAGGCATTTAATGTTCAAGCAAAAACAGGTGATTTTTGACAAAAGAGATAACACCCCCCCATTACGTCATGCTTCAGAAAGGTGAAAAATTGTCCGTTTTCAAATGTTTTATTTTTGAAAGTCAGTTCACATTTGTAGGTAGATCATCAGTTTTAGAGCTAAAATTAGCATGTTTAAAGTGATTTTCATGCTTCCAGGGGCCCGGGAAGTGAATTAAATACCATTTGGAGGCATTTAATGTTCAAGCAAAAACAGGTGATTTTTGACAAAAGAGATAACACCCCCCCATTACGTCATGCTGCAGAAAGGTGAAAAATGGTCCGTTTTCAAATGTTTTATTTTTTAACGTCAGTTCACATTTGTAGGTAGATCATCAGTTTTAGAGCTAAAATTAGCATGTTTAAAGTGATTTTCATGCTTCCAGGGGCCCAAAACACAAGATTTGTGAAATGGTTAAAAGTGCATGAAAATGGCCAATTTACTCACTCTGAGGTCTCAAAAAGTGTTTCTTCACCCCGGGAAGAGAATTAAATACCATTTGGAGGCATTTAATGTTCAAGCAAAAACAGGTGATTTTTGACAAAAGAGATAACACCCCCCCATTACGTCATGCTTCAGAAAGGTGAAAAATGGTCCGTTTTCAAATGTTTTATTTTTGAACGTCAGTTCACATTTGTAGGTAGATCATCAGTTTTAGAGCTAAAAGTAGCATGTTTAAAGTGATTTTCATGCTTCCAGGGGCCCAAAACACAAGATTTGTGAAATGGTTAAAAGTGCATGAAAATGGCCAATTTACTCACTCTGAGGTCTCAAAAAGTGTTTCTTCACCCCGGGAAGTGAATTAAATACCATTTGGAGGCATTTAATGTTCAAGCAAAAACAGGTGATTTTTGACAAAAGAGATAACACCCCCCAATTACATCATGCTTCAGAAAGGTGAAAAATGGTCCGTTTTCAAATGTTTTATTTTTGAACGTCAGTTCACATTTGTAGGTAGATCATCAGTTTTAGAGCTAAAATTAGCATGTTTAAAGTGATTTTCATGCTTCCAGGGGCCCAGGAAGTGAATTAAATACCATTTGGAGGCATTTAATGTTCAAGCAAAAACAGGTGATTTTTGACAAAAGAGATAACACCCCCCCATTACGTCATGCTTCAGAAAGGTGAAAAATTGTCCGTTTTCAAATGTTTTATTTTTGAAAGTCAGTTCACATTTGTAGGTAGATCATCAGTTTTAGAGCTAAAATTAGCATGTTTAAAGTGATTTTCATGCTTCCAGGGGCCCGGAAAGTGAATTAAATACCATTTGGAGGCATTTAATGTTCAAGCAAAAACAGGTGATTTTTGACAAAAGAGATAACACCCCCCCATTACGTCATGCTTCAGAAAGGTGAAAAATTGTCCGTTTTCAAATGTTTTATTTTTGAAAGTCAGTTCACATTTGTAGGTAGATCATCAGTTTTAGAGCTAAAATTAGCATGTTTAAAGTGATTTTCATGCTTCCAGGGGCCCGGGAAGTGAATTAAATACCATTTGGAGGCATTTAATGTTCAAGCAAAAACAGGTGATTTTTGACAAAAGAGATAACACCCCCCCATTACGTCATGCTGCAGAAAGGTGAAAAATGGTCCGTTTTCAAATGTTTTATTTTTTAACGTCAGTTCACATTTGTAGGTAGATCATCAGTTTTAGAGCTAAAATTAGCATGTTTAAAGTGATTTTCATGCTTCCAGGGGCCCGGGAAGTGAATTAAATATCATTTGGAGGCATTTAATGTTCAAGCAAAAACAGGTGATTTTTGACAAAAGAGATAACACCCCCCCATTACGTCATGCTGCAGAAAGGTGAAAAATGGTCCGTTTTCAAATGTTTTATTTTTTAACGTCAGTTCACATTTGTAGGTAGATCATCAGTTTTAGAGCTAAAATTAGCATGTTTAAAGTGATTTTCATGCTTCCAGGGGCCCAAAACACAAGATTTGTGGAATGGTTAAAAGTGCATGAAAATGGCCAATTTACTCACTCTGAGGTCTCAAAAAGTGTTTCTTCACCCCGGGAAGTGAATTAAATACCATTTGGAGGCAATTAATGTTCAAGCAAAAACAGGTGATTTTTGACAAAAGAGATAACACCCCTCCATTATGTCATGCTTCAGAAAGGTGAAAAATGGACCGTTTTCAAATGTTTTATTTTTGAACGTCAGTTCACATTTGTAGGTAGATCATCAGTTTTAGAGCTAAAATAAGCATGTTTAAAGTGATTTTCATGCTTCCAGGGGCCCGGGAAGTGAATTAAATACCATTTGGAGGCATTTAATGTTCAAGCAAAAACAGGTGATTTTTGACAAAAGAGATAACACCCCCCAATTACGTCATGCTTCAGAAAGGTGAAAAATGGTCCGTTTTCAAATGTTTTCTTTTTGAACGTCAGTTCACATTTGTAGGTAGATCATCAGTTTTAGAGCTAAAATTTGCATGTTTAAAGTGATTTTCATGCTTCCAGGGGCCCGAGAAGTGAATTAAATACCATTTGTAGGCATTTAATGTTCAAGCAAAAACAGGTGATTTTTGACAAAAGAGATAACACCCCCCCATTACGTCATGCTTCAGAAAGGTGAAAAATTGTCCGTTTTCAAATGTTTTATTTTTGAAAGTCAGTTCACATTTGTAGGTAGATCATCAGTTTTAGAGCTAAAATTAGCATGTTTAAAGTGATTTTCATGCTTCCAGGGGCCCGGGAAGTGAATTAAATACCATTTGGAGGCATTTAATGTTCAAGCAAAAACAGGTGATTTTTGACAAAAGAGATAACACCCCCCCATTACGTCATGCTGCAGAAAGGTGAAAAATGGTCCGTTTTCAAATGTTTTATTTTTTAACGTCAGTTCACATTTGTAGGTAGATCATCAGTTTTAGAGCTAAAATTAGCATGTTTAAAGTGATTTTCATGCTTCCAGGGGCCCAAAACACAAGATTTGTGTAATGGTTAAAAGTGCATGAAAATGGCCAATTTACTCACTCTGAGGTCTCAAAAAGTGTTTCTTCACCCCGGGAAGAGAATTAAATGCCATTTGGAGGCATTTAATGTTCAAGCAAAAACAGGTGATTTTTGACAAAAGAGATAACACCCCCCCATTACGTCATGCTTCAGAAAGGTGAAAAATGGTCCGTTTTCAAATGTTTTATTTTTGAACGTCAGTTCACATTTGTAGGTAGATCATCAGTTTTAGAGCTAAAAGTAGCATGTTTAAAGTGATTTTCATGCTTCCAGGGGCCCAAAACACAAGATTTGTGAAATGGTTAAAAGTGCATGAAAATGGCCAATTTACTCACTCTGAGGTCTCAAAAAGTGTTTCTTCACCCCGGGAAGTGAATTAAATACCATTTGGAGGCATTTAATGTTCAAGCAAAAACAGGTGATTTTTGACAAAAGAGATAACACCCCCCAATTACATCATGCTTCAGAAAGGTGAAAAATGGTCCGTTTTCAAATGTTTTATTTTTGAACGTCAGTTCACATTTGTAGGTAGATCATCAGTTTTAGAGCTAAAATTAGCATGTTTAAAGTGATTTTCATGCTTCCAGGGGCCCAGGAAGTGAATTAAATACCATTTGGAGGCATTTAATGTTCAAGCAAAAACAGGTGATTTTTGACAAAAGAGATAACACCCCCCCCATTACGTCATGCTTCAGAAAGGTGAAAAATTGTCCGTTTTCAAATGTTTTATTTTTGAAAGTCAGTTCACATTTGTAGGTAGATCATCAGTTTTAGAGCTAAAATTAGCATGTTTAAAGTGATTTTCATGCTTCCAGGGGCCCGGGAAGTGAATTAAATACCATTTGGAGGCATTTAATGTTCAAGCAAAAACAGGTGATTTTTGACAAAAGAGATAACACCCCCCCATTACGTCATGCTGCAGAAAGGTGAAAAATGGTCCGTTTTCAAATGTTTTATTTTTTAACGTCAGTTCACATTTGTAGGTAGATTATCAGTTTTAGAGCTAAAATTAGCATGTTTAAAGTGATTTTCATGCTTCCAGGGGCCCAAAACACAAGATTTGTGAAATGGTTAAAAGTGCATGAAAATGGCCAATTTACTCACTCTGAGGTCTCAAAAAGTGTTTCTTCACCCCGGGAAGAGAATTAAATACCATTTGGAGGCATTTAATGTTCAAGCAAAAACAGGTGATTTTTGACAAAAGAGATAACACCCCCCCATTACGTCATGCTTCAGAAAGGTGAAAAATGGTCCGTTTTCAAATGTTTTATTTTTGAACGTCAGTTCACATTTGTAGGTAGATCATCAGTTTTAGAGCTAAAAGTAGCATGTTTAAAGTGATTTTCATGCTTCCAGGGGCCCAAAACACAAGATTTGTGAAATGGTTAAAAGTGCATGAAAATGGCCAATTTACTCACTCTGAGGTCTCAAAAAGTGTTTCTTCACCCCGGGAAGTGAATTAAATACCATTTGGAGGCATTTAATGTTCAAGCAAAAACAGGTGATTTTTGACAAAAGAGATAACACCCCCCCATTACGTCATGCTTCAGAAAGGTAAAAAATTGTCCGTTTTCAAATGTTTTATTTTTGAAAGTCAGTTCACATTTGTAGGTAGATCATCAGTTTTAGAGCTAAAATTAGCATGTTTAAAGTGATTTTCATGCTTCCAGGGGCCCGGGAAGTGAATTAAATACCATTTGGAGGCATTTAATGTTCAAGCAAAAACAGGTGATTTTTGACAAAAGAGATAACACCCCCCCATTGCGTCATGCTTCAGAAAGGTGAAAAATTGTCCGTTTTCAAATGTTTTATTTTTGAAAGTCAGTTCACATTTGTAGGTAGATCATCAGTTTTAGAGCTAAAATTAGCATGTTTAAAGTGATTTTCATGCTTCCAGGGGCCCAAAACACAAGATTTGTGTAATGGTTAAAAGTGCATGAAAATGGCCAATTTACTCACTCTGAGGTCTCAAAAAGTGTTTCTTCACCCCGGGAAGAGAATTAAATGCCATTTGGAGGCATTTAATGTTCAAGCAAAAACAGGTGATTTTTGACAAAAGAGATAACACCCCCCCATTACGTCATGCTTCAGAAAGGTGAAAAATGGTCCGTTTTCAAATGTTTTATTTTTGAACGTCAGTTCACATTTGTAGGTAGATCATCAGTTTTAGAGCTAAAAGTAGCATGTTTAAAGTGATTTTCATGCTTCCAGGGGCCCAAAACACAAGATTTGTGAAATGGTTAAAAGTGCATGAAAATGGCCAATTTACTCACTCTGAGGTCTCAAAAAGTGTTTCTTCACCCCGGGAAGTGAATTAAATACCATTTGGAGGCATTTAATGTTCAAGCAAAAACAGGTGATTTTTGACAAAAGAGATAACACCCCCCAATTACATCATGCTTCAGAAAGGTGAAAAATGGTCCGTTTTCAAATGTTTTATTTTTGAACGTCAGTTCACATTTGTAGGTAGATCATCAGTTTTAGAGCTAAAATTAGCATGTTTAAAGTGATTTTCATGCTTCCAGGGGCCCAGGAAGTGAATTAAATACCATTTGGAGGCATTTAATGTTCAAGCAAAAACAGGTGATTTTTGACAAAAGAGATAACACCCCCCCCATTACGTCATGCTTCAGAAAGGTGAAAAATTGTCCGTTTTCAAATGTTTTATTTTTGAAAGTCAGTTCACATTTGTAGGTAGATCATCAGTTTTAGAGCTAAAATTAGCATGTTTAAAGTGATTTTCATGCTTCCAGGGGCCCGGGAAGTGAATTAAATACCATTTGGAGGCATTTAATGTTCAAGCAAAAACAGGTGATTTTTGACAAAAGAGATAACACCCCCCCATTACGTCATGCTGCAGAAAGGTGAAAAATGGTCCGTTTTCAAATGTTTTATTTTTTAACGTCAGTTCACATTTGTAGGTAGATTATCAGTTTTAGAGCTAAAATTAGCATGTTTAAAGTGATTTTCATGCTTCCAGGGGCCCAAAACACAAGATTTGTGAAATGGTTAAAAGTGCATGAAAATGGCCAATTTACTCACTCTGAGGTCTCAAAAAGTGTTTCTTCACCCCGGGAAGAGAATTAAATACCATTTGGAGGCATTTAATGTTCAAGCAAAAACAGGTGATTTTTGACAAAAGAGATAACACCCCCCCATTACGTCATGCTTCAGAAAGGTGAAAAATGGTCCGTTTTCAAATGTTTTATTTTTGAACGTCAGTTCACATTTGTAGGTAGATCATCAGTTTTAGAGCTAAAAGTAGCATGTTTAAAGTGATTTTCATGCTTCCAGGGGCCCAAAACACAAGATTTGTGAAATGGTTAAAAGTGCATGAAAATGGCCAATTTACTCACTCTGAGGTCTCAAAAAGTGTTTCTTCACCCCGGGAAGTGAATTAAATACCATTTGGAGGCATTTAATGTTCAAGCAAAAACAGGTGATTTTTGACAAAAGAGATAACACCCCCCCATTACGTCATGCTTCAGAAAGGTAAAAAATTGTCCGTTTTCAAATGTTTTATTTTTGAAAGTCAGTTCACATTTGTAGGTAGATCATCAGTTTTAGAGCTAAAATTAGCATGTTTAAAGTGATTTTCATGCTTCCAGGGGCCCGGGAAGTGAATTAAATACCATTTGGAGGCATTTAATGTTCAAGCAAAAACAGGTGATTTTTGACAAAAGAGATAACACCCCCCCATTGCGTCATGCTTCAGAAAGGTGAAAAATTGTCCGTTTTCAAATGTTTTATTTTTGAAAGTCAGTTCACATTTGTAGGTAGATCATCAGTTTTAGAGCTAAAATTAGCATGTTTAAAGTGATTTTCATGCTTCCAGGGGCTCGGGAAGTGAATTAAATACCATTTGGAGGCATTTAATGTTCAAGCAAAAACAGGTGATTTTTGACAAAAGAGATAACACCCCCCCAAATTACGTCATGCTTCAGAAAGGTGAAAAATGGTCCGTTTTCAAATGTTTTATTTTTTAACGTCAGTTCACATTTGTAGGTAGATCATCAGTTTTAGAGCTAAAATTAGCATGTTTAAAGTGATTTTCATGCTTCCAGGGGCCCAAAACACAAGATTTGTGAAATGGTTAAAAGTGCATGAAAATTGCCAATTTACTCACTCTGAGGTCTCAAAAGGTGTTTCTTCACCCCGGGAAGTGAATTAAATACCATTTGGAGGCATTTAATGTTCAAGCAAAAACATGTGATTTTTGACAAAAGAGATAACACCCCCCCATTACGTCATGCTTCAGAAAGGTGAAAAATGGTCCGTTTTCAAATGTTTTATTTTTGAACGTCAGTTCACATTTGTAGGTAGATCATCAGTTTTAAAGCTAAAATTAGCATGTTTAAAGTGATTTTCATGCTTCCAGGGGCCCGGGAAGTGAATTAAATACCATTTGGAGGCATTTAATGTTCAAGCAAAAACAGGTGATTTTTGACAAAAGAGATAACACCCCCCCCTATTACGTCATGCTTCAGAAAGGTGAAAAATTGTCCGTTTTCAAATGTTTTATTTTTGAAAGTCAGTTCACATTTGTAGGTAGATCATCAGTTTTAGAGCTAAAATTAGCATGTTTAAAGTGATTTTCATGCTTCCAGGGGCCCGGGAAGTGAATTAAATATCATTTGGAGGCATTTAATGTTCAAGCAAAAACAGGTGATTTTTGACAAAAGAGATAACACCCCCCCATTACGTCATGCTGCAGAAAGGTGAAAAATGGTCCGTTTTCAAATGTTTTATTTTTTAACGTCAGTTCACATTTGTAGGTAGATCATCAGTTTTAGAGCTAAAATTAGCATGTTTAAAGTGATTTTCATGCTTCCAGGGGCCCAAAACACAAGATTTGTGGAATGGTTAAAAGTGCATGAAAATGGCCAATTTACTCACTCTGAGGTCTCAAAAAGTGTTTCTTCACCCCGGGAAGTGAATTAAATACCATTTGGAGGCAATTAATGTTCAAGCAAAAACAGGTGATTTTTGACAAAAGAGATAACACCCCCCCATTATGTCATGCTTCAGAAAGGTGAAAAATGGTCCGTTTTCAAATGTTTTATTTTTGAACGTCAGTTCACATTTGTAGGTAGATCATCAGTTTTAGAGCTAAAATAAGCATGTTTAAAGTGATTTTCATGCTTCCAGGGGCCCGGGAAGTGAATTAAATACCATTTGGAGGCATTTAATGTTCAAGCAAAAACAGGTGATTTTTGACAAAAGAGATAACACCCCCCCATTACGTCATGCTTCAGAAAGGTGAAAAATGGTCCGTTTTCAAATGTTTTATTTTTGAACGTCAGTTCACATTTGTAGGTAGATCATCAGTTTTAGAGCTAAAATTAGCATGTTTAAAGTGATTTTCATGCTTCCAGGGGCCCGGGAAGTGAATTAAATACCATTTGGAGGCATTTAATGTTCAAGCAAAAACAGGTGATTTTTGACAAAAGAGATAACACCCCCCAATTACGTCATGCTTCAGAAAGGTGAAAAATGGTCCGTTTTCAAATGTTTTATTTTTGAACGTCAGTTCACATTTGTAGGTAGATCATCAGTTTTAGAGCTAAAATTAGCATGTTTAAAGTGATTTTCATGCTTCCAGGGGCCCGAGAAGTGAATTAAATACCATTTGTAGGCATTTAATGTTCAAGCAAAAACAGGTGATTTTTGACAAAAGAGATAACACCCCCCCATTACGTCATGCTTCAGAAAGGTGAAAAATTGTCCGTTTTCAAATGTTTTATTTTTGAAAGTCAGTTCACATTTGTAGGTAGATCATCAGTTTTAGAGCTAAAATTAGCATGTTTAAAGTGATTTTCATGCTTCCAGGGGCCCAAAACACAAGATTTGTGAAATGGTTAAAAGTGCATGAAAATGGCCAATTTACTCACTCTGAGGTCTCAAAAAGTGTTTCTTCACCCCGGGAAGAGAATTAAATACCATTTGGAGGCATTTAATGTTCAAGCAAAAACAGGTGATTTTTGACAAAAGAGATAACACCCCCCCATTACGTCATGCTTCAGAAAGGTGAAAAATGGTCCGTTTTCAAATGTTTTATTTTTGAACGTCAGTTCACATTTGTAGGTAGATCATCAGTTTTAGAGCTAAAAGTAGCATGTTTAAAGTGATTTTCATGCTTCCAGGGGCCCAAAACACAAGATTTGTGAAATGGTTAAAAGTGCATGAAAATGGCCAATTTACTCACTCTGAGGTCTCAAAAAGTGTTTCTTCACCCCGGGAAGTGAATTAAATACCATTTGGAGGCATTTAATGTTCAAGCAAAAACAGGTGATTTTTGACAAAAGAGATAACACCCCCCAATTACATCATGCTTCAGAAAGGTGAAAAATGGTCCGTTTTCAAATGTTTTATTTTTGAACGTCAGTTCACATTTGTAGGTAGATCATCAGTTTTAGAGCTAAAATTAGCATGTTTAAAGTGATTTTCATGCTTCCAGGGGCCCAGGAAGTGAATTAAATACCATTTGGAGGCATTTAATGTTCAAGCAAAAACAGGTGATTTTTGACAAAAGAGATAACACCCCCCCCATTACGTCATGCTTCAGAAAGGTGAAAAATTGTCCGTTTTCAAATGTTTTATTTTTGAAAGTCAGTTCACATTTGTAGGTAGATCATCAGTTTTAGAGCTAAAATTAGCATGTTTAAAGTGATTTTCATGCTTCCAGGGGCCCGGGAAGTGAATTAAATACCATTTGGAGGCATTTAATGTTCAAGCAAAAACAGGTGATTTTTGACAAAAGAGATAACACCCCCCCATTACGTCATGCTGCAGAAAGGTGAAAAATGGTCCGTTTTCAAATGTTTTATTTTTCAACGTCAGTTCACATTTGTAGGTAGATCATCAGTTTTAGAGCTAAAATTAGCATGTTTAAAGTGATTTTCATGCTTCCAGGGGCCCAAAACACAAGATTTGTGAAATGGTTAAAAGTGCATGAAAATGGCCAATTTACTCACTCTGAGGTCTCAAAAAGTGTTTCTTCACCCCGGGAAGAGAATTAAATACCATTTGGAGGCATTTAATGTTCAAGCAAAAACAGGTGATTTTTGACAAAAGAGATAACACCCCCCCATTACGTCATGCTTCAGAAAGGTGAAAAATGGTCCGTTTTCAAATGTTTTATTTTTGAACGTCAGTTCACATTTGTAGGTAGATCATCAGTTTTAGAGCTAAAAGTAGCATGTTTAAAGTGATTTTCATGCTTCCAGGGGCCCAAAACACAAGATTTGTGAAATGGTTAAAAGTGCATGAAAATGGCCAATTTACTCACTCTGAGGTCTCAAAAAGTGTTTCTTCACCCCGGGAAGTGAATTAAATACCATTTGGAGGCATTTAATGTTCAAGCAAAAACAGGTGATTTTTGACAAAAGAGATAACACCCCCCCATTACGTCATGCTTCAGAAAGGTGAAAAATGGTCCGTTTTCAAATGTTTTATTTTTGAACGTCAGTTCACATTTGTAGGTAGATCATCAGTTTTAGAGCTAAAATTAGCATGTTTAAAGTGATTTTCATGCTTCCAGGGGCCCAGGAAGTGAATTAAATACCATTTGGAGGCATTTAATGTTCAAGCAAAAACAGGTGATTTTTGACAAAAGAGATAACACCCCCCATTACGTCATGCTTCAGAAAGGTAAAAAATTGTCCGTTTTCAAATGTTTTATTTTTGAAAGTCAGTTCACATTTGTAGGTAGATCATCAGTTTTAGAGCTAAAATTAGCATGTTTAAAGTGATTTTCATGCTTCCAGGGGCTCGGGAAGTGAATTAAATACCATTTGGAGGCATTTAATGTTCAAGCAAAAACAGGTGATTTTTGACAAAAGAGATAACACCCCCCCCCCCATTACGTCATGCTTCAGAAAGGTGAAAAATGGTCCGTTTTCAAATGTTTTATTTTTTAACGTCAGTTCACATTTGTAGGTAGATCATCAGTTTTAGAGCTAAAATTAGCATGTTTAAAGTGATTTTCATGCTTCCAGGGGCCCAAAACACAAGATTTGTGGAATGGTTAAAAGTGCATGAAAATGGCTAATTTACTCACTCTGAGGTCTCAAAAAGTGTTTCTTCACCCCGGGAAGTGAATTAAATACCATTTGGAGGCAATTAATGTTCAAGCAAAAACAGGTGATTTTTGACAAAAGAGATAACACCCCCCATTATGTCGTGCTTCAGAAAGGTGAAAAATGGTCCGTTTTCAAATGTTTTATTTTTGAACGTCAGTTCACATTTGTAGGTAGATCATCAGTTTTAGAGCTAAAATAAGCATGTTTAAAGTGATTTTCATGCTTCCAGGGGCCCGGGAAGTGAATTAAATACCATTTGGAGGCATTTAATGTTCAAGCAAAAACAGGTGATTTTTGACAAAAGAGATAACACCCCCCCATTACGTCATGCTGCAGAAAGGTGAAAAATGGTCAGTTTTCAAATGTTTTATTTTTTAACGTCAGTTCACATTTGTTGGTAGATCATCAGTTTTGGAGCTAAAATTAGCATGTTTAAAGTGATTTTCATGCTTCCAGGGGCCCAAAACACAAGATTTGTGAAATGGTTAAAAGTGCATGAAAATAACCAATTTACTCACTCTGAGGTCTCAAAAAGTGTTTCTTCACCCCGGGAAGTGAATTAAATACCATTTAGAGGCATTTAATGTTCAAGCAAAAACATGTGATTTTTGACAAAAGAGATAACACCCCCCCCATTACGTCATGCTGCAGAAAGGTGAAAAATGGTCCGTTTTCAAATGTTTTATTTTTTAACGTCAGTTCACATTTGTAGGTAGATCATCAGTTTTAGAGCTAAAATTAGCATGTTTAAAGTGATTTTCATGCTTCCAGGGGCCCAAAACACAAGATTTGTGAAATGGTTAAAAGTGCATGAAAATGGCCAATTTACTCACTCTGAGGTCTCAAAAGGTGTTTCTTCACCCCGGGAAGTGAATTAAATACCATTTGGAGGCATTTAATGTTCAAGCAAAAACATGTGATTTTTGACAAAAGAGATAACACCCCCCCCATTACGTCATGCTTCAGAAAGGTGAAAAATGGTCCGTTTTCAAATGTTTTATTTTTGAACGTCAGTTCACATTTGTAGGTAGATCATCAGTTTTAAAGCTAAAATTAGCATGTTAAAAGTGATTTTCATGCTTCCAGGGGCCCGGGAAGTGAATTAAATACCATTTGGAGGCATTTAATGTTCAAGCAAAAACAGGTGATTTTTGACAAAAGAGATAACACCCCCCCCATTACGTCATGCTTCAGAAAGGTGAAAAATTGTCCGTTTTCAAATGTTTTATTTTTGAAAGTCAGTTCACATTTGTAGGTAGATCATCAGTTTTAGAGCTAAAATTAGCATGTTTAAAGTGATTTTCATGCTTCCAGGGGCCCGGGAAGTGAATTAAATATCATTTGGAGGCATTTAATGTTCAAGCAAAAACAGGTGATTTTTGACAAAAGAGATAACACCCCCCCATTACGTCATGCTGCAGAAAGGTGAAAAATGGTCCGTTTTCAAATGTTTTATTTTTGAAAGTCAGTTCACATTTGTAGGTAGATCATCAGTTTTAGAGCTAAAATTAGCATGTTTAAAGTGATTTTCATGCTTCCAGGGGCCCGGGAAGTGAATTAAATACCATTTGGAGGCATTTAATGTTCAAGCAAAAACAGGTGATTTTTGACAAAAGAGATAACACCCCCCAATTACGTCATGCTTCAGAAAGGTGAAAAATGGTCCGTTTTCAAATGTTTTATTTTTGAACGTCAGTTCACATTTGTAGGTAGATCATCAGTTTTAGAGCTAAAATTAGCATGTTTAAAGTGATTTTCATGCTTCCAGGGGCCCGAGAAGTGAATTAAATACCATTTGTAGGCATTTAATGTTCAAGCAAAAACAGGTGATTTTTGACAAAAGAGATAACACCCCCCCATTACGTCATGCTGCAGAAAGGTGAAAAATGGTCAGTTTTCAAATGTTTTATTTTTTAACGTCAGTTCACATTTGTAGGAAGATCATCAGTTTTAGAGCTAAAATTAGCATGTTTAAAGTGATTTTCATGCTTCCAGGGGCCCAAAACACAAGATTTGTGAAATGGTTAAAAGTGCATGAAAATGGCCAATTTACTCACTCTGAGGTCTCAAAAAGTGTTTCTTCACCCCGGGAAGTGAATTAAATACCATTTGGAGGCATTTAATGTTCAAGCAAAAACAGGTAATTTTTGACAAAAGAGATAACACCCCCCCCCATTACGTCATGCTGCAGAAAGGTGAAAAATGGTCCGTTTTCAAATGTTTTATTTTTTAACGTCAGTTCACATTTGTAGGTAGATCATCAGTTTTAGAGCTAAAATTAGCATGTTTAAAGTGATTTTCATGCTTCCAGGCGCCCAAAACACAAGATTTGTGAAATGGTTAAAAGTGCATGAAAATGGCCAATTTACTCACTCTGAGGTCTCAAAAGGTGTTTCTTCACCCCGGGAAGTGAATTAAATACCATTTGGAGGCATTTAATGTTCAAGCAAAAACATGTGATTTTTGACAAAAGAGATAACACCCCCCCATTACGTCATGCTTCAGAAAGGTGAAAAATGGTCCGTTTTCAAATGTTTTATTTTTGAACGTCAGTTCACATTTGTAGGTAGATCATCAGTTTTAGAGCTAAAATTAGCATGTTTAAAGTGATTTTCATGCTTCCAGGGGCCCGGGAAGTGAATTAAATATAATTTGGAGGCATTTAATGTTCAAGCAAAAACAGGTGATTTTTGACAAAAGAGATAACACCCCCCCATTACGTCATGCTGCAGAAAGGTGAAAAATGGTCCGTTTTCAAATGTTTTATTTTTTAACGTCAGTTCACATTTGTAGGTAGATCATCAGTTTTAGAGCTAAAATTAGCATGTTTAAAGTGATTTTCATGCTTCCAGGGGCCCTGGAAGTGAATTAAATACAATTTGGAGGCATTTAATGTTCAAGCAAAAACAGGTGATTTTTGACAAAAGAGATAACACCCCCCCATTACGTCATGCTTCAGAAAGGTGAAAAATTGTCCGTTTTCAAATGTTTTATTTTTGAAAGTCAGTTCACATTTGTAGGTAGATCATCAGTTTTAGAGCTAAAATTAGCATGTTTAAAGTGATTTTCATGCTTCCAGGGGCCCGGGAAGTGAATTACATACCATTTGGAGGCATTTAATGTTCAAGCAAAAACAGGTGATTTTTGACAAAAGAGATAACACCCCCCCATTACGTCATGCTTCAGAAAGGTGAAAAATGGTCCATTTTCAAATGTTTTATTTTTGAACGTCAGTTCACATTTGTAGGTAGATCATCAGTTTTAGAGCTAAAATTAGCATGTTTAAAGTGATTTTCATGCTTCCAGGGGCCCAGGAAGTGAATTAAATACCATTTGGAGGCATTTAATGTTCAAGCAAAAACAGGTGATTTTTGACAAAAGAGATAACACCCCGCCATTACGTCATGCTTCAGAAAGGTGAAAAATTGTCCGTTTTCAAATGTTTTATTTTTTAACGACAGTTCACATTTGTAGGTAGATCATCAGTTTTAGAGCTAAAATTAGCATGTTTAAAGTGATTTTCATGCTTCCAGGGGCCCAAAACACAAGATTTGTGGAATGGTTAAAAGTGCATGAAAATGGCCAATTTACTCACTCTGAGGTCTCAAAAAGTGTTTCTTCACCCCGGGAAGTGAATTAATTACCATTTGGAGGCAATTAATGTTCAAGCAAAAACAGGTGATTTTTGACAAAAGAGATAACACCCCCCCATTATGTCATGCTTCAGAAAGGTGAAAAATGGTCCGTTTTCAAATGTTTTATTTTTGAACGTCAGTTCACATTTGTAGGTAGATCATCAGTTTTAGAGCTAAAATAAGCATGTTTAAAGTGATTTTCATGCTTCCAGGGGCCCGGGAAGTGAATTAAATACCATTTGGAGGCATTTAATGTTCAAGCAAAAACAGGTGATTTTTGACAAAAGAGATAACACCCCCCCCATTACGTCATGCTGCAGAAAGGTGAAAAATGGTCCGTTTTCAAATGTTTTATTTTTTAACGTCAGTTCACATTTGTAGGTAGATCATCAGTTTTAGAGCTAAAATTAGCATGTTTAAAGTGATTTTCATGCTTCCAGGGGCCCAAAACACAAGATTTGTGGAATGGTTAAAAGTGCATGAAAATGGCCAATTTACTCACTCTGAGGTCTCAAAAAGTGTTTCTTCACCCCGGGAAGTGAATTAAATACCATTTGGAGGCATTTAATGTTCAAGCAAAAACATGTGATTTTTGACAAAAGAGATAACACCCCCCCATTACGTCATGCTTCAGAAAGGTGAAAAATGGTCCGTTTTCAAATGTTTTATTTTTTACCGACAGTTCACATTTGTAGGTAGATCATCAGTTTTAGAGCTAAAATTAGCATGTTTAAAGTGATTTTCATGCTTCCAGGGGCCCAAAACACAAGATTTGTGGAATGGTTAAAAGTGCATGAAAATGGCCAATTTACTCACTCTGAGGTCTCAAAAAGTGTTTCTTCACCCCGGGAAGTGAATTAAATACCATTTGGAGGCAATTAATGTTCAAGCAAAAACAGGTGATTTTTGACAAAAGAGATAACACCCCCCCCATTATGTCATGCTTCAGAAAGGTGAAAAATGGTCCGTTTTCAAATGTTTTATTTTTGAACGTCAGTTCACATTTGTAGGTAGATCATCAGTTTTAGAGCTAAAATAAGCATGTTTAAAGTGATTTTCATGCTTCCAGGGGCCCGGGAAGTGAATTAAATACCATTTGGAGGCATTTAATGTTCAAGCAAAAACAGGTGATTTTTGACAAAAGAGATAACACCCCCCCCCATTACGTCATGCTGCAGAAAGGTGAAAAATGGTCCGTTTTCAAATGTTTTATTTTTTAACGTCAGTTCACATTTGTAGGTAGATCATCAGTTTTAGAGCTAAAATTAGCATGTTTAAAGTGATTTTCATGCTTCCAGGGGCCCAAAACACAAGATTTGTGAAATGGTTAAAAGTGCATGAAAATGGCCAATTTACTCACTCTGAGGTCTCAAAAAGTGTTTCTTCACCCCGGGAAGTGAATTAAATACCATTTGGAGGCATTTAATGTTCAAGCAAAAACATGTGATTTTTGACAAAAGAGATAACACCCCCCCATTACGTCATGCTTCAGAAAGGTGAAAAATGGTCCGTTTTCAAATGTTTTATTTTTGAACGTCAGTTCACATTTGTAGGTAGATCATCAGTTTTAGAGCTAAAATTAGCATGTTTAAAGTGATTTTCATGCTTCCAGGGGCCCGGGAAGTGAATTAAATACCATTTGGAGGCATTTAATGTTCAAGCAAAAACAGGTGATTTTTGACAAAAGAGATAACACCCCCCCATTACGTCATGCTGCAGAAAGGTGAAAAATGGTCCGTTTTCAAATGTTTTATTTTTTAACGTCAGTTCACATTTGTAGGTAGATCATCAGTTTTAGAGCTAAAATTAGCATGTTTAAAGTGATTTTCATGCTTCCAGGGGCCCGGGAAGTGAATTAAATACAATTTGGAGGCATTTAATGTTCAAGCAAAAACAGGTGATTTTTGACAAAAGAGATAACACCCCCCCATTACGTCATGCTTCAGAAAGGTGAAAAATTGTCCGTTTTCAAATGTTTTATTTTTGAAAGTCAGTTCACATTTGTAGGTAGATCATCAGTTTTAGAGCTAAAATTAGCATGTTTAAAGTGATTTTCATGCTTCCAGGGGCCCGGGAAGTGAATTACATACCATTTGGAGGCATTTAATGTTCAAGCAAAAACAGGTGATTTTTGACAAAAGAGATAACACCCCCCCATTACGTCATGCTTCAGAAAGGTGAAAAATGGTCCATTTTCAAATGTTTTATTTTTGAACGTCAGTTCACATTTGTAGGTAGATCATCAGTTTTAGAGCTAAAATTAGCATGTTTAAAGTGATTTTCATGCTTCCAGGGGCCCAGGAAGTGAATTAAATACCATTTGGAGGCATTTAATGTTCAAGCAAAAACAGGTGATTTTTGACAAAAGAGATAACACCCCCCCATTACGTCATGCTTCAGAAAGGTGAAAAATTGTCCGTTTTCAAATGTTTTATTTTTGAAAGTCAGTTCACATTTGTAGGTAGATCATCAGTTTTAGAGCTAAAATTAGCATGTTTAAAGTGATTTTCATGCTTCCAGGGGCCCGGGAAGTGAATTAAATACCATTTGGAGGCATTTAATGTTCAAGCAAAAACAGGTGATTTTTGACAAAAGAGATAACACCCCCCCATTACGTCATGCTGCAGAAAGGTGAAAAATGGTCCGTTTTGAAATGTTTTATTTTTTAACGTCAGTTCACATTTGTAGGTAGATCATCAGTTTTAGAGCTAAAATTAGCATGTTTAAAGTGATTTTCATGCTTCCAGGGGCCCAAAACACAAGATTTGTGAAATGGTTAAAAGTGCATGAAAATGGCAATTTACTCACTCTGAGGTCTCAAAAAGTGTTTCTTCACCCCGGGAAGTGAATTAAATACCATTTGGAGGCATTTAATGTTCAAGCAAAAACAGGTGATTTTTGACAAAAGAGATAACACCCCCCCATTGCGTCATGCTTCAGAAAGGTGAAAAATTGTCCGTTTTCAAATGTTTTATTTTTTGAAAGTCAGTTCACATTTGTAGGTAGATCATCAGTTTTAGAGCTAAAATTTGCATGTTTAAAGTGATTTTCATGCTTCCAGGGGCCCGGTAAGTGAATTAAATACCATTTGGAGGCATTTAATGTTCAAGCAAAAACAGGTGATTTTTGACAAAAGAGATAACACCCCCCCCATTACGTCATGCTTCAGAAAGGTGAAAAATGGTCCGTTTTCAAATGTTTTATTTTTTAACGTCAGTTCACATTTGTAGGTAGATCATCAGTTTTAGAGCTAAAATAAGCATGTTTAAAGTGATTTTCATGCTTCCAGGGGCCCGGGAAGTGAATTAAATACCATTTGGAGGCATTTAATGTTCAAGCAAAAACAGGTGATTTTTGACAAAAGAGATAACACCCCCCCATTATGTCATGCTTCAGAAAGGTGAAAAATGGTCCGTTTTCAAATGTTTTATTTTTTAACGTCAGTTCACATTTGTAGGTAGATCATCAGTTTTAGAGCTAAAATTAGCATGTTTAAAGTGATTTTCATGCTTCCAGGGGCCCGGGAAGTGAATTAAATACAATTTGGAGGCATTTAATGTTCAAGCAAAAACAGGTGATTTTTGACAAAAGAGATAACACCCCCCCATTACGTCATGCTTCAGAAAGGTGAAAAATTGTCCGTTTTCAAATGTTTTATTTTTGAAAGTCAGTTCACATTTGTAGGTAGATCATCAGTTTTAGAGCTAAAATTAGCATGTTTAAAATGATTTTCATGCTTCCAGGGGCCCGGGAAGTTAATTACATACCATTTGGAGGCATTTAATGTTCAAGCAAAAACAGGTGATTTTTGACAAAAGAGATAACACCCCCCCATTACGTCATGCTTCAGAAAGGTGAAAAATGGTCCATTTTCAAATGTTTTATTTTTGAACGTCAGTTCACATTTGTAGGTAGATCATCAGTTTTAGAGCTAAAATTAGCATGTTTAAAGTGATTTTCATGCTTCCAGGGGCCCAGGAAGTGAATTAAATACCATTTGGAGGCATTTAATGTTCAAGCAAAAACAGGTGATTTTTGACAAAAGAGATAACACCCCCCCATTACGTCATGCTTCAGAAAGGTGAAAAATTGTCAGTTTTCAAATGTTTTATTTTTGAAAGTCAGTTCACATTTGTACGTAGATCATCAGTTTTAGAGCTAAAATTAGCATGTTTAAAGTGATTTTCATGCTTCCAGGGGCCCGGGAAGTGAATTAAATACCATTTGGAGGCATTTAATGTTCAAGCAAAAACAGGTGATTTTTGACAAAAGAGATAACACCCCCCCATTACGTCATGCTGCAGAAAGGTGAAAAATGGTCCGTTTTGAAATGTTTTATTTTTTAACGTCAGTTCACATTTGTAGGTAGATCATCAGTTTTAGAGCTAAAATTAGCATGTTTAAAGTGATTTTCATGCTTCCAGGGGCCCAAAACACAAGATTTGTGAAATGGTTAAAAGTGCATGAAAATGGCAATTTACTCACTCTGAGGTCTCAAAAAGTGTTTCTTCACCCCGGGAAGTGAATTAAATACCATTTGGAGGCATTTAATGTTCAAGCAAAAACAGGTGATTTTTGACAAAAGAGATAACACCCCCCCATTGCGTCATGCTTCAGAAAGGTGAAAAATTGTCCGTTTTCAAATGTTTTATTTTTTGAAAGTCAGTTCACATTTGTAGGTAGATCATCAGTTTTAGAGCTAAAATTTGCATGTTTAAAGTGATTTTCATGCTTCCAGGGGCCCGGTAAGTGAATTAAATACCATTTGGAGGCATTTAATGTTCAAGCAAAAACAGGTGATTTTTGACAAAAGAGATAACACCCCCCCATTACGTCATGCTTCAGAAAGGTGAAAAATGGTCCGTTTTCAAATGTTTTATTTTTTAACGTCAGTTCACATTTGTAGGTAGATCATCAGTTTTAGAGCTAAAATTAGCATGTTTAAAGTGATTTTCATGCTTCCAGGGGCCCAAAACACAAGATTTGTGGAATGGTTAAAAGTGCATGGAAATTGCCAATTTACTCACTCTGAGGTCTCAAAAAGTGTTTCTTCACCCCGGGAAGTGAATTAAATACCATTTGGAGGCAATTAATGTTCAAGCAAAAACAGGTGATTTTTGACAAAAGAGATAACACCCCCCCATTATGTCATGCTTCAGAAAGGTGAAAAATGGTCCGTTTTCAAATGTTTTATTTTTGAACGTCAGTTCACATTTGTAGGTAGATCATCAGTTTTAGAGCTAAAATAAGCATGTTTAAAGTGATTTTCATGCTTCCAGGGGCCCGGGAAGTGAATTAAATACCATTTGGAGGCATTTAATGTTCAAGCAAAAACAGGTGATTTTTGACAAAAGAGATAACACCCCCCCCATTACGTCATGCTGCAGAAAGGTGAAAAATGGTCCGTTTTCAAATGTTTTATTTTTTAACGTCAGTTCACATTTGTAGGTAGATCATCAGTTTTAGAGCTAAAATTAGCATGTTTAAAGTGATTTTCATGCTTCCAGGGGCCCAAAACACAAGATTTGTGGAATGGTTAAAAGTGCATGAAAATGGCCAATTTACTCACTCTGAGGTCTCAAAAAGTGTTTCTTCACCCCGGGAAGTGAATTAAATACCATTTGGAGGCATTTAATGTTCAAGCAAAAACATGTGATTTTTGACAAAAGAGATAACACCCCCCCATTACGTCATGCTTCAGAAAGGTGAAAAATGGTCCGTTTTCAAATGTTTTATTTTTTACCGACAGTTCACATTTGTAGGTAGATCATCAGTTTTAGAGCTAAAATTAGCATGTTTAAAGTGATTTTCATGCTTCCAGGGGCCCAAAACACAAGATTTGTGGAATGGTTAAAAGTGCATGAAAATGGCCAATTTACTCACTCTGAGGTCTCAAAAAGTGTTTCTTCACCCCGGGAAGTGAATTAAATACCATTTGGAGGCAATTAATGTTCAAGCAAAAACAGGTGATTTTTGACAAAAGAGATAACACCCCCCCCATTATGTCATGCTTCAGAAAGGTGAAAAATGGTCCGTTTTCAAATGTTTTATTTTTGAACGTCAGTTCACATTTGTAGGTAGATCATCAGTTTTAGAGCTAAAATAAGCATGTTTAAAGTGATTTTCATGCTTCCAGGGGCCCGGGAAGTGAATTAAATACCATTTGGAGGCATTTAATGTTCAAGCAAAAACAGGTGATTTTTGACAAAAGAGATAACACCCCCCCCCCATTACGTCATGCTGCAGAAAGGTGAAAAATGGTCCGTTTTCAAATGTTTTATTTTTTAACGTCAGTTCACATTTGTAGGTAGATCATCAGTTTTAGAGCTAAAATTAGCATGTTTAAAGTGATTTTCATGCTTCCAGGGGCCCAAAACACAAGATTTGTGAAATGGTTAAAAGTGCATGAAAATGGCCAATTTACTCACTCTGAGGTCTCAAAAAGTGTTTCTTCACCCCGGGAAGTGAATTAAATACCATTTGGAGGCATTTAATGTTCAAGCAAAAACATGTGATTTTTGACAAAAGAGATAACACCCCCCCATTACGTCATGCTTCAGAAAGGTGAAAAATGGTCCGTTTTCAAATGTTTTATTTTTGAACGTCAGTTCACATTTGTAGGTAGATCATCAGTTTTAGAGCTAAAATTAGCATGTTTAAAGTGATTTTCATGCTTCCAGGGGCCCGGGAAGTGAATTAAATACCATTTGGAGGCATTTAATGTTCAAGCAAAAACAGGTGATTTTTGACAAAAGAGATAACACCCCCCCATTACGTCATGCTGCAGAAAGGTGAAAAATGGTCCGTTTTCAAATGTTTTATTTTTTAACGTCAGTTCACATTTGTAGGTAGATCATCAGTTTTAGAGCTAAAATTAGCATGTTTAAAGTGATTTTCATGCTTCCAGGGGCCCGGGAAGTGAATTAAATACAATTTGGAGGCATTTAATGTTCAAGCAAAAACAGGTGATTTTTGACAAAAGAGATAACACCCCCCCATTACGTCATGCTTCAGAAAGGTGAAAAATTGTCCGTTTTCAAATGTTTTATTTTTGAAAGTCAGTTCACATTTGTAGGTAGATCATCAGTTTTAGAGCTAAAATTAGCATGTTTAAAGTGATTTTCATGCTTCCAGGGGCCCGGGAAGTGAATTACATACCATTTGGAGGCATTTAATGTTCAAGCAAAAACAGGTGATTTTTGACAAAAGAGATAACACCCCCCCATTACGTCATGCTTCAGAAAGGTGAAAAATGGTCCATTTTCAAATGTTTTATTTTTGAACGTCAGTTCACATTTGTAGGTAGATCATCAGTTTTAGAGCTAAAATTAGCATGTTTAAAGTGATTTTCATGCTTCCAGGGGCCCAGGAAGTGAATTAAATACCATTTGGAGGCATTTAATGTTCAAGCAAAAACAGGTGATTTTTGACAAAAGAGATAACACCCCCCCATTACGTCATGCTTCAGAAAGGTGAAAAATTGTCCGTTTTCAAATGTTTTATTTTTGAAAGTCAGTTCACATTTGTAGGTAGATCATCAGTTTTAGAGCTAAAATTAGCATGTTTAAAGTGATTTTCATGCTTCCAGGGGCCCGGGAAGTGAATTAAATACCATTTGGAGGCATTTAATGTTCAAGCAAAAACAGGTGATTTTTGACAAAAGAGATAACACCCCCCCATTACGTCATGCTGCAGAAAGGTGAAAAATGGTCCGTTTTGAAATGTTTTATTTTTTAACGTCAGTTCACATTTGTAGGTAGATCATCAGTTTTAGAGCTAAAATTAGCATGTTTAAAGTGATTTTCATGCTTCCAGGGGCCCAAAACACAAGATTTGTGAAATGGTTAAAAGTGCATGAAAATGGCAATTTACTCACTCTGAGGTCTCAAAAAGTGTTTCTTCACCCCGGGAAGTGAATTAAATACCATTTGGAGGCATTTAATGTTCAAGCAAAAACAGGTGATTTTTGACAAAAGAGATAACACCCCCCCATTGCGTCATGCTTCAGAAAGGTGAAAAATTGTCCGTTTTCAAATGTTTTATTTTTTGAAAGTCAGTTCACATTTGTAGGTAGATCATCAGTTTTAGAGCTAAAATTTGCATGTTTAAAGTGATTTTCATGCTTCCAGGGGCCCGGTAAGTGAATTAAATACCATTTGGAGGCATTTAATGTTCAAGCAAAAACAGGTGATTTTTGACAAAAGAGATAACACCCCCCCATTACGTCATGCTTCAGAAAGGTGAAAAATGGTCCGTTTTCAAATGTTTTATTTTTTAACGTCAGTTCACATTTGTAGGTAGATCATCAGTTTTAGAGCTAAAATAAGCATGTTTAAAGTGATTTTCATGCTTCCAGGGGCCCGGGAAGTGAATTAAATACCATTTGGAGGCATTTAATGTTCAAGCAAAAACAGGTGATTTTTGACAAAAGAGATAACACCCCCCCATTATGTCATGCTTCAGAAAGGTGAAAAATGGTCCGTTTTCAAATGTTTTATTTTTTAACGTCAGTTCACATTTGTAGGTAGATCATCAGTTTTAGAGCTAAAATTAGCATGTTTAAAGTGATTTTCATGCTTCCAGGGGCCCGGGAAGTGAATTAAATACAATTTGGAGGCATTTAATGTTCAAGCAAAAACAGGTGATTTTTGACAAAAGAGATAACACCCCCCCATTACGTCATGCTTCAGAAAGGTGAAAAATTGTCCGTTTTCAAATGTTTTATTTTTGAAAGTCAGTTCACATTTGTAGGTAGATCATCAGTTTTAGAGCTAAAATTAGCATGTTTAAAATGATTTTCATGCTTCCAGGGGCCCGGGAAGTGAATTACATACCATTTGGAGGCATTTAATGTTCAAGCAAAAACAGGTGATTTTTGACAAAAGAGATAACACCCCCCATTACGTCATGCTTCAGAAAGGTGAAAAATGGTCCATTTTCAAATGTTTTATTTTTGAACGTCAGTTCACATTTGTACGTAGATCATCAGTTTTAGAGCTAAAATTAGCATGTTTAAAGTGATTTTCATGCTTCCAGGGGCCCGGGAAGTGAATTAAATACCATTTGGAGGCATTTAATGTTCAAGCAAAAACAGGTGATTTTTGACAAAAGAGATAACACCCCCCCATTACGTCATGCTGCAGAAAGGTGAAAAATGGTCCGTTTTGAAATGTTTTATTTTTTAACGTCAGTTCACATTTGTAGGTAGATCATCAGTTTTAGAGCTAAAATTAGCATGTTTAAAGTGATTTTCATGCTTCCAGGGGCCCAAAACACAAGATTTGTGAAATGGTTAAAAGTGCATGAAAATGGCAATTTACTCACTCTGAGGTCTCAAAAAGTGTTTCTTCACCCCGGGAAGTGAATTAAATACCATTTGGAGGCATTTAATGTTCAAGCAAAAACAGGTGATTTTTGACAAAAGAGATAACACCCCCCCATTGCGTCATGCTTCAGAAAGGTGAAAAATTGTCCGTTTTCAAATGTTTTATTTTTTGAAAGTCAGTTCACATTTGTAGGTAGATCATCAGTTTTAGAGCTAAAATTTGCATGTTTAAAGTGATTTTCATGCTTCCAGGGGCCCGGTAAGTGAATTAAATACCATTTGGAGGCATTTAATGTTCAAGCAAAAACAGGTGATTTTTGACAAAAGAGATAACACCCCCCCATTACGTCATGCTTCAGAAAGGTGAAAAATGGTCCGTTTTCAAATGTTTTATTTTTTAACGTCAGTTCACATTTGTAGGTAGATCATCAGTTTTAGAGCTAAAATTAGCATGTTTAAAGTGATTTTCATGCTTCCAGGGGCCCAAAACACAAGATTTGTGGAATGGTTAAAAGTGCATGGAAATTGCCAATTTACTCACTCTGAGGTCTCAAAAAGTGTTTCTTCACCCCGGGAAGTGAATTAAATACCATTTGGAGGCAATTAATGTTCAAGCAAAAACAGGTGATTTTTGACAAAAGAGATAACACCCCCCCATTATGTCATGCTTCAGAAAGGTGAAAAATGGTCCGTTTTCAAATGTTTTATTTTTGAACGTCAGTTCACATTTGTAGGTAGATCATCAGTTTTAGAGCTAAAATAAGCATGTTTAAAGTGATTTTCATGCTTCCAGGGGCCCGGGAAGTGAATTAAATACCATTTGGAGGCATTTAATGTTCAAGCAAAAACAGGTGATTTTTGACAAAAGAGATAACACCCCCCCCATTACGTCATGCTGCAGAAAGGTGAAAAATGGTCCGTTTTCAAATGTTTTATTTTTTAACGTCAGTTCACATTTGTAGGTAGATCATCAGTTTTAGAGCTAAAATTAGCATGTTTAAAGTGATTTTCATGCTTCCAGGGGCCCAAAACACAAGATTTGTGAAATGGTTAAAAGTGCATGAAAATGGCCAATTTACTCACTCTGAGGTCTCAAAAAGTGTTTCTTCACCCCGGGAAGTGAATTAAATACCATTTGGAGGCATTTAATGTTCAAGCAAAAACAGGTGATTTTTGACAAAAGAGATAACACCCCCCCATTACGTCATGCTTCAGAAAGGTGAAAAATGGTCCGTTTTCAAATGTTTTATTTTTGAACGTCAGTTCACATTTGTAGGTAGATCATCAGTTTTAGAGCTAAAATTAGCATGTTTAAAGTGATTTTCATGCTTCCAGGGGCCCGGGAAGTGAATTAAATACCATTTGGAGGCATTTAATGTTCAAGCAAAAACAGGTGATTTTTGACAAAAGAGATAACACCCCCCCATTACGTCATGCTGCAGAAAGGTGAAAAATGGTCCGTTTTCAAATGTTTTTTTTTTTAACGTCAGTTCACATTTGTAGGTAGATCATCAGTTTTAGAGCTAAAATTAGCATGTTTAAAGTGATTTTCATGCTTCCAGGGGCCCGGGAAGTGAATTAAATACAATTTGGAGGCATTTAATGTTCAAGCAAAAACAGGTGATTTTTGACAAAAGAGATAACACCCCCCCATTACGTCATGCTTCAGAAAGGTGAAAAATTGTCCGTTTTCAAATGTTTTATTTTTGAAAGTCAGTTCACATTTGTAGGTAGATCATCAGTTTTAGAGCTAAAATTAGCATGTTTAAAGTGATTTTCATGCTTCCAGGGGCCCGGGAAGTGAATTACATACCATTTGGAGGCATTTAATGTTCAAGCAAAAACAGGTGATTTTTGACAAAAGAGATAACACCCCCCCATTACGTCATGCTTCAGAAAGGTGAAAAATGGTCCATTTTCAAATGTTTTATTTTTGAACGTCAGTTCACATTTGTAGGTAGATCATCAGTTTTAGAGCTAAAATTAGCATGTTTAAAGTGATTTTCATGCTTCCAGGGGCCCAGGAAGTGAATTAAATACCATTTGGAGGCATTTAATGTTCAAGCAAAAACAGGTGATTTTTGACAAAAGAGATAACACCCCCCCATTACGTCATGCTTCAGAAAGGTGAAAAATTGTCCGTTTTCAAATGTTTTATTTTTTAACGACAGTTCACATTTGTAGGTAGATCATCAGTTTTAGAGCTAAAATTAGCATGTTTAAAGTGATTTTCATGCTTCCAGGGGCCCAAAACACAAGATTTGTGGAATGGTTAAAAGTGCATGAAAATGGCCAATTTACTCACTCTGAGGTCTCAAAAAGTGTTTCTTCACCCCGGGAAGTGAATTAAATACCATTTGGAGGCAATTAATGTTCAAGCAAAAACAGGTGATTTTTGACAAAAGAGATAACACCCCCCCATTATGTCATGCTTCAGAAAGGTGAAAAATGGTCCGTTTTCAAATGTTTTATTTTTGAACGTCAGTTCACATTTGTAGGTAGATCATCAGTTTTAGAGCTAAAATAAGCATGTTTAAAGTGATTTTCATGCTTCCAGGGGCCCGGGAAGTGAATTAAATACCATTTGGAGGCATTTAATGTTCAAGCAAAAACAGGTGATTTTTGACAAAAGAGATAACACCCCCCATTACGTCATGCTGCAGAAAGGTGAAAAATGGTCCGTTTTCAAATGTTTTATTTTTTAACGTCAGTTCACATTTGTAGGTAGATCATCAGTTTTAGAGCTAAAATTAGCATGTTTAAAGTGATTTTCATGCTTCCAGGGGCCCAAAACACAAGATTTGTGAAATGGTTAAAAGTGCATGAAAATGGCCAATTTACTCACTCTGAGGTCTCAAAAAGTGTTTCTTCACCCCGGGAAGTGAATTAAATACCATTTGGAGGCATTTAATGTTCAAGCAAAAACATGTGATTTTTGACAAAAGAGATAACACCCCCCCATTACGTCATGCTTCAGAAAGGTGAAAAATTGTCCGTTTTCAAATGTTTTATTTTTGAACGTCAGTTCACATTTGTAGGTAGATCATCAGTTTTAGAGCTAAAATTAGCATGTTTAAAGTGATTTTCATGCTTCCAGGGGCCCGGGAAGTGAATTAAATACCATTTGGATGCATTTAATGTTCAAGCAAAAACAGGTGATTTTTGACAAAAGAGATAACACCCCCCCATTACGTCATGCTGCAGAAAGGTGAAAAATGGTCCGTTTTCAAATGTTTTATTTTTTAACGTCAGTTCACATTTGTAGGTAGATCATCAGTTTTAGAGCTAAAATTAGCATGTTTAAAGTGATTTTCATGCCTCCAGGGGCCCGGGAAGTGAATTAAATACAATTTGGAGGCATTTAATGTTCAAGCAAAAACAGGTGATTTTTGACAAAAGAGATAACACCCCCCCATTACGTCATGCTTCAGAAAGGTGAAAAATTGTCCGTTTTCAAATGTTTTATTTTTGAAAGTCAGTTCACATTTGTAGGTAGATCATCAGTTTTAGAGCTAAAATTAGCATGTTTAAAGTGATTTTCATGCTTCCAGGGGCCCGGGAAGTGAATTACATACCATTTGGAGGCATTTAATGTTCAAGCAAAAACAGGTGATTTTTGACAAAAGAGATAACACCCCCCCATTACGTCATGCTTCAGAAAGGTGAAAAATGGTCCATTTTCAAATGTTTTATTTTTGAACGTCAGTTCACATTTGTAGGTAGATCATCAGTTTTAGAGCTAAAATTAGCATGTTTAAAGTGATTTTCATGCTTCCAGGGGCCCAGGAAGTGAATTAAATACCATTTGGAGGCATTCAATGTTCAAGCAAAAACAGGTGATTTTTGACAAAAGAGATAACACCCCCCCATTACGTCATGCTTCAGAAAGGTGAAAAATTGTCCGTTTTCAAATGTTTTATTTTTGAAAGTCAGTTCACATTTGTAGGTAGATCATCAGTTTTAGAGCTAAAATTAGCATGTTTAAAGTGATTTTCATGCTTCCAGGGGCCCGGGAAGTGAATTAAATACCATTTGGAGGCATTTAATGTTCAAGCAAAAACAGGTGATTTTTGACAAAAGAGATAACACCCCCCCCATTACGTCATGCTGCAGAAAGGTGAAAAATGGTCCGTTTTGAAATGTTTTATTTTTTAACGTCAGTTCACATTTGTAGGTAGATCATCAGTTTTAGAGCTAAAATTAGCATGTTTAAAGTGATTTTCATGCTTCCAGGGGCCCAAAACACAAGATTTGTGAAATGGTTAAAAGTGCATGAAAATGGCAATTTACTCACTCTGAGGTCTCAAAAAGTGTTTCTTCACCCCGGGAAGTGAATTAAATACCATTTGGAGGCATTTAATGTTCAAGCAAAAACAGGTGATTTTTGACAAAAGAGATAACACCCCCCCAATTGCGTCATGCTTCAGAAAGGTGAAAAATTGTCCGTTTTCAAATGTTTTATTTTTTGAAAGTCAGTTCACATTTGTAGGTAGATCATCAGTTTTAGAGCTAAAATTAGCATGTTTAAAGTGATTTTCATGCTTCCAGGGGCCCGGTAAGTGAATTAAATACCATTTGGAGGCATTTAATGTTCAAGCAAAAACAGGTGATTTTTGACAAAAGAGATAACACCCCCCCCATTACGTCATGCTTCAGAAAGGTGAAAAATGGTCCGTTTTCAAATGTTTTATTTTTTAACGTCAGTTCACATTTGTAGGTAGATCATCAGTTTTAGAGCTAAAATTAGCATGTTTAAAGTGATTTTCATGCTTCCAGGGGCCCAAAACACAAGATTTGTGGAATGGTTAAAAGTGCATGAAAATTGCCAATTTACTCACTCTGAGGTCTCAAAAAGTGTTTCTTCACCCCGGGAAGTGAATTAAATACCATTTGGAGGCAATTAATGTTCAAGCAAAAACAGGTGATTTTTGACAAAAGAGATAACACCCCCCCATTACGTCATGCTGCAGAAAGGTGAAAAATGGTCCGTTTTCAAATGTTTTATTTTTTAACGTCAGTTCACATTTGTAGGTAGATCATCAGTTTTAGAGCTAATATTAGCATGTTTAAAGTGATTTTCATGCTTCCAGGGGCCCAAAACACAAGATTTGTGAAATGGTTAAAAGTGCATGAAAATGGCCAATTTACTCACTCTGAGGTCTCAAAAAGTGTTTCTTCACCCCGGGAAGTGAATTAAATACCATTTGGAGGCATTTAATGTTCAAGCAAAAACATGTGATTTTTGACAAAAGAGATAACACCCCCCCATTACGTCATGCTTCAGAAAGGTGAAAAATTGTCCGTTTTCAAATGTTTTATTTTTGAACGTCAGTTCACATTTGTAGGTAGATCATCAGTTTTAGAGCTAAAATTAGCATGTTTAAAGTGATTTTCATGCTTCCAGGGGCCCGGGAAGTGAATTAAATACCATTTGGATGCATTTAATGTTCAAGCAAAAACAGGTGATTTTTGACAAAAGAGATAACACCCCCCCATTACGTCATGCTGCAGAAAGGTGAAAAATGGTCCGTTTTCAAATGTTTTATTTTTTAACGTCAGTTCACATTTGTAGGTAGATCATCAGTTTTAGAGCTAAAATTAGCATGTTTAAAGTGATTTTCATGCCTCCAGGGGCCCGGGAAGTGAATTAAATACAATTTGGAGGCATTTAATGTTCAAGCAAAAACAGGTGATTTTTGACAAAAGAGATAACACCCCCCCATTACGTCATGCTTCAGAAAGGTGAAAAATTGTCCGTTTTCAAATGTTTTATTTTTGAAAGTCAGTTCACATTTGTAGGTAGATCATCAGTTTTAGAGCTAAAATTAGCATGTTTAAAGTGATTTTCATGCTTCCAGGGGCCCGGGAAGTGAATTACATACCATTTGGAGGCATTTAATGTTCAAGCAAAAACAGGTGATTTTTGACAAAAGAGATAACACCCCCCCATTACGTCATGCTTCAGAAAGGTGAAAAATGGTCCATTTTCAAATGTTTTATTTTTGAACGTCAGTTCACATTTGTAGGTAGATCATCAGTTTTAGAGCTAAAATTAGCATGTTTAAAGTGATTTTCATGCTTCCAGGGGCCCAGGAAGTGAATTAAATACCATTTGGAGGCATTCAATGTTCAAGCAAAAACAGGTGATTTTTGACAAAAGAGATAACACCCCCCCATTACGTCATGCTTCAGAAAGGTGAAAAATTGTCCGTTTTCAAATGTTTTATTTTTGAAAGCCAGTTCACATTTGTAGGTAGATCCTCAGTTTTAGAGCTAAAATTAGCATGTTTAAAGTGATTTTCATGCTTCCAGGGGCCCGGGAAGTGAATTAAATACCATTTGGAGGCATTTAATGTTCAAGCAAAAACAGGTGATTTTTGACAAAAGAGATAACACCCCCCCCATTACGTCATGCTGCAGAAAGGTGAAAAATGGTCCGTTTTGAAATGTTTTATTTTTTAACGTCAGTTCACATTTGTAGGTAGATCATCAGTTTTAGAGCTAAAATTAGCATGTTTAAAGTGATTTTCATGCTTCCAGGGGCCCAAAACACAAGATTTGTGAAATGGTTAAAAGTGCATGAAAATGGCAATTTACTCACTCTGAGGTCTCAAAAAGTGTTTCTTCACCCCGGGAAGTGAATTAAATACCATTTGGAGGCATTTAATGTTCAAGCAAAAACAGGTGATTTTTGACAAAAGAGATAACACCCCCCCAATTGCGTCATGCTTCAGAAAGGTGAAAAATTGTCCGTTTTCAAATGTTTTATTTTTTGAAAGTCAGTTCACATTTGTAGGTAGATCATCAGTTTTAGAGCTAAAATTAGCATGTTTAAAGTGATTTTCATGCTTCCAGGGGCCCGGTAAGTGAATTAAATACCATTTGGAGGCATTTAATGTTCAAGCAAAAACAGGTGATTTTTGACAAAAGAGATAACACCCCCCCCATTACGTCATGCTTCAGAAAGGTGAAAAATGGTCCGTTTTCAAATGTTTTATTTTTTAACGTCAGTTCACATTTGTAGGTAGATCATCAGTTTTAGAGCTAAAATTAGCATGTTTAAAGTGATTTTCATGCTTCCAGGGGCCCAAAACACAAGATTTGTGGAATGGTTAAAAGTGCATGAAAATTGCCAATTTACTCACTCTGAGGTCTCAAAAAGTGTTTCTTCACCCCGGGAAGTGAATTAAATACCATTTGGAGGCAATTAATGTTCAAGCAAAAACAGGTGATTTTTGACAAAAGAGATAACACCCCCCCATTACGTCATGCTTCAGAAAGGTGAAAAATGGTCCGTTTTCAAATGTTTTATTTTTGAACGTCAGTTCACATTTGTAGGTAGATCATCAGTTTTAGAGCTAAAATTAGCATGTTTAAAGTGATTTTCATGCTTCCAGGGGCCCGGGAAGTGAATTAAATACCATTTGGAGGCATTTAATGTTCAAGCAAAAACAGGTGATTTTTGACAAAAGAGATAACACCCCCCCATTACGTCATGCTGCAGAAAGGTGAAAAATGGTCCGTTTTCAAATGTTTTTTTTTTTAACGTCAGTTCACATTTGTAGGTAGATCATCAGTTTTAGAGCTAAAATTAGCATGTTTAAAGTGATTTTCATGCTTCCAGGGGCCCGGGAAGTGAATTAAATACAATTTGGAGGCATTTAATGTTCAAGCAAAAACAGGTGATTTTTGACAAAAGAGATAACACCCCCCCATTACGTCATGCTTCAGAAAGGTGAAAAATTGTCCGTTTTCAAATGTTTTATTTTTGAAAGTCAGTTCACATTTGTAGGTAGATCATCAGTTTTAGAGCTAAAATTAGCATGTTTAAAGTGATTTTCATGCTTCCAGGGGCCCGGGAAGTGAATTACATACCATTTGGAGGCATTTAATGTTCAAGCAAAAACAGGTGATTTTTGACAAAAGAGATAACACCCCCCCATTACGTCATGCTTCAGAAAGGTGAAAAATGGTCCATTTTCAAATGTTTTATTTTTGAACGTCAGTTCACATTTGTAGGTAGATCATCAGTTTTAGAGCTAAAATTAGCATGTTTAAAGTGATTTTCATGCTTCCAGGGGCCCAGGAAGTGAATTAAATACCATTTGGAGGCATTTAATGTTCAAGCAAAAACAGGTGATTTTTGACAAAAGAGATAACACCCCCCCATTACGTCATGCTTCAGAAAGGTGAAAAATTGTCCGTTTTCAAATGTTTTATTTTTTAACGACAGTTCACATTTGTAGGTAGATCATCAGTTTTAGAGCTAAAATTAGCATGTTTAAAGTGATTTTCATGCTTCCAGGGGCCCAAAACACAAGATTTGTGGAATGGTTAAAAGTGCATGAAAATGGCCAATTTACTCACTCTGAGGTCTCAAAAAGTGTTTCTTCACCCCGGGAAGTGAATTAAATACCATTTGGAGGCAATTAATGTTCAAGCAAAAACAGGTGATTTTTGACAAAAGAGATAACACCCCCCCATTATGTCATGCTTCAGAAAGGTGAAAAATGGTCCGTTTTCAAATGTTTTATTTTTGAACGTCAGTTCACATTTGTAGGTAGATCATCAGTTTTAGAGCTAAAATAAGCATGTTTAAAGTGATTTTCATGCTTCCAGGGGCCCGGGAAGTGAATTAAATACCATTTGGAGGCATTTAATGTTCAAGCAAAAACAGGTGATTTTTGACAAAAGAGATAACACCCCCCATTACGTCATGCTGCAGAAAGGTGAAAAATGGTCCGTTTTCAAATGTTTTATTTTTTAACGTCAGTTCACATTTGTAGGTAGATCATCAGTTTTAGAGCTAAAATTAGCATGTTTAAAGTGATTTTCATGCTTCCAGGGGCCCAAAACACAAGATTTGTGAAATGGTTAAAAGTGCATGAAAATGGCCAATTTACTCACTCTGAGGTCTCAAAAAGTGTTTCTTCACCCCGGGAAGTGAATTAAATACCATTTGGAGGCATTTAATGTTCAAGCAAAAACATGTGATTTTTGACAAAAGAGATAACACCCCCCCATTACGTCATGCTTCAGAAAGGTGAAAAATTGTCCGTTTTCAAATGTTTTATTTTTGAACGTCAGTTCACATTTGTAGGTAGATCATCAGTTTTAGAGCTAAAATTAGCATGTTTAAAGTGATTTTCATGCTTCCAGGGGCCCGGGAAGTGAATTAAATACCATTTGGATGCATTTAATGTTCAAGCAAAAACAGGTGATTTTTGACAAAAGAGATAACACCCCCCCATTACGTCATGCTGCAGAAAGGTGAAAAATGGTCCGTTTTCAAATGTTTTATTTTTTAACGTCAGTTCACATTTGTAGGTAGATCATCAGTTTTAGAGCTAAAATTAGCATGTTTAAAGTGATTTTCATGCCTCCAGGGGCCCGGGAAGTGAATTAAATACAATTTGGAGGCATTTAATGTTCAAGCAAAAACAGGTGATTTTTGACAAAAGAGATAACACCCCCCCATTACGTCATGCTTCAGAAAGGTGAAAAATTGTCCGTTTTCAAATGTTTTATTTTTGAAAGTCAGTTCACATTTGTAGGTAGATCATCAGTTTTAGAGCTAAAATTAGCATGTTTAAAGTGATTTTCATGCTTCCAGGGGCCCGGGAAGTGAATTACATACCATTTGGAGGCATTTAATGTTCAAGCAAAAACAGGTGATTTTTGACAAAAGAGATAACACCCCCCCATTACGTCATGCTTCAGAAAGGTGAAAAATGGTCCATTTTCAAATGTTTTATTTTTGAACGTCAGTTCACATTTGTAGGTAGATCATCAGTTTTAGAGCTAAAATTAGCATGTTTAAAGTGATTTTCATGCTTCCAGGGGCCCAGGAAGTGAATTAAATACCATTTGGAGGCATTCAATGTTCAAGCAAAAACAGGTGATTTTTGACAAAAGAGATAACACCCCCCCATTACGTCATGCTTCAGAAAGGTGAAAAATTGTCCGTTTTCAAATGTTTTATTTTTGAAAGTCAGTTCACATTTGTAGGTAGATCATCAGTTTTAGAGCTAAAATTAGCATGTTTAAAGTGATTTTCATGCTTCCAGGGGCCCGGGAAGTGAATTAAATACCATTTGGAGGCATTTAATGTTCAAGCAAAAACAGGTGATTTTTGACAAAAGAGATAACACCCCCCCCATTACGTCATGCTGCAGAAAGGTGAAAAATGGTCCGTTTTGAAATGTTTTATTTTTTAACGTCAGTTCACATTTGTAGGTAGATCATCAGTTTTAGAGCTAAAATTAGCATGTTTAAAGTGATTTTCATGCTTCCAGGGGCCCAAAACACAAGATTTGTGAAATGGTTAAAAGTGCATGAAAATGGCAATTTACTCACTCTGAGGTCTCAAAAAGTGTTTCTTCACCCCGGGAAGTGAATTAAATACCATTTGGAGGCATTTAATGTTCAAGCAAAAACAGGTGATTTTTGACAAAAGAGATAACACCCCCCCAATTGCGTCATGCTTCAGAAAGGTGAAAAATTGTCCGTTTTCAAATGTTTTATTTTTTGAAAGTCAGTTCACATTTGTAGGTAGATCATCAGTTTTAGAGCTAAAATTAGCATGTTTAAAGTGATTTTCATGCTTCCAGGGGCCCGGTAAGTGAATTAAATACCATTTGGAGGCATTTAATGTTCAAGCAAAAACAGGTGATTTTTGACAAAAGAGATAACACCCCCCCCATTACGTCATGCTTCAGAAAGGTGAAAAATGGTCCGTTTTCAAATGTTTTATTTTTTAACGTCAGTTCACATTTGTAGGTAGATCATCAGTTTTAGAGCTAAAATTAGCATGTTTAAAGTGATTTTCATGCTTCCAGGGGCCCAAAACACAAGATTTGTGGAATGGTTAAAAGTGCATGAAAATTGCCAATTTACTCACTCTGAGGTCTCAAAAAGTGTTTCTTCACCCCGGGAAGTGAATTAAATACCATTTGGAGGCAATTAATGTTCAAGCAAAAACAGGTGATTTTTGACAAAAGAGATAACACCCCCCCATTACGTCATGCTGCAGAAAGGTGAAAAATGGTCCGTTTTCAAATGTTTTATTTTTTAACGTCAGTTCACATTTGTAGGTAGATCATCAGTTTTAGAGCTAAAATTAGCATGTTTAAAGTGATTTTCATGCTTCCAGGGGCCCAAAACACAAGATTTGTGAAATGGTTAAAAGTGCATGAAAATGGCCAATTTACTCACTCTGAGGTCTCAAAAAGTGTTTCTTCACCCCGGGAAGTGAATTAAATACCATTTGGAGGCATTTAATGTTCAAGCAAAAACATGTGATTTTTGACAAAAGAGATAACACCCCCCCATTACGTCATGCTTCAGAAAGGTGAAAAATTGTCCGTTTTCAAATGTTTTATTTTTGAACGTCAGTTCACATTTGTAGGTAGATCATCAGTTTTAGAGCTAAAATTAGCATGTTTAAAGTGATTTTCATGCTTCCAGGGGCCCGGGAAGTGAATTAAATACCATTTGGATGCATTTAATGTTCAAGCAAAAACAGGTGATTTTTGACAAAAGAGATAACACCCCCCCATTACGTCATGCTGCAGAAAGGTGAAAAATGGTCCGTTTTCAAATGTTTTATTTTTTAACGTCAGTTCACATTTGTAGGTAGATCATCAGTTTTAGAGCTAAAATTAGCATGTTTAAAGTGATTTTCATGCCTCCAGGGGCCCGGGAAGTGAATTAAATACAATTTGGAGGCATTTAATGTTCAAGCAAAAACAGGTGATTTTTGACAAAAGAGATAACACCCCCCCATTACGTCATGCTTCAGAAAGGTGAAAAATTGTCCGTTTTCAAATGTTTTATTTTTGAAAGTCAGTTCACATTTGTAGGTAGATCATCAGTTTTAGAGCTAAAATTAGCATGTTTAAAGTGATTTTCATGCTTCCAGGGGCCCGGGAAGTGAATTACATACCATTTGGAGGCATTTAATGTTCAAGCAAAAACAGGTGATTTTTGACAAAAGAGATAACACCCCCCCATTACGTCATGCTTCAGAAAGGTGAAAAATGGTCCATTTTCAAATGTTTTATTTTTGAACGTCAGTTCACATTTGTAGGTAGATCATCAGTTTTAGAGCTAAAATTAGCATGTTTAAAGTGATTTTCATGCTTCCAGGGGCCCAGGAAGTGAATTAAATACCATTTGGAGGCATTCAATGTTCAAGCAAAAACAGGTGATTTTTGACAAAAGAGATAACACCCCCCCATTACGTCATGCTTCAGAAAGGTGAAAAATTGTCCGTTTTCAAATGTTTTATTTTTGAAAGCCAGTTCACATTTGTAGGTAGATCCTCAGTTTTAGAGCTAAAATTAGCATGTTTAAAGTGATTTTCATGCTTCCAGGGGCCCGGGAAGTGAATTAAATACCATTTGGAGGCATTTAATGTTCAAGCAAAAACAGGTGATTTTTGACAAAAGAGATAACACCCCCCCCATTACGTCATGCTGCAGAAAGGTGAAAAATGGTCCGTTTTGAAATGTTTTATTTTTTAACGTCAGTTCACATTTGTAGGTAGATCATCAGTTTTAGAGCTAAAATTAGCATGTTTAAAGTGATTTTCATGCTTCCAGGGGCCCAAAACACAAGATTTGTGAAATGGTTAAAAGTGCATGAAAATGGCAATTTACTCACTCTGAGGTCTCAAAAAGTGTTTCTTCACCCCGGGAAGTGAATTAAATACCATTTGGAGGCATTTAATGTTCAAGCAAAAACAGGTGATTTTTGACAAAAGAGATAACACCCCCCCAATTGCGTCATGCTTCAGAAAGGTGAAAAATTGTCCGTTTTCAAATGTTTTATTTTTTGAAAGTCAGTTCACATTTGTAGGTAGATCATCAGTTTTAGAGCTAAAATTAGCATGTTTAAAGTGATTTTCATGCTTCCAGGGGCCCGGTAAGTGAATTAAATACCATTTGGAGGCATTTAATGTTCAAGCAAAAACAGGTGATTTTTGACAAAAGAGATAACACCCCCCCCATTACGTCATGCTTCAGAAAGGTGAAAAATGGTCCGTTTTCAAATGTTTTATTTTTTAACGTCAGTTCACATTTGTAGGTAGATCATCAGTTTTAGAGCTAAAATTAGCATGTTTAAAGTGATTTTCATGCTTCCAGGGGCCCAAAACACAAGATTTGTGGAATGGTTAAAAGTGCATGAAAATTGCCAATTTACTCACTCTGAGGTCTCAAAAAGTGTTTCTTCACCCCGGGAAGTGAATTAAATACCATTTGGAGGCAATTAATGTTCAAGCAAAAACAGGTGATTTTTGACAAAAGAGATAACACCCCCCCATTACGTCATGCTTCAGAAAGGTGAAAAATGGTCCGTTTTCAAATGTTTTATTTTTGAACGTCAGTTCACATTTGTAGGTAGATCATCAGTTTTAGAGCTAAAATAAGCATGTTTAAAGTGATTTTCATGCTTCCAGGGGCCCGGGAAGTGAATTAAATACCATTTGGAGGCATTTAATGTTCAAGCAAAAACAGGTGATTTTTGACAAAAGAGATAACCCCCCCCATTACGTCATGCTTCAGAAAGGTGAAAAATGGTCCGTTTTCAAATGTTTTATTTTTGAACGTCAGTTCACATTTGTAGGTAGATCATCAGTTTTAGAGCTAAAATTAGCATGTTTAAAGTGATTTTCATGCTTCCAGGGGCCCGGGAAGTGAATTAAATACCATTTGGAGGCATTTAATGTTCAAGCAAAAACAGGTGATTTTTGACAAAAGAGATAACACCCCCCCCCCATTGCGTCATGCTTCAGAAAGGTGAAAAATTGTCAGTTTTCAAATGTTTTATTTTTGAAAGTCAGTTCACATTTGTAGGTAGATCATCAGTTTTAGAGATAAAAATTAGCATGTTTAAAGTGATTTTCATGCTTCCAGGGGCCCGGGAAGTGAATTAAATACCATTTGGAGGCATTTAATGTTCAAGCAAAAACAGGTGGTTTTTGACAAAAGAGATAACACCCCCCCATTACGTCATGCTTCAGAAAGGTGAAAAATGGTCAGTTTTCAAATGTTTTATTTTTGAACGTCAGTTCACATTTGTAGGTAGATCATCAGTTTTAGAGCTAAAATTAGCATGTTTAAAGTGATTTTCATGCTTCCAGGGGCCCGGTAAGTGAATTAAATACCATTTGGAGGCATTTAATGTTCAAGCAAAAACAGGTGATTTTTGACAAAAGAGATAACACCCCCCCCATTACGTCATGCTTCAGAAAGGTGAAAAATGGTCCGTTTTCAAATGTTTTATTTTTTAACGTCAGTTCACATTTGTAGGTAGATCATCAGTTTTAGAGCTAAAATTAGCATGTTTAAAGTGATTTTCATGCTTCCAGGGGCCCAAAACACAAGATTTGTGGAATGGTTAAAAGTGCATGAAAATTGCCAATTTACTCACTCTGAGGTCTCAAAAAGTGTTTCTTCACCCCGGGAAGTGAATTAAATACCATTTGGAGGCAATTAATGTTCAAGCAAAAACAGGTGATTTTTGACAAAAGAGATAACACCCCCCCATTACGTCATGCTTCAGAAAGGTGAAAAATGGTCCGTTTTCAAATGTTTTATTTTTGAACGTCAGTTCACATTTGTAGGTAGATCATCAGTTTTAGAGCTAAAATAAGCATGTTTAAAGTGATTTTCATGCTTCCAGGGGCCCGGGAAGTGAATTAAATACCATTTGGAGGCATTTAATGTTCAAGCAAAAACAGGTGATTTTTGACAAAAGAGATAACCCCCCCCATTACGTCATGCTTCAGAAAGGTGAAAAATGGTCCGTTTTCAAATGTTTTATTTTTGAACGTCAGTTCACATTTGTAGGTAGATCATCAGTTTTAGAGCTAAAATTAGCATGTTTAAAGTGATTTTCATGCTTCCAGGGGCCCGGGAAGTGAATTAAATACCATTTGGAGGCATTTAATGTTCAAGCAAAAACAGGTGATTTTTGACAAAAGAGATAACACCCCCCCCCCATTGCGTCATGCTTCAGAAAGGTGAAAAATTGTCAGTTTTCAAATGTTTTATTTTTGAAAGTCAGTTCACATTTGTAGGTAGATCATCAGTTTTAGAGATAAAAATTAGCATGTTTAAAGTGATTTTCATGCTTCCAGGGGCCCGGGAAGTGAATTAAATACCATTTGGAGGCATTTAATGTTCAAGCAAAAACAGGTGGTTTTTGACAAAAGAGATAACACCCCCCCATTACGTCATGCTTCAGAAAGGTGAAAAATGGTCAGTTTTCAAATGTTTTATTTTTGAACGTCAGTTCACATTTGTAGGTAGATCATCAGTTTTAGAGCTAAAATTAGCATGTTTAAAGTGATTTTCATGCTTCCAGGGGCCCGGGAAGTGAATTAAATACCATTTGGAGGCATTTAATGTTCAAGCAAAAACAGGTGATTTTTGACAAAAGAGATAACACCCCCCCCCATTACGTCATGCTTCAGAAAGGTGAAAAATTGTCCGTTTTCAAATGTTTTATTTTTGAAAGTCAGTTCACATTTGTAGGTAGATCATCAGTTTTAGAGCTAAAATTAGCATGTTTAAAGTGATTTTCATGCTTCCGGGGGCCCGGGAAGTGAATTAAATACCATTTGGAGGCATTTAATGTTCAAGCAAAAACAGGTGAGTTTTGACAAAAGAGATAACACCCCCCCATTACGTCATGCTGCAGAAAGGTGAAAAATGGTCCGTTTTCAAATGTTTTATTTTTTAACGTCAGTTCACATTTGTAGGTAGATCATCAGTTTTAGAGCTAAAATTAGCATGTTTAAAGTGATTTTCATGCTTCCAGGGGCCCGGGAAGTGAATTAAATACCATTTGGAGGCATTTAATGTTCAAGCAAAAACAGGTGATTTTTGACAAAAGAGATAACACCCCCCAATTACGTCATGCTTCAGAAAGGTGAAAAATGGTCCGTTTTCAAATGTTTTATTTTTGAACGTCAGTTCACATTTGTAGGTAGATCATCAGTTTTAGAGCTAAAATTAGCATGTTTAAAGTGATTTTCATGCTTCCAGGGGCCCGAGAAGTGAATTAAATACCATTTGTAGGCATTTAATGTTCAAGCAAAAACAGGTGATTTTTGACAAAAGAGATAACACCCCCCCATTACGTCATGCTGCAGAAAGGTGAAAAATGGTCCGTTTTCAAATGTTTTATTTTTTAAAGTCAGTTCACATTTGTAGGTAGATCATCAGTTTTAGAGCTAAAATTAGCATGTTTAAAGTGATTTTCATGCTTCCAGGGGCCCAAAACACAAGATTTGTGAAATGGTTAAAAGTGCATGAAAATGGCCAATTTACTCACTCTGAGGTCTCAAAAAGTGTTTCTTCACCCCGGGAAGAGAAATAAATACCATTTGGAGGCATTTAATGTTCGAGCAAAAACAGGTGATTTTTGACAAAAGAGATAACACCCCCCCATTACGTCATGCTTCAGAAAGGAGAAAAATGGTCCGTTTTCAAATGTTTTATTTTTTAACGTCAGTTCACATTTGTAGGTAGATCATCAGTTTTAGAGCTAAAATTAGCATGTTTAAAGTGATTTTCATGCTTCCAGGGGCCCAAAACACAAGATTTGTGGAATGGTTAAAAGTGCATGAAAATGGCCAATTTACTCACTCTGAGGTCTCAAAAAGTGTTTCTTCACCCCGGGAAGTGAATTAAATACCATTTGGAGGCATTTAATGTTCAAGCAAAAACAGGTGATTTTTGACAAAAGAGATAACACCCCCCCCCATTGCGTCATGCTTCAGAAAGGTGAAAAATTGTCCGTTTTCAAATGTTTTATTTTTTGAAAGTCAGTTCACATTTGTAGGTAGATCATCAGTTTTAGAGCTAAAATTAGCATGTTTAAAGTGATTTTCATGCTTCCAGGGGCCCGGTAAGTGAATTAAATACCATTTGGAGGCATTTAATGTTCAAGCAAAAACAGGTGATTTTTGACAAAAGAGATAACACCCCCCCATTACGTCATGCTTCAGAAAGGTGAAAAATGGTCCGTTTTCAAATGTTTTATTTTTTAACGTCAGTTCACATTTGTAGGTAGATCATCAGTTTTAGAGCTAAAATTAGCATGTTTAAAGTGATTTTCATGCTTCCAGGGGCCCAAAACACAAGATTTGTGGAATGGTTAAAAGTGCATGAAAATTGCCAATTTACTCACTCTGAGGTCTCAAAAAGTGTTTCTTCACCCCGGGAAGTGAATTAAATACCATTTGGAGGCAATTAATGTTCAAGCAAAAACAGGTGATTTTTGACAAAAGAGATAACACCCCCCCATTACGTCATGCTTCAGAAAGGTGAAAAATGGTCCGTTTTCAAATGTTTTATTTTTGAACGTCAGTTCACATTTGTAGGTAGATCATCAGTTTTAGAGCTAAAATAAGCATGTTTAAAGTGATTTTCATGCTTCCAGGGGCCCGGGAAGTGAATTAAATACCATTTGGAGGCATTTAATGTTCAAGCAAAAACAGGTGATTTTTGACAAAAGAGATAACCCCCCCCATTACGTCATGCTTCAGAAAGGTGAAAAATGGTCCGTTTTCAAATGTTTTATTTTTGAAAGTCAGTTCACATTTGTAGGTAGATCATCAGTTTTAGAGCTAAAATTAGCATGTTTAAAGTGATTTTCATGCTTCCGGGGGCCCGGGAAGTGAATTAAATACCATTTGGAGGCATTTAATGTTCAAGCAAAAACAGGTGAGTTTTGACAAAAGAGATAACACCCCCCCATTACGTCATGCTGCAGAAAGGTGAAAAATGGTCCGTTTTCAAATGTTTTATTTTTTAACGTCAGTTCACATTTGTAGGTAGATCATCAGTTTTAGAGCTAAAATTAGCATGTTTAAAGTGATTTTCATGCTTCCAGGGGCCCAAAACACAAGATTTGTGAAATGGTTAAAAGTGCATGAAAATGCCCAATTTACTCACTCTGAGGTCTCAAAAAGTGTTTCTTCACCCCGGGAAGTGAATTAAATACCATTTGGAGGCATTTAATGTTCAAGCAAAAACATGTGATTTTTGACAAAAGAGATAACCCCCCCCCATTACGTCATGCTTCAGAAAGGTGAAAAATGGTCCGTTTTCAAATGTTTTATTTTTGAACGTCAGTTCACATTTGTAGGTAGATCATCAGTTTTAGAGCTAAAATAAGCATGTTTAAAGTGATTTTCATGCTTCCAGGGGCCCGGGAAGTGAATTAAATACCATTTGGAGGCATTTAATGTTCAAGCAAAAACAGGTGATTTTTGACAAAAGAGATAACCCCCCCCCATTACGTCATGCTTCAGAAAGGTGAAAAATGGTCCGTTTTCAAATGTTTTATTTTTGAACGTCAGTTCACATTTGTAGGTAGATCATCAGTTTTAGAGCTAAAATTAGCATGTTTAAAGTGATTTTCATGCTTCCAGGGGCCCGGGAAGTGAATTAAATACCATTTGGAGGCATTTAATGTTCAAGCAAAAACAGGTGATTTTTGACAAAAGAGATAACACCCCCCCCCATTGCGTCATGCTTCAGAAAGGTGAAAAATTGTCAGTTTTCAAATGTTTTATTTTTGAAAGTCAGTTCACATTTGTAGGTAGATCATCAGTTTTAGAGATAAAAATTAGCATGTTTAAAGTGATTTTCATGCTTCCAGGGGCCCGGGAAGTGAATTAAATACCATTTGGAGGCATTTAATGTTCAAGCAAAAACAGGTGGTTTTTGACAAAAGAGATAACACCCCCCCATTACGTCATGCTTCAGAAAGGTGAAAAATGGTCAGTTTTCAAATGTTTTATTTTTGAACGTCAGTTCACATTTGTAGGTAGATCATCAGTTTTAGAGCTAAAATTAGCATGTTTAAAGTGATTTTCATGCTTCCAGGGGCCCGGGAAGTGAATTAAATGCCATTTGGAGGCATTTAATGTTCAAGCAAAAACAGGTGATTTTTGACAAAAGAGATAACACCCCCCCCATTACGTCATGCTTCAGAAAGGTGAAAAATTGTCCGTTTTCAAATGTTTTATTTTTGAAAGTCAGTTCACATTTGTAGGTAGATCATCAGTTTTAGAGCTAAAATTAGCATGTTTAAAGTGATTTTCATGCTTCCAGGGGCCCGGGAAGTGAATTAAATACCATTTGGAGGCATTTAATGTTCAAGCAAAAACAGGTGAGTTTTGACAAAAGAGATAACACCCCCCCATTACGTCATGCTGCAGAAAGGTGAAAAATGGTCCGTTTTGAAATGTTTTATTTTTTAACGTCAGTTCACATTTGTAGGTAGATCATCAGTTTTAGAGCTAAAATTAGCATGTTTAAAGTGATTTTCATGCTTCCAGGGGCCCAAAACACAAGATTTGTGAAATGGTTAAAAGTGCATGAAAATGCCCAATTTACTCACTCTGAGGTCTCAAAAAGTGTTTCTTCACCCCGGGAAGTGAATTAAATACCATTTGGAGGCATTTAATGTTCAAGCAAAAACATGTGATTTTTGACAAAAGAGATAACCCCCCCCCATTACGTCATGCTTCAGAAAGGTGAAAAATGGTCCGTTTTCAAATGTTTTATTTTTGAACGTCAGTTCACATTTGTAGGTAGATCATCAGTTTTAGAGCTAAAATTAGCATGTTTAAAGTGATTTTCATGCTTCCAGGGGCCCGGGAAGTGAATTAAATACCATTTGGAGGCATTTAATGTTCAAGCAAAAACAGGTGATTTTTGACAAAAGAGATAACACCCCCCAATTACGTCATGCTTCAGAAAGGTGAAAAATGGTCCGTTTTCAAATGTTTTATTTTTGAACGTCAGTTCACATTTGTAGGTAGATCATCAGTTTTAGAGCTAAAATTAGCATGTTTAAAGTGATTTTCATGCTTCCAGGGGCCCGAGAAGTGAATTAAATACCATTTGTAGGCATTTAATGTTCAAGCAAAAACAGGTGATTTTTGACAAAAGAGATAACACCCCCCCATTACGTCATGCTGCAGAAAGGTGAAAAATGGTCCGTTTTCAAATGTTTTATTTTTTAAAGTCAGTTCACATTTGTAGGTAGATCATCAGTTTTAGAGCTAAAATTAGCATGTTTAAAGTGATTTTCATGCTTCCAGGGGCCCAAAACACAAGATTTGTGAAATGGTTAAAAGTGCATGAAAATGGCCAATTTACTCACTCTGAGGTCTCAAAAAGTGTTTCTTCACCCCGGGAAGAGAAATAAATACCATTTGGAGGCATTTAATGTTCGAGCAAAAACAGGTGATTTTTGACAAAAGAGATAACACCCCCCCATTACGTCATGCTTCAGAAAGGAGAAAAATGGTCCGTTTTCAAATGTTTTATTTTTTAACGTCAGTTCACATTTGTAGGTAGATCATCAGTTTTAGAGCTAAAATTAGCATGTTTAAAGTGATTTTCATGCTTCCAGGGGCCCAAAACACAAGATTTGTGGAATGGTTAAAAGTGCATGAAAATGGCCAATTTACTCACTCTGAGGTCTCAAAAAGTGTTTCTTCACCCCGGGAAGTGAATTAAATACCATTTGGAGGCATTTAATGTTCAAGCAAAAACAGGTGATTTTTGACAAAAGAGATAACACCCCCCCCATTGCGTCATGCTTCAGAAAGGTGAAAAATTGTCCGTTTTCAAATGTTTTATTTTTTGAAAGTCAGTTCACATTTGTAGGTAGATCATCAGTTTTAGAGCTAAAATTAGCATGTTTAAAGTGATTTTCATGCTTCCAGGGGCCCGGTAAGTGAATTAAATACCATTTGGAGGCATTTAATGTTCAAGCAAAAACAGGTGATTTTTGACAAAAGAGATAACACCCCCCCATTACGTCATGCTTCAGAAAGGTGAAAAATGGTCCGTTTTCAAATGTTTTATTTTTTAACGTCAGTTCACATTTGTAGGTAGATCATCAGTTTTAGAGCTAAAATTAGCATGTTTAAAGTGATTTTCATGCTTCCAGGGGCCCAAAACACAAGATTTGTGGAATGGTTAAAAGTGCATGAAAATTGCCAATTTACTCACTCTGAGGTCTCAAAAAGTGTTTCTTCACCCCGGGAAGTGAATTAAATACCATTTGGAGGCAATTAATGTTCAAGCAAAAACAGGTGATTTTTGACAAAAGAGATAACACCCCCCCATTACGTCATGCTTCAGAAAGGTGAAAAATGGTCCGTTTTCAAATGTTTTATTTTTGAACGTCAGTTCACATTTGTAGGTAGATCATCAGTTTTAGAGCTAAAATAAGCATGTTTAAAGTGATTTTCATGCTTCCAGGGGCCCGGGAAGTGAATTAAATACCATTTGGAGGCATTTAATGTTCAAGCAAAAACAGGTGATTTTTGACAAAAGAGATAACCCCCCCCATTACGTCATGCTTCAGAAAGGTGAAAAATGGTCCGTTTTCAAATGTTTTATTTTTGAACGTCAGTTCACATTTGTAGGTAGATCATCAGTTTTAGAGCTAAAATTAGCATGTTTAAAGTGATTTTCATGCTTCCAGGGGCCCGGGAAGTGAATTAAATACCATTTGGAGGCATTTAATGTTCAAGCAAAAACAGGTGATTTTTGACAAAAGAGATAACACCCCCCCCATTGCGTCATGCTTCAGAAAGGTGAAAAATTGTCAGTTTTCAAATGTTGTATTTTTGAAAGTCAGTTCACATTTGTAGGTAGATCATCAGTTTTAGAGATAAAAATTAGCATGTTTAAAGTGATTTTCATGCTTCCAGGGGCCCGGGAAGTGAATTAAATACCATTTGGAGGCATTTAATGTTCAAGCAAAAACAGGTGGTTTTTGACAAAAGAGATAACACCCCCCCATTACGTCATGCTTCAGAAAGGTGAAAAAGGGTCAGTTTTCAAATGTTTTATTTTTGAACGTCAGTTCACATTTGTAGGTAGATCATCAGTTTTAGAGCTAAAATTAGCATGTTTAAAGTGATTTTCATGCTTCCAGGGGCCCGGGAAGTGAATTAAATACCATTTGGAGGCATTTAATGTTCAAGCAAAAACAGGTGATTTTTGACAAAAGAGATAACACCCCCCCCCATTACGTCATGCTTCAGAAAGGTGAAAAATTGTCCGTTTTCAAATGTTTTATTTTTGAAAGTCAGTTCACATTTGTAGGTAGATCATCAGTTTTAGAGCTAAAATTAGCATGTTTAAAGTGATTTTCATGCTTCCAGGGGCCCGGGAAGTGAATTAAATACCATTTGGAGGCATTTAATGTTCAAGCAAAAACAGGTGATTTTTGACAAAAGAGATAACACCCCCCCATTACGTCATGCTGCAGAAAGGTGAAAAATGGTCCGTTTTCAAATGTTTTATTTTTTAACGTCAGTTCACATTTGTAGGTAGATCATCAGTTTTAGAGCTAAAATTAGCATGTTTAAAGTGATTTTCATGCTTCCAGGGGCCCAAAACACAAGATTTGTGAAATGGTTAAAAGTGCATGAAAATGCCCAATTTACTCACTCTGAGGTCTCAAAAAGTGTTTCTTCACCCCGGGAAGTGAATTAAATACCATTTGGAGGCATTTAATGTTCAAGCAAAAACATGTGATTTTTGACAAAAGAGATAACCCCCCCCCATTACGTCATGCTTCAGAAAGGTGAAAAATGGTCCGTTTTCAAATGTTTTATTTTTGAACGTCAGTTCACATTTGTAGGTAGATCATCAGTTTTAGAGCTAAAATTAGCATGTTTAAAGTGATTTTCATGCTTCCAGGGGCCCGGGAAGTGAATTAAATACCATTTGGAGGCATTTAATGTTCAAGCAAAAACAGGTGATTTTTGACAAAAGAGATAACACCCCCCAATTACGTCATGCTTCAGAAAGGTGAAAAATGGTCCGTTTTCAAATGTTTTATTTTTGAACGTCAGTTCACATTTGTAGGTAGATCATCAGTTTTAGAGCTAAAATTAGCATGTTTAAAGTGATTTTCATGCTTCCAGGGGCCCGAGAAGTGAATTAAATACCATTTGTAGGCATTTAATGTTCAAGCAAAAACAGGTGATTTTTGACAAAAGAGATAACACCCCCCATTACGTCATGCTGCAGAAAGGTGAAAAATGGTCCGTTTTCAAATGTTTTATTTTTTAAAGTCAGTTCACATTTGTAGGTAGATCATCAGTTTTAGAGCTAAAATTAGCATGTTTAAAGTGATTTTCATGCTTCCAGGGGCCCAAAACACAAGATTTGTGAAATGGTTAAAAGTGCATGAAAATGGCCAATTTACTCACTCTGAGGACTCAAAAAGTGTTTCTTCACCCCGGGAAGAGAATTAAATACCATTTGGAGGCATTTAATGTTCGAGCAAAAACAGGTGATTTTTGACAAAAGAGATAACACCCCCCCATTACCTCATGCTTCAGAAAGGTGAAAAATGGTCCGTTTTCAAATGTTTTATTTTTGAACATCAGTTCACATTTGTAGGTAGATCGTCAGTTTTAGAGCTAAAAGTAGCATGTTTAAAGTGATTTTCATGCTTCCAGGGGCCCGGGAAGTGAATTAAATACCATTTGGAGGCATTTAATGTTCAAGCAAAAACAGGTGATTTTTGACAAAAGAGATAACACCCCCCCCCATTACGTCATGCTTCAGAAAGGTGAAAAATTGTCCGTTTTCAAATGTTTTATTTTTGAAAGTCAGTTCACATTTGTAGGTAGATCATCAGTTTTAGAGCTAAAATTAGCATGTTTAAAGTGATTTTCATGCTTCCAGGGGCCCGGGAAGTGAATTAAATACCATTTGGAGGCATTTAATGTTCAAGCAAAAACAGGTGATTTTTGACAAAAGAGATAACACCCCCTCATTACGTCATGCTGCAGAAAGGTGAAAAATGGTCCGTTTTCAAATGTTTTATTTTTTTAACGTCAGTTCACATTTTTAGGTAGATCATCAGTTTTAGAGCTAAAATTAGCATGTTTAAAGTGATTTTCATGCTTCCAGGGGCCCAAAACACAAGATTTGTGGAATGGTTAAAAGTGCATGAAAATGGCCAATTTACTCACTCTGAGGTCTCAAAAAGTGTTTCTTCACCCCGGGAAGTGAATTAAATACCATTTGGAGGCAATTAATGTTCAAGCAAAAACAGGTGATTTTTGACAAAAGAGATAACACCCCCCCATTACGTCATGCTTCAGAAAGGTGAAAAATGGTCCATTTTCAAATGTTTTATTTTTGAACGTCAGTTCACATTTGTAGGTAGATCATCAGTTTTAGAGCTAAAATAAGCATGTTTAAAGTGATTTTCATGCTTCCAGGGGCCCGGGAAGTGAATTAAATACCATTTGGAGGCATTTAATGTTCAAGCAAAAACAGGTGATTTTTGACAAAAGAGATAACCCCCCCCATTACGTCATGCTTCAGAAAGGTGAAAAATTGGTCCGTTTTCAAATGTTTTATTTTTGAACGTCAGTTCACATTTGTAGGTAGATCATCAGTTTTAGAGCTAAAATTAGCATGTTTAAAGTGATTTTCATGCTTCCAGGGGCCCGGGAAGTAAATTAAATACCATTTGGAGGCATTTAATGTTCATGCAAAAACAGGTGAATTTTTTACAAAAGAGATAACACCCCCCCATTGCGTCATGCTTCAGAAAGGTGAAAAATTGTCCGTTTTCAAATGTTTTATTTTTGAAAGTCAGTTCACATTTGTAGGTAGATCATCAGTTTTAGAGCTAAAATTAGCATGTTTAAAGTGATTTTCATGCTTCCAGGGGCCCGGGAAGTGAATTAAATACCATTTGGAGGCATTTAATGTTCTCAAAAACAGGTGATTTTTGACAAAAAAGATAACACCCCCCCCATTACGTCATGCTTCAGAAAGGTGAAAAATTGTCCGTTTTCAAATGTTTTATTTTTGAAAGACAGTTCACATTTGTAGGTAGATCATCAGTTTTAGAGCTAAAATTAGCATGTTTAAAGTGATTTTCATGCTTCCAGGGGCCCGGGAAGTGAATTAAATACCATTTGGAGGCATTTAATGTTCAAGCAAAAACAGGTGATTTTTGACAAAAGAGATAACACCCCCTCATTACGTCATGCTGCAGAAAGGTGAAAAATGGTCCGTTTTCAAATGTTTTATTTTTTAACGTCAGTTCACATTTGTAGGTAGATCATCAGTTTTAGAGCTAAAATTAGCATGTTTAAAGTGATTTTCATGCTTCCAGGGGCCCAAAACACAAGATTTGTGGAATGGTTAAAAGTGCATGAAAATGGCCAATTTACTCACTCTGAGGTCTCAAAAAGTGTTTCTTCACCCCGGGAAGTGAATTAAATACCATTTGGAGGCAATTAATGTTCAAGCAAAAACAGGTGATTTTTGACAAAAGAGATAACACCCCCCCATTATGTCATGCTTCAGAAAGGTGAAAAATGGTCCGTTTTCAAATGTTTTATTTTTGAACGTCAGTTCACATTTGTAGGTAGATCATCAGTTTTAGAGCTAAAATAAGCATGTTTAAAGTGATTTTCATGCTTCCAGGGGCCCGGGAAGTGAATTAAATACCATTTGGAGGCATTTAATGTTCAAGCAAAAACAGGTGATTTTTGACAAAAGAGATAACACCCCCCCATTACGTCATGCTGCAGAAAGGTGAAAAATGGTCCGTTTTCAAATGTTTTATTTTTTAACGTCAGTTCACATTTGTAGGTAGATCATCAGTTTTAGAGCTAAAATTTGCATGTTTAAAGTGATTTTCATGCTTCCAGGGGCCCAAAACACAAGATTTGTGAAATGGTTAAAAGTGCATGAAAATGGCCAATTTACTCACTCTGAGGTCTCAAAAGGTGTTTCTTCACCCCGGGAAGTGAATTAAATACCATTTGGAGGCATTTAATGTTCAAGCAAAAACATGTGATTTTTGACAAAAGAGATAACACCCCCCCATTACGTCATGCTTCAGAAAGGTGAAAAATGTTCCGTTTTCAAATGTTTTATTTTTGAACGTCAGTTCACATTTGTAGGTAGATCATCAGTTTTAGAGCTAAAATTAGCATGTTTAAAGTGATTTTCATGCTTCCAGGGGCCCGGGAAGTGAATTAAATACCATTTGGAGGCATTTAATGTTCAAGCAAAAACAGGTGATTTTTGACAAAAGAGATAACACCCCCCCATTACGTCATGCTGCAGAAAGGTGAAAAATGGTCCGTTTTCAAATGTTTTATTTTTTAACGTCAGTTCACATTTGTAGGTAGATCATCAGTTTTAGAGCTAAAATTAGCATGTTTAAAGTGATTTTCATGCTTCCAGGGGCCCAAAACACAAGATTTGTGGAATGGTTAAAAGTGCATGAAAATGGCCAATTTACTCACTCTGAGGTCTCAAAAAGTGTTTCTTCACCCCGGGAAGTGAATTAAATACCATTTGGAGGCAATTAATGTTCAAGCAAAAACAGGTGATTTTTGACAAAAGAGATAACACCCCCCCATTACGTCATGCTTCAGAAAGGTGAAAAATGGTCCGTTTTCTAATGTTTTATTTTTGAACGTCAGTTCACATTTGTAGGTAGATCATCAGTTTTAGAGCTAAAATTAGCATGTTTAAAGTGATTTTCATGCTTCCAGGGGCCCGGGAAGTGAATTAAATATCATTTGGAGGCATTTAATGTTCAAGCAAAAACAGGTGATTTTTGACCAAAGAGATAACACCCCCCCATTGCGTCATGCTTCAGAAAGGTGAAAAATTGTCAGTTTTCAAATGTTTTATTTTTGAACGTCAGTTCACATTTGTAGGTAGATCATCAGTTTTAGAGATAAAAATTTGCATGTTTAAAGTGATTTTCATGCTTCCAGGGGCCCGGGAAGTGAATTAAATACCATTTGGAGGCATTTAATGTTCAAGCAAAAACAGGTGATTTTTGACAAAAGAGATAACACCCCCCATTACGTCATGCTTCAGAAAGGTGAAAAATGGTCAGTTTTCAAATGTTTTATTTTTGAACGTCAGTTCACATTTGTAGGTAGATCATCAGTTTTAGAGCTAAAATTAGCATGTTTAAAGTGATTTTCATGCTTCCAGGGGCCCGGGAAGTGAATTAAATACCATTTGGAGGCATTTAATGTTCAAGCAAAAACAGGTGATTTTTGACAAAAGAGATAACACCCCCCCCCATTACGTCATGCTTCAGAAAGGTGAAAAATTGTCAGTTTTCAAATGTTTTATTTTTGAAAGTCAGTTCACATTTGTAGCTAGATCATCAGTTTTAGAGCTAAAATTAGCATGTTTAAAGTGATTTTCATGCTTCCAGGGGCCCGGGAAGTGAATTAAATACCATTTGGAGGCATTTAATGTTCAAGCAAAAGCAGGTGATTTTTGACAAAAGAGATAACACCCCCCCATTACGTCATGCTTCAGAAAGGTGAAAAATTGTCCGTTTTCAAATGTTTTATTTTTGAAAGTCAGTTCACATTTGTAGGTAGATCATCAGTTTTAGAGCTAAAATTAGCATGTTTAAAGTGATTTTCATGCTTCCAGGGGCCCGGGAAGTGAATTAAATACCATTTGGAGGCATTTAATGTTCAAGCAAAAACAGGTGATTTTTGACAAAAGAGATAACACCCCCTCATTACGTCATGCTGCAGAAAGGTGAAAAATGGTCCGTTTTCAAATGTTTTATTTTTAAACGTCAGTTCACATTTGTAGGTAGATCATCAGTTTTAGAGCTAAAATTAGCATGTTTAAAGTGATTTTCATGCTTCCAGGGGCCCAAAACACAAGATTTGTGGAATGGTTAAAAGTGCATGAAAATGGCCAATTTACTCACTCTGAGGTCTCAAAAGGTGTTTCTTTACCCCGGGAAGTGAATTAAATACCATTTGGAGGCATTTAATGTTCAAGCAAAAACATGTGATTTTTGACAAAAGAGATAACACCCCCCCATTACGTCATGCTTCAGAAAGGTGAAAAATGGTCCGTTTTCAAATGTTTTATTTTTGAACATCAGTTCACATTTGTAGGTAGATCATCAGTTTTAGAGCTAAAATTAGCATGTTTAAAGTGATTTTCATGCTTCCAGGGGCCCGGGAAGTGAATTAAATACCATTTGGAGGCATTTAATGTTCAAGCAAAAACAGGTGATTTTTGACAAAAGAGATAACACCCCCCATTACGTCATGCTGCAGAAAGGTGAAAAATGGTCCGTTTTCAAATGTTTTATTTTTTAACGTCAGTTCACATTTGTAGGTAGATCATCAGTTTTAGAGCTAAAATTAGCATGTTTAAAGTGATTTTCATGCTTCCAGGGGCCCAAAACACAAGATTTGTGGAATGGTTAAAAGTGCATGAAAATGGCCAATTTACTCACTCTGAGGTCTCAAAAAGTGTTTCTTCACCCCGGGAAGTGAATTAAATACCATTTGGAGGCAATTAATGTTCAAGCAAAAACAGGTGATTTTTGACAAAAGAGATAACACACCCCCATTACGTCATGCTTCAGAAAGGTGAAAAATGGTCCATTTTCAAATGTTTTATTTTTGAACGTCAGTTCACATTTGTAGGTAGATCATCAGTTTTAGAGCTAAAATAAGCATGTTTAAAGTGATTTTCATGCTTCCAGGGGCCCTGGAAGTGAATTAAATACCATTTGGAGGCATTTAATGTTCAAGCAAAAACAGGTGATTTTTGACAAAAGAGATAACCCCCCCATTACGTCATGCTTCAGAAAGGTGAAAAATGGTCCGTTTTCAAATATTTTATTTTTGAACGTCAGTTCACATTTGTAGGTAGATCATCAGTTTTAGAGCTAAAATTAGCATGTTTAAAGTGATTTTCATGCTTCCAGGGGCCCGGGAAGTGAATTAAATACCATTTGGAGGCATTTAATGTTCAAGCAAAAACAGGTGATTTTTGACAAAAGAGATAACACCCCCCAATTACGTCATGCTTCAGAAAGGTGAAAAATGGTCCGTTTTCAAATGTTTTATTTTTGAACGTCAGTTCACATTTGTAGGTAGATCATCAGTTTTAGAGCTAAAATTAGCATGTTTAAAGTGATTTTCATGCTTCCAGGGGCCCGAGAAGTGAATTAAATACCATTTGTAGGCATTTAATGTTCAAGCAAAAACAGGTGATTTTTGACAAAAGAGATAACACCCCCCCATTACGTCATGCTGCAGAAAGGTGAAAAATGGTCCGTTTTCAAATGTTTTATTTTTTAAAGTCAGTTCACATTTGTAGGTAGATCATCAGTTTTAGAGCTAAAATTAGCATGTTTAAAGTGATTTTCATGCTTCCAGGGGCCCAAAACACAAGATTTGTGAAATGGTTAAAAGTGCATGAAAATGGCCAATTTACTCACTCTGAGGTCTCAAAAAGTGTTTCTTCACCCCGGGAAGAGAATTAAATACCATTTGGAGGCATTTAATGTTCGAGCAAAAACAGGTGATTTTTGACAAAAGAGATAAACCCCCCCCATTACCTCATGCTTCAGAAAGGTGAAAAATGGTCCGTTTTCAAATGTTTTATTTTTGAACGTCAGTTCACATTTGTAGGTAGATCGTCAGTTTTAGAGCTAAAAGTAGCATGTTTAAAGTGATTTTCATGCTTCCAGGGGCCCGGGAAGTGAATTAAATACCATTTGGAGGCATTTAATGTTCAAGCAAAAACAGGTGATTTTTGACAAAAGAGATAACACCCCCCCCCCATTACGTCATGCTTCAGAAAGGTGAAAAATTGTCCGTTTTCAAATGTTTTATTTTTGAAAGTCAGTTCACATTTGTAGGTAGATCATCAGTTTTAGAGCTAAAATTAGCATGTTTAAAGTGATTTTCATGCTTCCAGGGGCCCGGGAAGTGAATTAAATACCATTTGGAGGCATTTAATGTTCAAGCAAAAACAGGTGATTTTTGACAAAAGAGATAACACCCCCTCATTACGTCATGCTGCAGAAAGGTGAAAAATGGTCCGTTTTCAAATGTTTTATTTTTTTAACGTCAGTTCACATTTGTAGGTAGATCATCAGTTTTAGAGCTAAAATTAGCATGTTTAAAGTGATTTTCATGCTTCCAGGGGCCCAAAACACAAGATTTGTGGAATGGTTAAAAGTGCATGAAAATGGCCAATTTACTCACTCTGAGGTCTCAAAAAGTGTTTCTTCACCCCGGGAAGTGAATTAAATACCATTTGGAGGCAATTAATGTTCAAGCAAAAACAGGTGATTTTTGACAAAAGAGATAACACCCCCCCATTATGTCATGCTTCAGAAAGGTGAAAAATGGTCCGTTTTCAAATGTTTTATTTTTGAACGTCAGTTCACATTTGTAGGTAGATCATCAGTTTTAGAGCTAAAATAAGCATGTTTAAAGTGATTTTCATGCTTCCAGGGGCCCGGGAAGTGAATTAAATACCATTTGGAGGCATTTAATGTTCAAGCAAAAACAGGTGATTTTTGACAAAAGAGATAACACCCCCCCATTACGTCATGCTGCAGAAAGGTGAAAAATGGTCCGTTTTCAAATGTTTTATTTTTTAACGTCAGTTCACATTTGTAGGTAGATCATCAGTTTTAGAGCTAAAATTAGCATGTTTAAAGTGATTTTCATGCTTCCAGGGGCCCAAAACACAAGATTTGTGAAATGGTTAAAAGTGCATGAAAATGGCCAATTTACTCACTCTGAGGTCTCAAAAGGTGTTTCTTCACCCCGGGAAGTGAATTAAATACCATTTGGAGGCATTTAATGTTCAAGCAAAAACATGTGATTTTTGACAAAAGAGATAACACCCCTTCATTACGTCATGCTTCAGAAAGGTGAAAAATGGTCCGTTTTCAAATGTTTTATTTTTGAACGTCAGTTCACATTTGTAGGTAGATCATCAGTTTTAGAGCTAAAATTAGCATGTTTAAAGTGATTTTCATGCTTCCAGGGGTCCAAAACACAAGATTTGTGGAATGGTTAAAAGTGCATGAAAATGGCCAATTTACTCACTCTGAGGTCTCAAAAAGTGTTTCTTCACCCCGGGAAGTGAATTAAATACCATTTGGAGGCAATTAATGTTCAAGCAAAAACAGGTGATTTTTGACAAAAGAGATAACACCCCCCCATTACGTCATGCTTCAGAAAGGTGAAAAATGGTCCATTTTCAAATGTTTTATTTTTGAACGTCAGTTCACATTTGTAGGTAGATCATCAGTTTTAGAGCTAAAATAAGCATGTTTAAAGTGATTTTCATGCTTCCAGGGGCCCGGGAAGTGAATTAAATACCATTTGGAGGCATTTAATGTTCAAGCAAAAACAGGTGATTTTTGACAAAAGAGATAACCCCCCCCCCATTACGTCATGCTTCAGAAAGGTGAAAAATTGGTCCGTTTTCAAATGTTTTATTTTTGAACGTCAGTTCACATTTGTAGGTAGATCATCAGTTTTAGAGCTAAAATTAGCATGTTTAAAGTGATTTTCATGCTTCCAGGGGCCCGGGAAGTAAATTAAATACCATTTGGAGGCATTTAATGTTCAAGCAAAAACAGGTGATTTTTTACAAAAGAGATAACACCCCCCCATTGCGTCATGCTTCAGAAAGGTGAAAAATTGTCCGTTTTCAAATGTTTTATTTTTGAAAGTCAGTTCACATTTGTAGGTAGATCATCAGTTTTAGAGCTAAAATTAGCATGTTTAAAGTGATTTTCATGCTTCCAGGGGCCCGGGAAGTGAATTAAATACCATTTGGAGGCATTTAATGTTCTCAAAAACAGGTGATTTTTGACAAAAGAGATAACACCCCCCCCATTACGTCATGCTTCAGAAAGGTGAAAAATTGTCCGTTTTCAAATGTTTTATTTTTGAAAGACAGTTCACATTTGTAGGTAGATCATCAGTTTTAGAGCTAAAATTAGCATGTTTAAAGTGATTTTCATGCTTCCAGGGGCCCGGGAAGTGAATTAAATACCATTTGGAGGCATTTAATGTTCAAGCAAAAACAGGTGATTTTTGACAAAAGAGATAACACCCCCTCATTACGTCATGCTGCAGAAAGGTGAAAAATGGTCCGTTTTCAAATGTTTTATTTTTTAACGTCAGTTCACATTTGTAGGTAGATCATCAGTTTTAGAGCTAAAATTAGCATGTTTAAAGTGATTTTCATGCTTCCAGGGGCCCAAAACACAAGATTTGTGGAATGGTTAAAAGTGCATGAAAATGGCCAATTTACTCACTCTGAGGTCTCAAAAAGTGTTTCTTCACCCCGGGAAGTGAATTAAATACCATTTGGAGGCAATTAATGTTCAAGCAAAAACAGGTGATTTTTGACAAAAGAGATAACACCCCCCCATTATGTCATGCTTCAGAAAGGTGAAAAATGGTCCGTTTTCAAATGTTTTATTTTTGAACGTCAGTTCACATTTGTAGGGAGATCATCAGTTTTAGAGCTAAAATAAGCATGTTTAAAGTGATTTTCATGCTTCCAGGGGCCCGGGAAGTGAATTAAATACCATTTGGAGGCATTTAATGTTCAAGCAAAAACAGGTGATTTTTGACAAAAGAGATAACACCCCCCCATTACGTCATGCTGCAGAAAGGTGAAAAATGGTCCGTTTTCAAATGTTTTATTTTTTAACGTCAGTTCACATTTGTAGGTAGATCATCCGTTTTAGAGCTAAAATTTACATGTTTAAAGTGATTTTCATGCTTCCAGGGGCCCAAAACACAAGATTTGTGAAATGGTTAAAAGTGCATGAAAATGGCCAATTTACTCACTCTGAGGTCTCAAAAGGTGTTTCTTCACCCCGGGAAGTGAATTAAATACCATTTGGAGGCATTTAATGTTCAAGCAAAAACATGTGATTTTTGACAAAAGAGATAACACCCCCCCATTACGTCATGCTTCCGAAAGGTGAAAAATGGTCCGTTTTCAAATGTTTTATTTTTGAACGTCAGTTCACATTTGTAGGTAGATCATCAGTTTTAGAGCTAAAATTAGCATGTTTAAAGTGATTTTCATGCTTCCAGGGGCCCGGGAAGTGAATTAAATACCATTTGGAGGCATTTAATGTTCAAGCAAAAACAGGTGATTTTTGACAAAAGAGATAACACCCCCCCATTACGTCATGCTGCAGAAAGGTGAAAAATGGTCCGTTTTCAAATGTTTTATTTTTTAACGTCAGTTCACATTTGTAGGTAGATCATCAGTTTTAGAGCTAAAATTAGCATGTTTAAAGTGATTTTCATGCTTCCAGGGGCCCAAAACACAAGATTTGTGGAATGGTTAAAAGTGCATGAAAATGGCCAATTTACTCACTCTGAGGTCTCAAAAAGTGTTTCTTCACCCCGTGAAGTGAATTAAATACCATTTGGAGGCAATTAATGTTCAAGCAAAAACAGGTGATTTTTGACAAAAGAGATAACACCCCCCCATTACGTCATGCTTCAGAAAGGTGAAAAATGGTCCGTTTTCAAATGTTTTATTTTTGAACGTCAGTTCACATTTGTAGGTAGATCATCAGTTTTAGAGCTAAAATTAGCATGTTTAAAGTGATTTTCATGCTTCCAGGGGCCCGGGAAGTGAATTAAATATCATTTGGAGGCATTTAATGTTCAAACAAAAACAGGTGATTTTTGACCAAAGAGATAACACCCCCCCATTGCGTCATGCTTCAGAAAGGTGAAAAATTGTCAGTTTTCAAATGTTTTATTTTTGAACGTCAGTTCACATTTGTAGGTAGATCATCAGTTTTAGAGATAAAAATTTGCATGTTTAAAGTGATTTTCATGCTTCCAGGGGCCCGGGAAGTGAATTAAATACCATTTGGAGGCATTTAATGTTCAAGCAAAAACAGGTGATTTTTGACAAAAGAGATAACACCCCCCATTACGTCATGCTTCAGAAAGGTGAAAAATGGTCAGTTTTCAAATGTTTTATTTTTGAACGTCAGTTCACATTTGTAGGTAGATCATCAGTTTTAGAGCTAAAATTAGCATGTTTAAAGTGATTTTCATGCTTCCAGGGGCCCGGGAAGTGAATTAAATACCATTTGGAGGCATTTAATGTTCAAGCAAAAACAGGTGATTTTTGACAAAAGAGATAACACCCCCCCCATTACGTCATGCTTCAGAAAGGTGAAAAATTGTCAGTTTTCAAATGTTTTATTTTTGAAAGTCAGTTCACATTTGTAGCTAGATCATCAGTTTTAGAGCTAAAATTAGCATGTTTAAAGTGATTTTCATGCTTCCAGGGGCCCGGGAAGTGAATTAAATACCATTTGGAGGCATTTAATGTTCAAGCAAAAGCAGGTGATTTTTGACAAAAGAGATAACACCCCCCCATTACGTCATGCTTCAGAAAGGTGAAAAATTGTCCGTTTTCAAATGTTTTATTTTTGAAAGTCAGTTCACATTTGTAGGTAGATCATCAGTTTTAGAGCTAAAATTAGCATGTTTAAAGTGATTTTCATGCTTCCAGGGGCCCGGGAAGTGAATTAAATACCATTTGGAGGCATTTAATGTTCAAGCAAAAACAGGTGATTTTTGACAAAAGAGATAACACCCCCTCATTACGTCATGCTGCAGAAAGGTGAAAAATGGTCCGTTTTCAAATGTTTTATTTTTAAACGTCAGTTCACATTTGTAGGTAGATCATCAGTTTTAGAGCTAAAATTAGCATGTTTAAAGTGATTTTCATGCTTCCAGGGGCCCAAAACACAAGATTTGTGGAATGGTTAAAAGTGCATGAAAATGGCCAATTTACTCACTCTGAGGTCTCAAAAGGTGTTTCTTTACCCCGGGAAGTGAATTAAATACCATTTGGAGGCATTTAATGTTCAAGCAAAAACATGTGATTTTTGACAAAAGAGATAACACCCCCCCATTACGTCATGCTTCAGAAAGGTGAAAAATGGTCCGTTTTCAAATGTTTTATTTTTGAACATCAGTTCACATTTGTAGGTAGATCATCAGTTTTAGAGCTAAAATTAGCATGTTTAAAGTGATTTTCATGCTTCCAGGGGCCCGGGAAGTGAATTAAATACCATTTGGAGGCATTTAATGTTCAAGCAAAAACAGGTGATTTTTGACAAAAGAGATAACACCCCCCCATTACGGCATGCTGCAGAAAGGTGAAAAATGGTCCGTTTTCAAATGTTTTATTTTTTAACGTCAGTTCACATTTGTAGGTAGATCATCAGTTTTAGAGCTAAAATTAGCATGTTTAAAGTGATTTTCATGCTTCCAGGGGCCCAAAACACAAGATTTGTGGAATGGTTAAAAGTGCATGAAAATGGCCAATTTACTCACTCTGAGGTCTCAAAAAGTGTTTCTTCACCCCGGGAAGTGAATTAAATACCATTTGGAGGCAATTAATGTTCAAGCAAAAACAGGTGATTTTTGACAAAAGAGATAACACACCCCCATTACGTCATGCTTCAGAAAGGTGAAAAATGGTCCATTTTCAAATGTTTTATTTTTGAACGTCAGTTCACATTTGTAGGTAGATCATCAGTTTAAGAGCTAAAATAAGCATGTTTAAAGTGATTTTCATGCTTCCAGGGGCCCTGGAAGTGAATTAAATACCATTTGGAGGCATTTAATGTTCAAGCAAAAACAGGTGATTTTTGACAAAAGAGATAACCCCCCCATTACGTCATGCTTCAGAAAGGTGAAAAATGGTCCGTTTTCAAATGTTTTATTTTTGAACGTCAGTTCACATTTGTAGGTAGATCATCAGTTTTAGAGCTAAAATTAGCATGTTTAAAGTGATTTTCATGCTTCCAGGGACCCGGGAAGTGAATTAAATACCATTTGGAGGCATTTAATGTTCAAGCAAAAACAGGTGATTTTTGACAAAAGAGATAACACCCCCCCATTGCGTCATGCTTCAGAAAGGTGAAAAATTGTCAGTTTTCAAATGTTTTATTTTTGAAAGTCAGTTCACATTTGTAGGTAGATCATCAGTTTTAGAGATAAAAATTTGCATGTTTAAAGTGATTTTCATGCTTCCAGGGGCCCGGGAAGTGAATTAAATACCATTTGGAGGCATTTAATGTTCAAGCAAAAACAGGTGATTTTTGACAAAAGAGATAACACCCCCCCATTACGTCATGCTTCAGAAAGGTGAAAAATGGTCAGTTTTCAAATGTTTTATTTTTGAACGTCAGTTCACATTTGTAGGTAGATCATCAGTTTTAGAGCTAAAATTAGCATGTTTAAAGTGATTTTCATGCTTCCAGGGGCCCGGGAAGTGAATTAAATACCATTTGGAGGCATTTAATGTTCAAGCAAAAACAGGTGATTTTTGACAAAAGAGATAACACCCCCCCCATTACGTCATGCTTCAGAAAGGTGAAAAATTGTCCGTTTTCAAATGTTTTATTTTTGAAAGTCAGTTCACATTTGTAGCTAGATCATCAGTTTTAGAGCTAAAATTAGCATGTTTAAAGTGATTTTCATGCTTCCAGGGGCCCGGGAAGTAAATTAAATACCATTTGGAGGCATTTAATGTTCAAGCAAAAGCAGGTGATTTTTGACAAAAGAGATAACACCCCCCCATTACGTCATGCTTCAGAAAGGTGAAAAATTGTCCGTTTTCAAATGTTTTATTTTTGAAAGTCAGTTCACATTTGTAGGTAGATCATCAGTTTTGGAGCTAAAATTAGCATGTTTAAAGTGATTTTCATGCTTCCAGGGGCCCGGGAAGTGAATTAAATACCATTTGGAGGCATTTAATGTTCAAGCAAAAACAGGTGATTTTTGACAAAAGAGATAACACCCCCCCATTGCGTCATGCTTCAGAAAGGTGAAAAATTGTCCGTTTTCAAATGTTTTATTTTTGAAAGTCAGTTCACATTTGTAGGTAGATCATCAGTTTCAGAGCTAAAATTAGCATGTTTAAAGTGATTTTCATGCTTCCAGGGGCCCGGGAAGTGACTTAAATACCATTTGGAGGCATTTAATGTTCAAGCAAAAACAGGTGATTTTTGACAAAAGAGATAACACCCCCCCCCATTACGTCATGCTTCAGAAAGGTGAAAAATTGTCCGTTTTCAAATGTTTTATTTTTGAAAGTCAGTTCACATTTGTAGGTAGATCATCAGTTTTAGAGCTAAAATTAGCATGTTTAAAGTGATTTTCATGCTTCCAGGGGCCCGGGAAGTGAATTAAATACCATTTGGAGGCATTTAATGTTCAAGCAAAAACAGGTGATTTTTGACAAAAGAGATAACACCCCCTCATTACGTCATGCTGCAGAAAGGTGAAAAATGGTCCGTTTTCAAATGTTTTATTTTTTAACGTCAGTTCACATTTGTAGGTAGATCATCAGTTTTAGAGCTAAAATGAGCATGTTTAAAGTGATTTTCATGCTTCCAAGGGCCCAAAACACATGATTTGTGAAATGGTTAAAAGTGCATGAAAATGGCCAATTTACTCACTCTGAGGTCTCAAAAAGTGTTTCTTCACCCCGGGAAGTGAATTAAATACCATTTGGAGGCATTTAATGTTCAAGCAAAAACAGGTGATTTTTGACAAAAGAGATAACACCCCCCCCATTACGTCACGCTTCAGAAAGGTGAAAAATTGTCCGTTTTCAAATGTTTTATTTTTGAACGTCAGTTCACATTTGTAGGTAGATCATCAGTTTCAGAGCTAAAATTAGCATGTTTAAAGTGATTTTCATGCTTCCAGGGGCCCGGGAAGTGAATTAAATACCATTTGGAGGCATTTAATGTTCAAGCAAAAACAGGTGATTTTTGACAAAAGAGATAACATCCCCCCATTACGTCATGCTTCAGAAAGGTGAAAAATGGTCCGTTTTCAAATGTTTTATTTTTGAACGTCAGTTCACATTTGTAGGTAGATCATCAGTTTTAGAGCTAAAATTAGCATGTTTAAAGTGATTTTCATGCTTCCAGGGGCCCGGGAAGTGAATTAAATACCATTTGGAGGCATTTAATGTTCAAGCAAAAACAGGTGATTTTTGACAAAAGAGATAACACCCCCCCATTGCGTCATGCTTCAGAAAGGTGACAAATTGTCAGTTTTCAAATGTTTTATTTTTGAAAGTCAGTTCACATTTGTAGGTAGATCATCAGTTTTAGAGATAAAAATTAGCATGTTTAAAGTGATTTTCATGCTTCCAGGGGCCCGGGAAGTGAATTAAATACCATTTGGAGGCATTTAATGTTCAAGCAAAAACAGGTGATTTTTGACAAAAGAGATAACACCCCCCCCATTACGTCATGCTGCAGAAAGGTGAAAAATGGTCCGTTTTCAAATGTTTTATTTTTTAACGTCAGTTCACATTTGTAGGTAGATCATCAGTTTTAGAGCTAAAATTAGCATGTTTAAAGTGATTTTCATGCTTCCAGGGGCCCAAAACACAAGATTTGTGAAATGGTTAAAAGTGCATGAAAATGGCCAATTTACTCACTCTGAGGTCTCAAAAGGTGTTTCTTCACCCCGGGAAGTGAATTAAATACCATTTGGAGGCATTTAATGTTCAAGCAAAAACATGTGATTTTTGACAAAAGAGATAACACCCCCCCATTACGTCATGCTTCAGAAAGGTGAAAAATGGTCCGTTTTCAAATGTTTTATTTTTGAACGTCAGTTCACATTTGTAGGTAGATCATCAGTTTTAGAGCTAAAATTAGCATGTTTAAAGTGATTTTCATGCTTCCAGGGGCCCGGGAAGTGAATTAAATACCATTTGGAGGCATTTAATGTTCAAGCAAAAACAGGTGATTTTTGACAAAAGAGATAACACCCCCCCCATTACGTCATGCTTCAGAAAGGTGAAAAATTGTCCGTTTTCAAATGTTTTATTTTTGAAAGTCAGTTCACATTTGTAGGTAGATCATCAGTTTTAGAGCTAAAATTAGCATGTTTAAAGTGATTTTCATGCTTCCAGGGGCCCGGGAAGTGAATTAAATACCATTTGGAGGCATTTAATGTTCAAGCAAAAACAGGTGATTTTTGACAAAAGAGATAACACCCCCCCATTACGTCATGCTGCAGAAAGGTGAAAAATGGTCCGTTTTCAAATGTTTTATTTTTTAACGTCAGTTCACATTTGTAGGTAGATCATCAGTTTTAGAGTAAAATTAGCATGTTTAAAGTGATTTTCATGCTTCCAGGGGCCCAAAACACAAGATTTGTGGAATGGTTAAAAGTGCATGAAAATGGCCAATTTACTCACTCTGAGGTCTCAAAAAGTGTTTCTTCACCCCGGGAAGTGAATTAAATACCATTTGGAGGCAATTAATGTTCAAGCAAAAACAGGTAATTTTTGACAAAAGAGATAACACCCCCCCATTACGTCATGCTTCAGAAAGGTGAAAAATGGTCCGTTTTCAAATGTTTTATTTTTGAACGTCAGTTCACATTTGTAGGTAGATCATCAGTTTTAGAGCTAAAATAAGCATGTTTAAAGTGATTTTCATGCTTCCAGGGGCCCGGGAAGTGAATTAAATACCATTTGGAGGCATTTAATGTTCAAGCAAAAACAGGTGATTTTTGACAAAAGAGATAACCCCCTCATTACGTCATGCTTCAGAAAGGTGAAAAATGGTCCGTTTTCAAATGTTTTATTTTTGAACGTCAGTTCACATTTGTAGGTAGATCATCAGTTTTAGAGCTAAAATTAGCATGTTTAAAGTGATTTTCATGCTTCCAGGGGCCCGGGAAGTGAATTAAATACCATTTGGAGGCATTTAATGTTCAAGCAAAAACAGGTGATTTTTGACAAAAGAGATAACACCCCCCCATTGCGTCATGCTTCAGAAAGGTGAAAAATTGTCAGTTTTCAAATGTTTTATTTTTGAAAGTCAGTTCACATTTGTAGGTAGATCATCAGTTTTAGAGATAAAAATTAGCATGTTTAAAGTGATTTTCATGCTTCCAGGGGCCCGGGAAGTGAATTAAATACCATTTGGAGGCATTTAATGTTCAAGCAAAAACAGGTGATTTTTGACAAAAGAGATAACACCCCCCCATTACGTCATGCTTCAGAAAGGTGAAAAATGGTCAGTTTTCAAATGTTTTATTTTTGAACGTCAGTTCACATTTGTAGGTAGATCATCAGTTTTAGAGCTAAAATTAGCATGTTTAAAGTGATTTTCATGCTTCCAGGGGCCCGGGAAGTGAATTAAATACCATTTGGAGGCATTTAATGTTCAAGCAAAAACAGGTGATTTTTGACAAAAGAGATAACACCCCCCCATTACGTCATGCTTCAGAAAGGTGAAAAATTGTCCGTTTTCAAATGTTTTATTTTTGAAAGTCATTTCACATCTGTAGGTAGATCATCAGTTTTAGAGCTAAAATTAGCATGTTTAAAGTGATTTTCATGCTTCCAGGGGCCCGGGAAGTGAATTAAATACCATTTGGAGGCATTTAATGTTCAAGCAAAAACAGGTGATTTTTGACAAAAGAGATAACACCCCCCCATTACGTCATGCTGCAGAAAGGTGAAAAATGGTCCGTTTTCAAATGTTTTATTTTTTAACGTCAGTTCACATTTGTAGGTAGATCATCAGTTTTAGAGCTAAAATTAGCATGTTTAAAGTGATTTTCATGCTTCCAGGGGCCCAAAACACAAGATTTGTGGAATGGTTAAAAGTGCATGAAAATGGCCAATTTACTCACTCTGAGGTCTCAAAAAGTGTTTCTTCACCCCGGGAAGTGAATTAAATACCATTTGGAGGCAATTAATGTTCAAGCAAAAACAGGTGATTTTTGACAAAAGAGATAACACCCCCCCATTATGTCATGCTTCAGAAAGGTGAAAAATTGTCAGTTTTCAAATGTTTTATTTTTGAACGTCAGTTCACATTTGTAGGTAGATCATCAGTTTTAGAGATAAAAATGTGCATGTTTAAAGTGATTTTCATGCTTCCAGGGGCCCGGGAAGTGAATTAAATACCATTTGGAGGCATTTAATGTTCAAGCAAAAACAGGTGATTTTTGACAAAAGAGATAACACCCCCCCATTACGTCATGCTGCAGAAAGGTGAAAAATTGTCCGTTTTCAAATGTTTTATTTTTTAACGTCAGTTCACATTTGTAGGTAGATCATCAGTTTTAGAGCTAAAATTAGCATGTTTAAAGTGATTTTCATGCTTCCAGGGGCCCAAAACACAAGATTTGTGGAATGGTTAAAAGTGCATGAAAATGGCCAATTTACTCACTCTGAGGTCTCAAAAAGTGTTTCTTCACCCCGGGAAGTGAATTAAATACCATTTGGAGGCAATTAATGTTCAAGCAAAAACAGGTGATTTTTGACAAAAGAGATAACACCCCCCCATTACGTCATGCTTCAGAAAGGTGAAAAATGGTCCGTTTTCAAATGTTTTATTTTTGAACGTCAGTTCACATTTGTAGGTAGATCATCAGTTTTAGAGCTAAAATTAGCATGTTTAAAGTGATTTTCATGCTTCCAGGGGCCCGGGAAGTGAATTAAATATCATTTGGAGGCATTTAATGTTCAAGCAAAAACAGGTGATTTTTGACCAAAGAGATAACACCCCCCCATTGCGTCATGCTTCAGAAAGGTGAAAAATTGTCAGTTTTCAAATGTTTTATTTTTGAACGTCAGTTCACATTTGTAGGTAGATCATCAGTTTTAGAGATAAAAATTTGCATGTTTAAAGTGATTTTCATGCTTCCAGGGGCCCGGGAAGTGAATTAAATACCATTTGGAGGCATTTAATGTTCAAGCAAAAACAGGTGATTTTTGACAAAAGAGATAACACCCCCCATTACGTCATGCTTCAGAAAGGTGAAAAATGGTCAGTTTTCAAATGTTTTATTTTTGAACGTCAGTTCACATTTGTAGGTAGATCATCAGTTTTAGAGCTAAAATTAGCATGTTTAAAGTGATTTTCATGCTTCCAGGGGCCCGGGAAGTGAATTAAATACCATTTGGAGGCATTTAATGTTCAAGCAAAAACAGGTGATTTTTGACAAAAGAGATAACACCCCCCCCATTACGTCATGCTTCAGAAAGGTGAAAAATTGTCAGTTTTCAAATGTTTTATTTTTGAAAGTCAGTTCACATTTGTAGCTAGATCATCAGTTTTAGAGCTAAAATTAGCATGTTTAAAGTGATTTTCATGCTTCCAGGGGCCCGGGAAGTGAATTAAATACCATTTGGAGGTATTTAATGTTCAAGCAAAAGCAGGTGATTTTTGACAAAAGAGATAACACCCCCCCATTACGTCATGCTTCAGAAAGGTGAAAAATTGTCCGTTTTCAAATGTTTTATTTTTGAAAGTCAGTTCACATTTGTAGGTAGATCATCAGTTTTAGAGCTAAAATTAGCATGTTTAAAGTGATTTTCATGCTTCCAGGGGCCCGGGAAGTGAATTAAATACCATTTGGAGGCATTTAATGTTCAAGCAAAAACAGGTGATTTTTGACAAAAGAGATAACACCCCCTCATTACGTCATGCTGCAGAAAGGTGAAAAATGGTCCGTTTTCAAATGTTTTATTTTTTAACGTCAGTTCACATTTGTAGGTAGATCATCAGTTTTAGAGCTAAAATTAGCATGTTTAAAGTGATTTTCATGCTTCCAGGGGCCCAAAACACAAGATTTGTGGAATGGTTAAAAGTGCATGAAAATGGCCAATTTACTCACTCTGAGGTCTCAAAAGGTGTTTCTTTACCCCGGGAAGTGAATTAAATACAATTTGGAGGCATTTAATGTTCAAGCAAAAACATGTGATTTTTGACAAAAGAGATAACACCCCCCCATTACGTCATGCTTCAGAAAGGTGAAAAATGGTCCGTTTTCAAATGTTTTATTTTTGAACATCAGTTCACATTTGTAGGTAGATCATCAGTTTTAGAGCTAAAATTAGCATGTTTAAAGTGATTTTCATGCTTCCAGGGGCCCGGGAAGTGAATTAAATACCATTTGGAGGCATTTAATGTTCAAGCAAAAACAGGTGATTTTTGACAAAAGAGATAACACCCCCCCATTACGTCATGCTGCAGAAAGGTGAAAAATGGTCCGTTTTCAAATGTTTTATTTTTTAACGTCAGTTCACATTTGTAGGTAGATCATCAGTTTTAGAGCTAAAATTAGCATGTTTAAAGTGATTTTCATGCTTCCAGGGGCCCAAAACACAAGATTTGTGGAATGGTTAAAAGTGCATGAAAATGGCCAATTTACTCACTCTGAGGTCTCAAAAAGTGTTTCTTCACCCCGGGAAGTGAATTAAATACCATTTGGAGGCAATTAATGTTCAAGCAAAAACAGGTGATTTTTGACAAAAGAGATAACACCCCCCCATTACGTCATGCTTCAGAAAGGTGAAAAATGGTCCATTTTCAAATGTTTTATTTTTGAACGTCAGTTCACATTTGTAGGTAGATCATCAGTTTTAGAGCTAAAATAAGCATGTTTAAAGTGATTTTCATGCTTCCAGGGGCCCTGGAAGTGAATTAAATACCATTTGGAGGCATTTAATGTTCAAGCAAAAACAGGTGATTTTTGACAAAAGAGATAACCCCCCCATTACGTCATGCTTCAGAAAGGTGAAAAATGGTCCGTTTTCAAATGTTTTATTTTTGAACGTCAGTTCACATTTGTAGGTAGATCATCAGTTTTAGAGCTAAAATTAGCATGTTTAAAGTGATTTTCATGCTTCCAGGGACCCGGGAAGTGAATTAAATACCATTTGGAGGCATTTAATGTTCAAGCAAAAACAGGTGATTTTTGACAAAAGAGATAACACCCCCCCATTGCGTCATGCTTCAGAAAGGTGAAAAATTGTCAGTTTTCAAATGTTTTATTTTTGAAAGTCAGTTCACATTTGTAGGTAGATCATCAGTTTTAGAGATAAAAATTTGCATGTTTAAAGTGATTTTCATGCTTCCAGGGGCCCGGGAAGTGAATTAAATACCATTTGGAGGCATTTAATGTTCAAGCAAAAACAGGTGATTTTTGACAAAAGAGATAACACCCCCCCATTACGTCATGCTTCAGAAAGGTGAAAAATGGTCAGTTTTCAAATGTTTTATTTTTGAACATCAGTTCACATTTGTAGGTAGATCATCAGTTTTAGAGCTAAAATTAGCATGTTTAAAGTGATTTTCATGCTTCCAGGGGCCCGGGAAGTGAATTAAATACCATTTGGAGGCATTTAATGTTCAAGCAAAAACAGGTGATTTTTGACAAAAGAGATAACACCCCCCCCATTACGTCATGCTTCAGAAAGGTGAAAAATTGTCCGTTTTCAAATGTTTTATTTTTGAAAGTCAGTTCACATTTGTAGCTAGATCATCAGTTTTAGAGCTAAAATTAGCATGTTTAAAGTGATTTTCATGCTTCCAGGGGCCCGGGAAGTAAATTAAATACCATTTGGAGGCATTTAATGTTCAAGCAAAAGCAGGTGATTTTTGACAAAAGAGATAACCCCCCCCCATTACGTCATGCTTCAGAAAGGTGAAAAATTGTCCGTTTTCAAATGTTTTATTTTTGAAAGTCAGTTCACATTTGTAGGTAGATCATCAGTTTTAGAGCTAAAATTAGCATGTTTAAAGTGATTTTCATGCTTCCAGGGGTCCGGGAAGTGAATTAAATACCATTTGGAGGCATTTAATGTTCAAGCAAAAACAGGTGATTTTTGACAAAAGAGATAACACCCCCCCATTGCGTCATGCTTCAGAAAGGTGAAAAATTGTCCGTTTTCAAATGTTTTATTTTTGAAAGTCAGTTCACATTTGTAGGTAGATCATCAGTTTTAGAGCTAAAATTAGCATGTTTAAAGTGATTTTCATGCTTCCAGGGGCCCGGGAAGTGAATTAAATACCATTTGGAGGCATTTAATGTTCAAGCAAAAACAGGTGATTTTTGACAAAAGAGATAACACCCCCCCCCCATTACGTCATGCTTCAGAAAGGTGAAAAATTGTCCGTTTTCAAATGTTTTATTTTTGAAAGTCAGTTCACATTTGTAGGTAGATCATCAGTTTTAGAGCTAAAATTAGCATGTTTAAAGTGATTTTCATGCTTCCAGGGGCCCGGGAAGTGAATTAAATACCATTTGGAGGCATTTAATGTTCAAGCAAAAACAGGTGATTTTTGACAAAAGAGATAACACCCCCTCATTACGTCATGCTGCAGAAAGGTGAAAAATGGTCCGTTTTCAAATGTTTTATTTTTTAACGTCAGTTCACATTTGTAGGTAGATCATCAGTTTTAGAGCTAAAATTAGCATGTTTAAAGTGATTTTCATGCTTCCAGGGGCCCAAAACACAAGATTTGTGGAATGGTTAAAAGTGCATGAAAATGGCCAATTTACTCACTCTGAGGTCTCAAAAAGTGTTTCTTCACCCCGGGAAGTGAATTAAATACCATTTGGAGGCAATTAATGTTCAAGCAAAAACAGGTGATTTTTGACAAAAGAGATAACACCCCCCCATTATGTCATGCTTTAGAAAGGTGAAAAATGGTCCGTTTTCAAATGTTTTATTTTTGAACGTCAGTTCACATTTGTAGGTAGATCATCAGTTTTAGAGCTAAAATAAGCATGTTTAAAGTGATTTTCATGCTTCCAGGGGCCCGGGAAGTGAATTAAATACCATTTGGAGGCATTTAATGTTCAAGCAAAAACAGGTGATTTTTGACAAAAGAGATAACACCCCCCCCCATTACGTCATGCTGCAGAAAGGTGAAAAATGGTCCGTTTTCAAATGTTTTATTTTTTAACGTCAGTTCACATTTGTAGGTAGATCATCAGTTTTAGAGCTAAAATTAGCATGTTTAAAGTGATTTTCATGCTTCCAGGGGCCCAAAACACAAGATTTGTGGAATGGTTAAAAGTGCATGAAAATGGCCAATTTACTCACTCTGAGGTCTCAAAAAGTGTTTCTTCACCCCGGGAAGTGAATTAAATACCATTTGGAGGCAATTAATGTTCAAGCAAAAACAGGTAATTTTTGACAAAAGAGATAACACCCCCCCATTACGTCATGCTTCAGAAAGGTGAAAAATGGTCCGTTTTCAAATGTTTTATTTTTGAACGTCAGTTCACATTTGTAGGTAGATCATCAGTTTTAGAGCTAAAATAAGCATGTTTAAAGTGATTTTCATGCTTCCAGGGGCCCGGGAAGTGAATTAAATACCATTTGGAGGCATTTAATGTTCAAGCAAAAACAGGTGATTTTTGACAAAAGAGATAACCCCCCCATTACGTCATGCTTCAGAAAGGTGAAAAATGGTCCGTTTTCAAATGTTTTATTTTTTAACGTCAGTTCACATTTGTAGGTAGATCATCAGTTTTAGAGCTAAAATTAGCATGTTTAAAGTGATTTTCATGCTTCCAGGGGCCCGGGAAGTGAATTAAATACCATTTGGAGGCATTTAATGTTCAAGCAAAAACAGGTGATTTTTGACAAAAGAGATAACACCCCCCCATTGCGTCATGCTTCAGAAAGGTGAAAAATTGTCAGTTTTCAAATGTTTTATTTTTGAAAGTCAGTTCACATTTGTAGGTAGATCATCAGTTTTAGAGATAAAAATTAGCATGTTTAAAGTGATTTTCATGCTTCCAGGGGCCCGGGAAGTGAATTAAATACCATTTGGAGGCATTTAATGTTCAAGCAAAAACAGGTGATTTTTGACAAAAGAGATAACACCCCCCCCATTACGTCATGCTGCAGAAAGGTGAAAAATGGTCCGTTTTCAAATGTTTTATTTTTTAACGTCAGTTCACATTTGTAGGTAGATCATCAGTTTTAGAGCTAAAATTAGCATGTTTAAAGTGATTTTCATGCTTCCAGGGGCCCAAAACACAAGATTTGTGAAATGGTTAAAAGTGCATGAAAATGGCCAATTTACTCACTCTGAGGTCTCAAAAGGTGTTTCTTCACCCCGGGAAGTGAATTAAATACCATTTGGAGGCATTTAATGTTCAAGCAAAAACATGTGATTTTTGACAAAAGAGATAACACCCCCCCATTACGTCATGCTTCAGAAAGGTGAAAAATGGTCCGTTTTCAAATGTTTTATTTTTGAACGTCAGTTCACATTTGTAGGTAGATCATCAGTTTTAGAGCTAAAATTAGCATGTTTAAAGTGATTTTCATGCTTCCAGGGGCCCGGGAAGTGAATTAAATACCATTTGGAGGCATTTAATGTTCAAGCAAAAACAGGTGATTTTTGACAAAAGAGATAACACCCCCCCCATTACGTCATGCTTCAGAAAGGTGAAAAATTGTCCGTTTTCAAATGTTTTATTTTTGAAAGTCAGTTCACATTTGTAGGTAGATCATCAGTTTTAGAGCTAAAATTAGCATGTTTAAAGTGATTTTCATGCTTCCAGGGGCCCGGGAAGTGAATTAAATACCATTTGGAGGCATTTAATGTTCAAGCAAAAACAGGTGATTTTTGACAAAAGAGATAACACCCCCCATTACGTCATGCTGCAGAAAGGTGAAAAATGGTCCGTTTTCAAATGTTTTATTTTTTAACGTCAGTTCACATTTGTAGGTAGATCATCAGTTTTAGAGCTAAAATTAGCATGTTTAAAGTGATTTTCATGCTTCCAGGGGCCCAAAACACAAGATTTGTGGAATGGTTAAAAGTGCATGAAAATGGCCAATTTACTCACTCTGAGGTCTCAAAAAGTGTTTCTTCACCCCGGGAAGTGAATTAAATACCATTTGGAGGCAATTAATGTTCAAGCAAAAACAGGTAATTTTTGACAAAAGAGATAACACCCCCCCATTACGTCATGCTTCAGAAAGGTGAAAAATGGTCAGTTTTCAAATGTTTTATTTTTGAACGTCAGTTCACATTTGTAGGTAGATCATCAGTTTTAGAGCTAAAATAAGCATGTTTAAAGTGATTTTCATGCTTCCAGGGGCCCGGGAAGTGAATTAAATACCATTTGGAGGCATTTAATGTTCAAGCAAAAACAGGTGATTTTTGACAAAAGAGATAACCCCCTCATTACGTCATGCTTCAGAAAGGTGAAAAATGGTCCGTTTTCAAATGTTTTATTTTTGAACGTCAGTTCACATTTGTAGGTAGATCATCAGTTTTAGAGCTAAAATTAGCATGTTTAAAGTGATTTTCATGCTTCCAGGGGCCCGGGAAGTGAATTAAATACCATTTGGAGGCATTTAATGTTCAAGCAAAAACAGGTGATTTTTGACAAAAGAGATAACACCCCCCCATTGCGTCATGCTTCAGAAAGGTGAAAAATTGTCAGTTTTCAAATGTTTTATTTTTGAAAGTCAGTTCACATTTGTAGGTAGATCATCAGTTTTAGAGATAAAAATTAGCATGTTTAAAGTGATTTTCATGCTTCCAGGGGCCCGTGAAGTGAATTAAATACCATTTGGAGGCATTTAATGTTCAAGCAAAAACAGGTGATTTTTGACAAAAGAGATAACACCCCCCCATTGCGTCATGCTTCAGAAAGGTGAAAAATTGTCAGTTTTCAAATGTTTTATTTTTGAAAGTCAGTTCACATTTGTAGGTAGATCATCAGTTTTAGAGATAAAAATTAGCATGTTTAAAGTGATTTTCATGCTTCCAGGGGCCCGGGAAGTGAATTAAATACCATTTGGAGGCATTTAATGTTCAAGCAAAAACAGGTGATTTTTGACAAAAGAGATAACACCCCCCCCATTACGTCATGCTGCAGAAAGGTGAAAAATGGTCCGTTTTCAAATGTTTTATTTTTTAACGTCAGTTCACATTTGTAGGTAGATCATCAGTTTTAGAGCTAAAATTAGCATGTTTAAAGTGATTTTCATGCTTCCAGGGGCCCAAAACACAAGATTTGTGAAATGGTTAAAAGTGCATGAAAATGGCCAATTTACTCACTCTGAGGTCTCAAAAAGTGTTTCTTCACCCCGGGAAGTGAATTAAATACCATTTGGAGGCAATTAATGTTCAAGCAAAAACAGGTAATTTTTGACAAAAGAGATAACACCCCCCCATTACGTCATGCTTCAGAAAGGTGAAAAATGGTCAGTTTTCAAATGTTTTATTTTTGAACGTCAGTTCACATTTGTAGGTAGATCATCAGTTTTAGAGCTAAAATAAGCATGTTTAAAGTGATTTTCATGCTTCCAGGGGCCCGGGAAGTGAATTAAATACCATTTGGAGGCATTTAATGTTCAAGCAAAAACAGGTGATTTTTGACAAAAGAGATAACCCCCTCATTACGTCATGCTTCAGAAAGGTGAAAAATGGTCAGTTTTCAAATGTTTTATTTTTGAACGTCAGTTCACATTTGTAGGTAGATCATCAGTTTTAGAGCTAAAATTAGCATGTTTAAAGTGATTTTCATGCTTCCAGGGGCCCGGGAAGTGAATTAAATACCATTTGGAGGCATTTAATGTTCAAGCAAAAACAGGTGATTTTTGACAAAAGAGATAACACCCCCCCATTGCGTCATGCTTCAGAAAGGTGAAAAATTGTCAGTTTTCAAATGTTTTATTTTTGAAAGTCAGTTCACATTTGTAGGTAGATCATCAGTTTTAGAGATAAAAATTAGCATGTTTAAAGTGATTTTCATGCTTCCAGGGGCCCGGGAAGTGAATTAAATACCATTTGGAGGCATTTAATGTTCAAGCAAAAACAGGTGATTTTTGACAAAAGAGATAACACCCCCCCATTACGTCATGCTTCAGAAAGGTGAAAAATGGTCAGTTTTCAAATGTTTTATTTTTGAACGTCAGTTCACATTTGTAGGTAGATCATCAGTTTTAGAGCTAAAATTAGCATGTTTAAAGTGATTTTCATGCTTCCAGGGGCCCGGGAAGTGAATTAAATACCATTTGGAGGCATTTAATGTTCAAGCAAAAACAGGTGATTTTTGACAAAAGAGATAACACCCCCCATTACGTCATGCTGCAGAAAGGTGAAAAATGGTCCGTTTTCAAATGTTTTATTTTTTAACGTCAGTTCACATTTGTAGGTAGATCATCAGTTTTAGAGCTAAAATTAGCATGTTTAAAGTGATTTTCATGCTTCCAGGGGCCCAAAACACAAGATTTGTGGAATGGTTAAAAGTGCATGAAAATGGCCAATTTACTCACTCTGAGGTCTCAAAAAGTGTTTCTTCACCCCGGGAAGTGAATTAAATACCATTTGGAGGCAATTAATGTTCAAGCAAAAACAGGTGATTTTTGACAAAAGAGATAACACCCCCCCATTGCGTCATGCTTCAGAAAGGTGAAAAATTGTCAGTTTTCAAATGTTTTATTTTTGAAAGTCAGTTCACATTTGTAGGTAGATCATCAGTTTTAGAGATAAAAATTAGCATGTTTAAAGTGATTTTCATGCTTCCAGGGGCCCGGGAAGTGAATTAAATACCATTTGGAGGCATTTAATGTTCAAGCAAAAACAGGTGATTTTTGACAAAAGAGATAACACCCCCCCCATTACGTCATGCTGCAGAAAGGTGAAAAATGGTCCGTTTTCAAATGTTTTATTTTTTAACGTCAGTTCACATTTGTAGGTAGATCATCAGTTTTAGAGCTAAAATTAGCATGTTTAAAGTGATTTTCATGCTTCCAGGGGCCCAAAACACAAGATTTGTGAAATGGTTAAAAGTGCATGAAAATGGCCAATTTACTCACTCTGAGGTCTCAAAAGGTGTTTCTTCACCCCGGGAAGTGAATTAAATACCATTTGGAGGCATTTAATGTTCAAGCAAAAACAGGTGATTTTTGACAAAAGAGATAACACCCCCCCATTACGTCATGCTGCAGAAAGGTGAAAAATGGTCCGTTTTCAAATGTTTTATTTTTTAACGTCAGTTCACATTTGTAGGTAGATCATCAGTTTTAGAGCTAAAATTAGCATGTTTAAAGTGATTTTCATGCTTCCAGGGGCCCAAAACATAAGATTTGTGGAATGGTTAAAAGTGCATGAAAATGGCCAATTTACTCACTCTGAGGTCTCAAAAAGTGTTTCTTCACCCCGGGAAGTGAATTAAATACCATTTGGAGGCAATTAATGTTCAAGCAAAAACAGGTAATTTTTGACAAAAGAGATAACACCCCCCCATTACGTCATGCTTCAGAAAGGTGAAAAATGGTCCGTTTTCAAATGTTTTATTTTTGAACGTCAGTTCACATTTGTAGGTAGATCATCAGTTTTAGAGCTAAAATTAGCATGTTTAAAGTGATTTTCATGCTTCCAGGGGCCCGGGAAGTGAATTAAATACCATTTGGAGGCATTTAATGTTCAAGCAAAAACAGGTGATTTTTGACAAAAGAGATAACACCCCCCCATTGCGTCATGCTTCAGAAAGGTGAAAAATTGTCAGTTTTCAAATGTTTTATTTTTGAAAGTCAGTTCACATTTGTAGGTAGATCATCAGTTTTAGAGATAAAAATTAGCATGTTTAAAGTGATTTTCATGCTTCCAGGGGCCCGGGAAGTGAATTAAATACCATTTGGAGGCATTTAATGTTCAAGCAAAAACAGGTGATTTTTGACAAAAGAGATAACACCCCCCCATTACGTCATGCTTCAGAAAGGTGAAAAATGGTCAGTTTTCAAATGTTTTATTTTTGAACGTCAGTTCACATTTGTAGGTAGATCATCAGTTTTAGAGCTAAAATTAGCATGTTTAAAGTGATTTTCATGCTTCCAGGGGCCCGGGAAGTGAATTAAATACCATTTGGAGGCATTTAATGTTCAAGCAAAAACAGGTGATTTTTGACAAAAGAGATAACACCCCCTCATTACGTCATGCTGCAGAAAGGTGAAAAATGGTCCGTTTTCAAATGTTTTATTTTTTAACGTCAGTTCACATTTGTAGGTAGATCATCAGTTTTAGAGCTAAAATTAGCATGTTTAAAGTGATTTTCATGCTTCCAGGGGCCCAAAACACAAGATTTGTGGAATGGTTAAAAGTGCATGAAAATGGCCAATTTACTCACTCTGAGGTCTCAAAAAGTGTTTCTTCACCCCGGGAAGTGAATTAAATACCATTTGGAGGCAATTAATGTTCAAGCAAAAACAGGTAATTTTTGACAAAAGAGATAACACCCCCCCATTACGTCATGCTTCAGAAAGGTGAAAAATGGTCCGTTTTCAAATGTTTTATTTTTGAACGCCAGTTCACATTTGTAGGTAGATCATCAGTTTTAGAGCTAAAATAAGCATGTTTAAAGTGATTTTCATGCTTCCAGGGGCCCGGGAAGTGAATTAAATACCATTTGGAGGCATTTAATGTTCAAGCAAAAACAGGTGATTTTTGACAAAAGAGATAACCCCCTCATTACGTCATGCTTCAGAAAGGTGAAAAATGGTCCGTTTTCAAATGTTTTATTTTTGAACGTCAGTTCACATTTGTAGGTAGATCATCAGTTTTAGAGCTAAAATTAGCATGTTTAAAGTGATTTTCATGCTTCCAGGGGCCCGGGAAGTGAATTAAATACCATTTGTAGGCATTTAATGTTCAAGCAAAAACAGGTGATTTTTGACAAAAGAGATAACACCCCCCCATTGCGTCATGCTTCAGAAAGGTGAAAAATTGTCAGTTTTCAAATGTTTTATTTTTGAAAGTCAGTTCACATTTGTAGGTAGATCATCAGTTTTAGAGATAAAAATTAGCATGTTTAAAGTGATTTTCATGCTTCCAGGGGCCCGGGAAGTGAATTAAATACCATTTGGAGGCATTTAATGTTCAAGCAAAAACAGGTGATTTTTGACAAAAGAGATAACACCCCCCCATTACGTCATGCTTCAGAAAGGTGAAAAATGGTCAGTTTTCAAATGTTTTATTTTTGAACGTCAGTTCACATTTGTAGGTAGATCATCAGTTTTAGAGCTAAAATTAGCATGTTTAAAGTGATTTTCATGCTTCCAGGGGCCCGGGAAGTGAATTAAATACCATTTGGAGGCATTTAATGTTCAAGCAAAAACAGGTGATTTTTGACAAAAGAGATAACACCCCCCCATTACGTCATGCTTCAGAAAGGTGAAAAATTGTCCGTTTTCAAATGTTTTATTTTTGAAAGTCATTTCACATCTGTAGGTAGATCATCAGTTTTAGAGCTAAAATTAGCATGTTTAAAGTGATTTTCATGCTTCCAGGGGCCCGGGAAGTGAATTAAATATCATTTGGAGGCATTTAATGTTCAAGCAAAAACAGGTGATTTTTGACAAAAGAGATAACACCCCCCCATTACGTCATGCTGCAGAAAGGTGAAAAATGGTCCGTTTTCAAATGTTTTATTTTTTAACGTCAGTTCACATTTGTAGGTAGATCATCAGTTTTAGAGCTAAAATTAGCATGTTTAAAGTGATTTTCATGCTTCCAGGGGCCCAAAACACAAGATTTGTGGAATGGTTAAAAGTGCATGAAAATGGCCAATTTACTCACTCTGAGGTCTCAAAAAGTGTTTCTTCACCCCGGGAAGTGAATTAAATACCATTTGGAGGCAATTAATGTTCAAGCAAAAACAGGTGATTTTTGACAAAAGAGATAACACCCCCCCATTATGTCATGCTTCAGAAAGGTGAAAAATGGTCCATTTTCAAATGTTTTATTTTTGAACGTCAGTTCACATTTGTAGGTAGATCATCAGTTTTAGAGCTAAAATAAGCATGTTTAAAGTGATTTTCATGCTTCCAGGGGCCCGGGAAGTGAATTAAATACCATTTGGAGGCATTTAATGTTCAAGCAAAAACAGTTGATTTTTGACAAAAGAGATAACACCCCCCCATTACGTCATGCTGCAGAAAGGTGAAAAATGGTCCGTTTTCAAATGTTTTATTTTTTAACGTCAGTTCACATTTGTAGGTAGATCATCAGTTTTAGAGCTAAAATTAGCATGTTTAAAGTGATTTTCATGCTTCCAGGGGCCCAAAACACAAGATTTGTGAAATGGTTAAAAGTGCATGAAAATGCCCAATTTACTCACTCTGAGGTCTCAAAAAGTGTTTCTTCACCCCGGGAAGTGAATTAAATACCATTTGGAGGCATTTAATGTTCAAGCAAAAACATGTGATTTTTGACAAAAGAGATAACACCCCCCCATTACGTCATGCTTCAGAAAGGTGAAAAATTGTCCGTTTTCAAATGTTTTATTTTTGAAAGTCAGTTCACATTTGTAGGTAGATCATCAGTTTTAGAGCTAAAATAAGCATGTTTAAAGTGATTTTCATGCTTCCAGGGGCCCGGGAAGTGAATTAAATACCATTTGGAGGCATTTAATGTTCAAGCAAAAACAGGTGATTTTTGACAAAAGAGATAACCCCCTCATTACGTCATGCTTCAGAAAGGTGAAAAATGGTCCGTTTTCAAATGTTTTATTTTTGAACGTCAGTTCACATTTGTAGGTAGATCATCAGTTTTAGAGCTAAAATTAGCATGTTTAAAGTGATTTTCATGCTTCCAGGGGCCCGGGAAGTGAATTAAATACCATTTGGAGGCATTTAATGTTCAAGCAAAAACAGGTGATTTTTGACAAAAGAGATAACACCCCCCCATTGCGTCATGCTTCAGAAAGGTGAAAAATTGTCAGTTTTCAAATGTTTTATTTTTGAAAGTCAGTTCACATTTGTAGGTAGATCATCAGTTTTAGAGATAAAAATTAGCATGTTTAAAGTGATTTTCATGCTTCCAGGGGCCCGGGAAGTGAATTAAATACCATTTGGAGGCATTTAATGTTCAAGCAAAAACAGGTGATTTTTGACAAAAGAGATAACACCCCCCCATTACGTCATGCTTCAGAAAGGTGAAAAATGGTCAGTTTTCAAATGTTTTATTTTTGAACGTCAGTTCACATTTGTAGGTAGATCATCAGTTTTAGAGCTAAAATTAGCATGTTTAAAGTGATTTTCATGCTTCCAGGGGCCCGGGAAGTGAATTAAATACCATTTGGAGGCATTTAATGTTCAAGCAAAAACAGGTGATTTTTGACAAAAGAGATAACACCCCCTCATTACGTCATGCTGCAGAAAGGTGAAAAATGGTCCGTTTTCAAATGTTTTATTTTTTAACGTCAGTTCACATTTGTAGGTAGATCATCAGTTTTAGAGCTAAAATTAGCATGTTTAAAGTGATTTTCATGCTTCCAGGGGCCCAAAACACAAGATTTGTGGAATGGTTAAAAGTGCATGAAAATGGCCAATTTACTCACTCTGAGGTCTCAAAAAGTGTTTCTTCACCCCGGGAAGTGAATTAAATACCATTTGGAGGCAATTAATGTTCAAGCAAAAACAGGTAATTTTTGACAAAAGAGATAACACCCCCCCATTACGTCATGCTTCAGAAAGGTGAAAAATGGTCCGTTTTCAAATGTTTTATTTTTGAACGCCAGTTCACATTTGTAGGTAGATCATCAGTTTTAGAGCTAAAATAAGCATGTTTAAAGTGATTTTCATGCTTCCAGGGGCCCGGGAAGTGAATTAAATACCATTTGGAGGCATTTAATGTTCAAGCAAAAACAGGTGATTTTTGACAAAAGAGATAACCCCCTCATTACGTCATGCTTCAGAAAGGTGAAAAATGGTCCGTTTTCAAATGTTTTATTTTTGAACGTCAGTTCACATTTGTAGGTAGATCATCAGTTTTAGAGCTAAAATGAGCATGTTTAAAGTGATTTTCATGCTTCCAGGGGCCCGGGAAGTGAATTAAATACCATTTGTAGGCATTTAATGTTCAAGCAAAAACAGGTGATTTTTGACAAAAGAGATAACACCCCCCCATTGCGTCATGCTTCAGAAAGGTGAAAAATTGTCAGTTTTCAAATGTTTTATTTTTGAAAGTCAGTTCACATTTGTAGGTAGATCATCAGTTTTAGAGATAAAAATTAGCATGTTTAAAGTGATTTTCATGCTTCCAGGGGCCCGGGAAGTGAATTAAATACCATTTGGAGGCATTTAATGTTCAAGCAAAAACAGGTGATTTTTGACAAAAGAGATAACACCCCCCCATTACGTCATGCTTCAGAAAGGTGAAAAATGGTCAGTTTTCAAATGTTTTATTTTTGAACGTCAGTTCACATTTGTAGGTAGATCATCAGTTTTAGAGCTAAAATTAGCATGTTTAAAGTGATTTTCATGCTTCCAGGGGCCCGGGAAGTGAATTAAATACCATTTGGAGGCATTTAATGTTCAAGCAAAAACAGGTGATTTTTGACAAAAGAGATAACACCCCCCCATTACGTCATGCTTCAGAAAGGTGAAAAATTGTCCGTTTTCAAATGTTTTATTTTTGAAAGTCATTTCACATCTGTAGGTAGATCATCAGTTTTAGAGCTAAAATTAGCATGTTTAAAGTGATTTTCATGCTTCCAGGGGCCCGGGAAGTGAAGTAAATATCATTTGGAGGCATTTAATGTTCAAGCAAAAACAGGTGATTTTTGACAAAAGAGATAACACCCCCCCATTACGTCATGCTGCAGAAAGGTGAAAAATGGTCCGTTTTCAAATGTTTTATTTTTTAACGTCAGTTCACATTTGTAGGTAGATCATCAGTTTTAGAGCTAAAATTAGCATGTTTAAAGTGATTTTCATGCTTCCAGGGGCCCAAAACACAAGATTTGTGGAATGGTTAAAAGTGCATGAAAATGGCCAATTTACTCACTCTGAGGTCTCAAAAAGTGTTTCTTCACCCCGGGAAGTGAATTAAATACCATTTGGAGGCATTTAATGTTCAAGCAAAAACATGTGATTTTTGACAAAAGAGATAACCCCCCCCCATTACGTCATGCTTCAGAAAGGTAAAAAATGGTCCGTTTTCAAATGTTTTATTTTTGAACGTCAGTTCACATTTGTAGGTAGATCATCAGTTTTAGAGCTAAAATTAGCATGTTTAAAGTGATTTTCATGCTTCCAGGGGCCCGGGAAGTGAATTAAATATCATTTGGAGGCATTTAATGTTCAAGCAAAAACAGGTGATTTTTGACAAAAGAGATAACACCCCCCCATTACGTCATGCTGCAGAAAGGTGAAAAATGGTCCGTTTTCAAATGTTTTATTTTTTAACGTCAGTTCACATTTGTAGGTAGATCATCAGTTTTAGAGCTAAAATTAGCATGTTTAAAGTGATTTTCATGCTTCCAGGGGCCCAAAACACAAGATTTGTGGAATGGTTAAAAGTGCATGAAAATGGCCAATTTACTCACTCTGAGGTCTCAAAAAGTGTTTCTTCACCCCGGGAAGTGAATTAAATACCATTTGGAGGCAATTAATGTTCAAGCAAAAACAGGTGATTTTTGACAAAAGAGATAACACCCCCCCATTATGTCATGCTTCAGAAAGGTGAAAAATGGTCCATTTTCAAATGTTTTATTTTTGAACGTCAGTTCACATTTGTAGGTAGATCATCAGTTTTAGAGCTAAAATAAGCATGTTTAAAGTGATTTTCATGCTTCCAGGGGCCCGGGAAGTGAATTAAATACCATTTGGAGGCATTTAATGTTCAAGCAAAAACAGTTGATTTTTGACAAAAGAGATAACACCCCCCCATTACGTCATGCTGCAGAAAGGTGAAAAATGGTCCGTTTTCAAATGTTTTATTTTTTAACGTCAGTTCACATTTGTAGGTAGATCATCAGTTTTAGAGCTAAAATTAGCATGTTTAAAGTGATTTTCATGCTTCCAGGGGCCCGGGAAGTGAATTAAATACCATTTGTAGGCATTTAATGTTCAAGCAAAAACAGGTGATTTTTGACAAAAGAGATAACACCCCCCCATTGCGTCATGCTTCAGAAAGGTGAAAAATTGTCAGTTTTCAAATGTTTTATTTTTGAAAGTCAGTTCACATTTGTAGGTAGATCATCAGTTTTAGAGATAAAAATTAGCATGTTTAAAGTGATTTTCATGCTTCCAGGGGCCCGGGAAGTGAATTAAATACCATTTGGAGGCATTTAATGTTCAAGCAAAAACAGGTGATTTTTGACAAAAGAGATAACACCCCCCCATTACGTCATGCTTCAGAAAGGTGAAAAATGGTCAGTTTTCAAATGTTTTATTTTTGAACGTCAGTTCACATTTGTAGGTAGATCATCAGTTTTAGAGCTAAAATTAGCATGTTTAAAGTGATTTTCATGCTTCCAGGGGCCCGGGAAGTGAATTAAATACCATTTGGAGGCATTTAATGTTCAAGCAAAAACAGGTGATTTTTGACAAAAGAGATAACACCCCCCCATTACGTCATGCTTCAGAAAGGTGAAAAATTGTCCGTTTTCAAATGTTTTATTTTTGAAAGTCATTTCACATCTGTAGGTAGATCATCAGTTTTAGAGCTAAAATTAGCATGTTTAAAGTGATTTTCATGCTTCCAGGGGCCCGGGAAGTGAATTAAATATCATTTGGAGGCATTTAATGTTCAAGCAAAAACAGGTGATTTTTGACAAAAGAGATAACACCCCCCCATTACGTCATGCTGCAGAAAGGTGAAAAATGGTCCGTTTTCAAATGTTTTATTTTTTAACGTCAGTTCACATTTGTAGGTAGATCATCAGTTTTAGAGCTAAAATTAGCATGTTTAAAGTGATTTTCATGCTTCCAGGGGCCCAAAACACAAGATTTGTGGAATGGTTAAAAGTGCATGAAAATGGCCAATTTACTCACTCTGAGGTCTCAAAAAGTGTTTCTTCACCCCGGGAAGTGAATTAAATACCATTTGGAGGCAATTAATGTTCAAGCAAAAACAGGTGATTTTTGACAAAAGAGATAACACCCCCCCATTATGTCATGCTTCAGAAAGGTGAAAAATGGTCCATTTTCAAATGTTTTATTTTTGAACGTCAGTTCACATTTGTAGGTAGATCATCAGTTTTAGAGCTAAAATAAGCATGTTTAAAGTGATTTTCATGCTTCCAGGGGCCCGGGAAGTGAATTAAATACCATTTGGAGGCATTTAATGTTCAAGCAAAAACAGTTGATTTTTGACAAAAGAGATAACACCCCCCCATTACGTCATGCTGCAGAAAGGTGAAAAATGGTCCGTTTTCAAATGTTTTATTTTTTAACGTCAGTTCACATTTGTAGGTAGATCATCAGTTTTAGAGCTAAAATTAGCATGTTTAAAGTGATTTTCATGCTTCCAGGGGCCCGGGAAGTGAATTAAATACCATTTGTAGGCATTTAATGTTCAAGCAAAAACAGGTGATTTTTGACAAAAGAGATAACACCCCCCCATTGCGTCATGCTTCAGAAAGGTGAAAAATTGTCAGTTTTCAAATGTTTTATTTTTGAAAGTCAGTTCACATTTGTAGGTAGATCATCAGTTTTAGAGATAAAAATTAGCATGTTTAAAGTGATTTTCATGCTTCCAGGGGCCCGGGAAGTGAATTAAATACCATTTGGAGGCATTTAATGTTCAAGCAAAAACAGGTGATTTTTGACAAAAGAGATAACACCCCCCCATTACGTCATGCTTCAGAAAGGTGAAAAATGGTCAGTTTTCAAATGTTTTATTTTTGAACGTCAGTTCACATTTGTAGGTAGATCATCAGTTTTAGAGCTAAAATTAGCATGTTTAAAGTGATTTTCATGCTTCCAGGGGCCCGGGAAGTGAATTAAATACCATTTGGAGGCATTTAATGTTCAAGCAAAAACAGGTGATTTTTGACAAAAGAGATAACACCCCCCCATTACGTCATGCTTCAGAAAGGTGAAAAATTGTCCGTTTTCAAATGTTTTATTTTTGAAAGTCATTTCACATCTGTAGGTAGATCATCAGTTTTAGAGCTAAAATTAGCATGTTTAAAGTGATTTTCATGCTTCCAGGGGCCCGGGAAGTGAATTAAATATCATTTGGAGGCATTTAATGTTCAAGCAAAAACAGGTGATTTTTGACAAAAGAGATAACACCCCCCCATTACGTCATGCTGCAGAAAGGTGAAAAATGGTCCGTTTTCAAATGTTTTATTTTTTAACGTCAGTTCACATTTGTAGGTAGATCATCAGTTTTAGAGCTAAAATTAGCATGTTTAAAGTGATTTTCATGCTTCCAGGGGCCCAAAACACAAGATTTGTGGAATGGTTAAAAGTGCATGAAAATGGCCAATTTACTCACTCTGAGGTCTCAAAAAGTGTTTCTTCACCCCGGGAAGTGAATTAAATACCATTTGGAGGCAATTAATGTTCAAGCAAAAACAGGTGATTTTTGACAAAAGAGATAACACCCCCCCATTATGTCATGCTTCAGAAAGGTGAAAAATGGTCCATTTTCAAATGTTTTATTTTTGAACGTCAGTTCACATTTGTAGGTAGATCATCAGTTTTAGAGCTAAAATAAGCATGTTTAAAGTGATTTTCATGCTTCCAGGGGCCCGGGAAGTGAATTAAATACCATTTGGAGGCATTTAATGTTCAAGCAAAAACAGTTGATTTTTGACAAAAGAGATAACACCCCCCCATTACGTCATGCTGCAGAAAGGTGAAAAATGGTCCGTTTTCAAATGTTTTATTTTTTAACGTCAGTTCACATTTGTAGGTAGATCATCAGTTTTAGAGCTAAAATTAGCATGTTTAAAGTGATTTTCATGCTTCCAGGGGCCCAAAACACAAGATTTGTGAAATGGTTAAAAGTGCATGAAAATGCCCAATTTACTCACTCTGAGGTCTCAAAAAGTGTTTCTTCACCCCGGGAAGTGAATTAAATACCATTTGGAGGCATTTAATGTTCAAGCAAAAACATGTGATTTTTGACAAAAGAGATAACCCCCCCCCCATTACGTCATGCTTCAGAAAGGTAAAAAATGGTCCGTTTTCAAATGTTTTATTTTTGAACGTCAGTTCACATTTGTAGGTAGATCATCAGTTTTAGAGCTAAAATTAGCATGTTTAAAGTGATTTTCATGCTTCCAGGGGCCCGGGAAGTGAATTAAATACCATTTGGAGGCATTTAATGTTCAAGCAAAAACAGGTGATTTTTGACAAAAGAGATAACACCCCCCAATTACGTCATGCTTCAGAAAGGTGAAAAATGGTCCGTTTTCAAATGTTTTATTTTTGAACGTCAGTTCACATTTGTAGGTAGATCATCAGTTTTAGAGCTAAAATTAGCATGTTTAAAGTGATTTTCATGCTTCCAGGGGCCCGGGAAGTGAATTAAATACCATTTGGAGGCATTTAATGTTCAAGCAAAAACAGGTGATTTTTGACAAAAGAGATAACACCCCCCCCATTACGTCATGCTTCAGAAAGGTGAAAAATTGTCCATTTTCAAATGTTTTATTTTTGAAAGTCAGTTCACATTTGTAGGTAGATCATCAGTTTTAGAGCTAAAATTAGCATGTTTAAAGTGATTTTCATGCTTCCAGGGGCCCGGGAAGTGAATTAAATACCATTTGGAGGCATTTAATGTTCAAGCAAAAACAGGTGATTTTTGACAATAAAGATAACACCCCCTCATTACGTCATGCTGCAGAAAGGTGAAAAATGGTCCGTTTTCAAATGTTTTATTTTTTTAACGTCAGTTCACATTTGTAGGTAGATCATCAGTTTTAGAGCTAAAATTAGCATGTTTAAAGTGATTTTCATGCTTCCAGGGGCCCAAAACACAAGATTTGTGGAATGGTTAAAAGTGCATGAAAATGGCCAATTTACTCACTCTGAGGTCTCAAAAAGTGTTTCTTCACCCCGGGAAGTGAATTAAATACCATTTGGAGGCAATTAATGTTCAAGCAAAAACAGGTGATTTTTGACAAAAGAGATAACACCCCCCCGTTATGTCATGCTTCAGAAAGGAGAAAAATGGTCCGTTTTCAAATGTTTTATTTTTGAACGTCAGTTCACATTTGTAGGTAGATCATCAGTTTTAGAGCTAAAATAAGCATGTTTAAAGTGATTTTCATGCTTCCAGGGGCCCGGGAAGTGAATTAAATACCATTTGGAGGCATTTAATGTTCAAGCAAAAATAGGTGATTTTTGACAAAAGAGATAACACCCCCCCATTACGTCATGCTGCAGAAAGGTGAAAAATGGTCCGTTTTCAAATGTTTTATTTTTTAACGTCAGTTCACATTTGTAGGTAGATCATCAGTTTTAGAGCTAAAATTAGCATGTTTAAAGTGATTTTCATGCTTCCAGGGGCCCAAAACACAAGATTTGTGAAATGGTTAAAAGTGCATGAAAATGGCCAATTTACTCACTCTGAGGTCTCAAAAGGTGTTTCTTCACCCCGGGAAGTGAATTAAATACCATTTGGAGGCATTTAATGTTCAAGCAAAAACATGTGATTTTTGACAAAAGAGATAACACCCCCCCATTACGTCATGCTTCAGAAAGGTGAAAAATGGTCCGTTTTCAAATGTTTTATTTTTGAACGTCAGTTCACATTTGTAGGTAGATCATCAGTTTTAGAGCTAAAATTAGCATGTTTAAAGTGATTTTCATGCTTCCAGGGGCCCAAAACACAAGATTTGTGGAATGGTTAAAAGTGCATGAAAATGGCCAATTTACTCACTCTGAGGTCTCAAAAAGTGTTTCTTCACCCCGGGAAGTGAATTAAATACCATTTGGAGGCAATTAATGTTCAAGCAAAAACAGGTGATTTTTGACAAAAGAGATAACACCCCCCCATTACGTCATGCTTCAGAAAGGTGAAAAATGGTCCATTTTCAAATGTTTTATTTTTGAACGTCAGTTCACATTTGTAGGTAGATCATCAGTTTTAGAGCTAAAATAAGCATGTTTAAAGTGATTTTCATGCTTCCAGGGGCCCGGGAAGTGAATTAAATACCATTTGGAGGCATTTAATGTTCAAGCAAAAACAGGTGATTTTTGACAAAAGAGATCACCCCCCCCCATTACGTCATGCTTCAGAAAGGTGAAAAATGGTCCGTTTTCAAATGTTTTATTTTTCAACGTCAGTTCACATTTGTAGGTAGATCATCAGTTTTAGAGCTAAAATTAGCATGTTTAAAGTGATTTTCATGCTTCCAGGGGCCCGGGAAGTGAATTACATACCATTTGGAGGCATTTAATGTTCACGCAAAAACAGGTGATTTTTTACAAAAGAGATAACACCCCCCCATTGCGTCATGCTTCAGAAAGGTGAAAAATTGTCCGTTTTCAAATGTTTTATTTTTGAAAGTCAGTTCACATTTGTAGGTAGATCATCAGTTTTAGAGCTAAAATTAGCATGTTTAAAGTGATTTTCATGCTTCCAGGGGCCCGGGAAGTGAATTAAATACCATTTGGAGGCATTTAATGTTCAAGCAAAAACAGGTGATTTTTGACAAAAGAGATAACACCCCCCCATTAAGTCATGCTTCAGAAAGGTGAAAAATTGTCCGTTTTCAAATGTTTTATTTTTGAAAGACAGTTCACATTTGTAGGAAGATCATCAGTTTTAGAGCTAAAATTAGCATGTTTAAAGTGATTTTCATGCTTCCAGGGGCCCGGGAAGTGAATTAAATACCATTTGGAGGCATTTAATGTTCAAGCAAAAACAGGTGATTTTTGACAAAAGAGATAACACCCCCTCATTACGTCATGCTGCAGAAAGGTGAAAAATGGTCCGTTTTCAAATGTTTTATTTTTTAACGTCAGTTCACATTTGTAGGTAGATCATCAGTTTTAGAGCTAAAATTAGCATGTTTAAAGTGATTTTCATGCTTCCAGGGGCCCAAAACACAAGATTTGTGGAATGGTTAAAAGTGCATTAAAATGGCCAATTTACTCACTCTGAGGTCTCAAAAAGTGTTTCTTCACCCCGGGAAGTGAATTAAATACCATTTGGAGGCAATTAATGTTCAAGCAAAAACAGGTGATTTTTGACAAAAGAGATAACACCCCCCCCATTATGTCATGCTTCAGAAAGGTGAAAAATGGTCCGTTTTCAAATGTTTTATTTTTGAACGTCAGTTCACATTTGTAGGTAGATCATCAGTTTTAGAGCTAAAATAAGCATGTTTAAAGTGATTTTCATGCTTCCAGGGGCCCGGGAAGTGAATTAAATACCATTTGGAGGCATTTAATGTTCAAGCAAAAACAGGTGATTTTTGACAAAAGAGATAACACCCCCCCATTACGTCATGCTGCAGAAAGGTGAAAAATGGTCCGTTTTCAAATGTTTTATTTTTTAACGTCAGTTCACATTTGTAGGTAGATCATCAGTTTTAGAGCTAACATTTGCATGTTTAAAGTGATTTTCATGCTTCCAGGGGCCCAAAACACAAGATTTGTGAAATGGTTAAAAGTGCATGAAAATGGCCAATTTACTCACTCTGAGGTCTCAAAAGGTGTTTCTTCACCCCGGGAAGTGAATTAAATACCATTTGGAGGCATTTAATGTTCAAGCAAAAACATGTGATTTTTGACAAAAGAGATAACACCCCCCCATTACGTCATGCTTCAGAAAGGTGAAAAATGGTCCGTTTTCAAATGTTTTATTTTTGAACGTCAGTTCACATTTGTAGGTAGATCATCAGTTTTAGAGCTAAAATTAGCATGTTTAAAGTGATTTTCATGCTTCCAGGGGCCCAAAACACAAGATTTGTGGAATGGTTAAAAGTGCATGAAAATGGCCAATTTACTCACTCTGAGGTCTCAAAAAGTGTTTCTTCACCCCGGGAAGTGAATTAAATACCATTTGGAGGCAATTAATGTTCAAGCAAAAACAGGTGATTTTTGACAAAAGAGATAACACCCCCCCATTACGTCATGCTTCAGAAAGGTGAAAAATGGTCCGTTTTCAAATGTTTTATTTTTGAACGTCAGTTCACATTTGTAGGTAGATCATCAGTTTTAGAGCTAAAATTAGCATGTTTAAAGTGATTTTCATGCTTCCAGGGGCCCGGGAAGTGAATTAAATATCATTTGGAGGCATTTAATGTTCAAGCAAAAACAGGTGATTTTTGACCAAAGAGATAACACCCCCCCATTGCGTCATGCTTCAGAAAGGTGAAAAATTGTCAGTTTTCAAATGTTTTATTTTTGAACGTCAGTTCACATTTGTAGGTAGATCATCAGTTTTAGAGATAAAAATGTGCATGTTTAAAGTGATTTTCATGCTTCCAGGGGCCCGGGAAGTGAATTAAATACCATTTGGAGGCATTTAATGTTCAAGCAAAAACAGGTGATTTTTGACAAAAGAGATAACACCCCCCCCATTACGTCATGCTGCAGAAAGGTGAAAAATGGTCCGTTTTCAAATGTTTTATTTTTTAACGTCAGTTCACATTTGTAGGTAGATCATCAGTTTTAGAGCTAAAATTAGCATGTTTAAAGTGATTTTCATGCTTCCAGGGGCCCAAAACACAAGATTTGTGAAATGGTTAAAAGTGCATGAAAATGGCCAATTTACTCACTCTGAGGTCTCAAAAAGTGTTTCTTCACCCCGGGAAGTGAATTAAATACCATTTGGAGGCAATTAATGTTCAAGCAAAAACAGGTAATTTTTGACAAAAGAGATAACACCCCCCCATTACGTCATGCTTCAGAAAGGTGAAAAATGGTCCGTTTTCAAATGTTTTATTTTTGAACGTCAGTTCACATTTGTAGGTAGATCATCAGTTTTAGAGCTAAAATAAGCATGTTTAAAGTGATTTTCATGCTTCCAGGGGCCCGGGAAGTGAATTAAATACCATTTGGAGGCATTTAATGTTCAAGCAAAAACAGGTGATTTTTGACAAAAGAGATAACCCCCTCATTACGTCATGCTTCAGAAAGGTGAAAAATGGTCCGTTTTCAAATGTTTTAGTTTTTGAACGTCAGTTCACATTTGTAGGTAGATCATCAGTTTTAGAGCTAAAATTAGCATGTTTAAAGTGATTTTCATGCTTCCAGGGGCCCGGGAAGTGAATTAAATACCATTTGGAGGCATTTAATGTTCAAGCAAAAACAGGTGATTTTTGACAAAAGAGATAACACCCCCCCATTGCGTCATGCTTCAGAAAGGTGAAAAATTGTCAGTTTTCAAATGTTTTATTTTTGAAAGTCAGTTCACATTTGTAGGTAGATCATCAGTTTTAGAGATAAAAATTAGCATGTTTAAAGTGATTTTCATGCTTCCAGGGGCCCGGGAAGTGAATTAAATACCATTTGGAGGCATTTAATGTTCAAGCAAAAACAGGTGATTTTTGACAAAAGAGATAACACCCCCCCATTACGTCATGCTTCAGAAAGGTGAAAAATTGTCAGTTTTCAAATGTTTTATTTTTGAACGTCAGTTCACATTTGTAGGTAGATCATCAGTTTTAGAGCTAAAATTAGCATGTTTAAAGTGATTTTCATGCTTCCAGGGGCCCGGGAAGTGAATTAAATACCATTTGGAGGCATTTAATGTTCAAGCAAAAACAGGTGATTTTTGACAAAAGAGATAACACCCCCCCATTACGTCATGCTTCAGAAAGGTGAAAAATTGTCCGTTTTCAAATGTTTTATTTTTGAAAGTCATTTCACATCTGTAGGTAGATCATCAGTTTTAGAGCTAAAATTAGCATGTTTAAAGTGATTTTCATGCTTCCAGGGGCCCGGGAAGTGAATTAAATACCATTTGGAGGCATTTAATGTTCAAGCAAAAACAGGTGATTTTTGACAAAAGAGATAACACCCCCCCATTACGTCATGCTGCAGAAAGGTGAAAAATGGTCCGTTTTCAAATGTTTTATTTTTTAACGTCAGTTCACATTTGTAGGTAGATCATCAGTTTTAGAGCTAAAATTAGCATGTTTAAAGTGATTTTCATGCTTCCAGGGGCCCAAAACACAAGATTTGTGGAATGGTTAAAAGTGCATGAAAATGGCCAATTTACTCACTCTGAGGTCTCAAAAAGTGTTTCTTCACCCCGGGAAGTGAATTAAATACCATTTGGAGGCAATTAATGTTCAAGCAAAAACAGGTGATTTTTGACAAAAGAGATAACACCCCCCCATTATGTCATGCTTCAGAAAGGTGAAAAATTGTCAGTTTTCAAATGTTTTATTTTTGAACGTCAGTTCACATTTGTAGGTAGATCATCAGTTTTAGAGATAAAAATGTGCATGTTTAAAGTGATTTTCATGCTTCCAGGGGCCCGGGAAGTGAATTAAATACCATTTGGAGGCATTTAATGTTCAAGCAAAAACAGGTGATTTTTGACAAAAGAGATAACACCCCCCCATTACGTCATGCTGCAGAAAGGTGAAAAATGGTCCGTTTTCAAATGTTTTATTTTTTAACGTCAGTTCACATTTGTAGGTAGATCATCAGTTTTAGAGCTAAAATTAGCATGTTTAAAGTGATTTTCATGCTTCCAGGGGCCCAAAACACAAGATTTGTGGAATGGTTAAAAGTGCATGAAAATGGCCAATTTACTCACTCTGAGGTCTCAAAAAGTGTTTCTTCACCCCGGGAAGTGAATTAAATACCATTTGGAGGCAATTAATGTTCAAGCAAAAACAGGTGATTTTTGACAAAAGAGATAACACCCCCCCATTACGTCATGCTTCAGAAAGGTGAAAAATGGTCCGTTTTCAAATGTTTTATTTTTGAACGTCAGTTCACATTTGTAGGTAGATCATCAGTTTTAGAGCTAAAATGAGCATGTTTAAAGTGATTTTCATGCTTCCAGGGGCCCGGGAAGTGAATTAAATATCATTTGGAGGCATTTAATGTTCAAGCAAAAACAGGTGATTTTTGACCAAAGAGATAACACCCCCCCATTGCGTCATGCTTCAGAAAGGTGAAAAATTGTCAGTTTTCAAATGTTTTATTTTTGAACGTCAGTTCACATTTGTAGGTAGATCATCAGTTTTAGAGATAAAAATGTGCATGTTTAAAGTGATTTTCATGCTTCCAGGGGCCCGGGAAGTGAATTAAATACCATATGGAGGCATTTAATGTTCAAGCAAAAACAGGTGATTTTTGACAAATGAGATAACACCCCCCATTACGTCATGCTTCAGAAAGGTGAAAAATGGTCAGTTTTCAAATGTTTTATTTTTGAACGTCAGTTCACATTTGTAGGTAGATCATCAGTTTTAGAGCTAAAATTAGCATGTTTAAAGTGATTTTCATGCTTCCAGGGGCCCGGGAAGTGAATTAAATACCATTTGGAGGCATTTAATGTTCAAGCAAAAACAGGTGATTTTTGACAAAAGAGATAACACCCCCCCCATTACGTCATGCTTCAGAAAGGTGAAAAATTGTCAGTTTTCAAATGTTTTATTTTTGAAAGTCAGTTCACATTTGTAGCTAGATCATCAGTTTTAGAGCTAAAATTAGCATGTTTAAAGTGATTTTCATGCTTCCAGGGGCCCGGGAAGTGAATTAAATACCATTTGGAGGCATTTAATGTTCAAGCAAAAGCAGGTGATTTTTGACAAAAGAGATAACACCCCCCCATTACGTCATGCTTCAGAAAGGTGAAAAATTGTCCGTTTTCAAATGTTTTATTTTTGAAAGTCAGTTCACATTTGTAGGTAGATCATCAGTTTTAGAGCTAAAATTAGCATGTTTAAAGTGATTTTCATGCTTCCAGGGGCCCGGGAAGTGAATTAAATACCATTTGGAGGCATTTAATGTTCAAGCAAAAACAGGTGATTTTTGACAAAAGAGATAACACCCCCTCATTACGTCATGCTGCAGAAAGGTGAAAAATGGTCCGTTTTCAAATGTTTTATTTTTTAACGTCAGTTCACATTTGTAGGTAGATCATCAGTTTTAGAGCTAAAATTAGCATGTTTAAAGTGATTTTCATGCTTCCAGGGGCCCAAAACACAAGATTTGTGGAATGGTTAAAAGTGCATGAAAATGGCCAATTTACTCACTCTGAGGTCTCAAAAGGTGTTTCTTTACCCCGGGAAGTGAATTAAATACAATTTGGAGGCATGTAATGTTCAAGCAAAAACATGTGATTTTTGACAAAAGAGATAACACCCCCCCATTACGTCATGCTTCAGAAAGGTGAAAAATGGTCCGTTTTCAAATGTTTTATTTTTGAACATCAGTTCACATTTGTAGGTAGATCATCAGTTTTAGAGCTAAAATTAGCATGTTTAAAGTGATTTTCATGCTTCCAGGGGCCCGGGAAGTGAATTAAATACCATTTGGAGGCATTTAATGTTCAAGCAAAAACAGGTGATTTTTGACAAAAGAGATAACACCCCCCCATTACGTCATGCTGCAGAAAGGTGAAAAATGGTCCGTTTTCAAATGTTTTATTTTTTAACGTCAGTTCACATTTGTAGGTAGATCATCAGTTTTAGAGCTAAAATTAGCATGTTTAAAGTGATTTTCATGCTTCCAGGGGCCCAAAACACAAGATTTGTGGAATGGTTAAAAGTGCATGAAAATGGCCAATTTACTCACTCTGAGGTCTCAAAAAGTGTTTCTTCACCCCGGGAAGTGAATTAAATACCATTTGGAGGCAATTAATGTTCAAGCAAAAACAGGTGATTTTTGACAAAAGAGATAACACCCCCCCATTACGTCATGCTTCAGAAAGGTGAAAAATGGTCCATTTTCAAATGTTTTATTTTTGAACGTCAGTTCACATTTGTAGGTAGATCATTAGTTTTAGAGCTAAAATAAGCATGTTTAAAGTGATTTTCATGCTTCCAGGGGCCCTGGAAGTGAATTAAATACCATTTGGAGGCATTTAATGTTCAAGCAAAAACAGGTGATTTTTGACAAAAGAGATAACCCCCCCATTACGTCATGCTTCAGAAAGGTGAAAAATGGTCCGTTTTCAAATGTTTTATTTTTGAATGTCAGTTCACATTTGTAGGTAGATCATCAGTTTTAGAGCTAAAATTAGCATGTTTAAAGTGATTTTCATGCTTCCAGGGACCCGGGAAGTGAATTAAATACCATTTGGAGGCATTTAATGTTCAAGCAAAAACAGGTGATTTTTGACAAAAGAGATAACACCCCCCCATTGCGTCATGCTTCAGAAAGGTGAAAAATTGTCAGTTTTCAAATGTTTTATTTTTGAAAGTCAGTTCACATTTGTAGGTAGATCATCAGTTTTAGAGATAAAAATGTGCATGTTTAAAGTGATTTTCATGCTTCCAGGGGCCCGGGAAGTGAATTAAATACCATTTGGAGGCATTTAATGTTCAAGCAAAAACAGGTGATTTTTGACAAAAGAGATAACACCCCCCCATTACGTCATGCTTCAGAAAGGTGAAAAATGGTCAGTTTTCAAATGTTTTATTTTTGAACGTCAGTTCACATTTGTAGGTAGATCATCAGTTTTAGAGCTAAAATTAGCATGTTTAAAGTGATTTTCATGCTTCCAGGGGCCCGGGAAGTGAATTAAATACCATTTGGAGGCATTTAATGTTCAAGCAAAAACAGGTGATTTTTGACAAAAGAGATAACACCCCCCCATTACGTCATGCTTCAGAAAGGTGAAAAATTGTCCGTTTTCAAATGTTTTATTTTTGAAAGTCAGTTCACATTTGTAGCTAGATCATCAGTTTTAGAGCTAAAATTAGCATGTTTAAAGTGATTTTCATGCTTCCAGGGGCCCGGGAAGTAAATTAAATACCATTTGGAGGCATTTAATGTTCAAGCAAAAGCAGGTGATTTTTGACAAAAGAGATAACACCCCCCCATTACGTCATGCTTCAGAAAGGTGAAAAATTGTCAGTTTTCAAATGTTTTATTTTTGAAAGTCAGTTCACATTTGTAGGTAGATCATCAGTTTTAGAGCTAAAATTAGCATGTTTAAAGTGATTTTCATGCTTCCAGGGGCCCGGGAAGTGAATTAAATACCATTTGGAGGCATTTAATGTTCAAGCAAAAACAGGTGATTTTTGACAAAAGAGATAACACCCCCCCATTGCGTCATGCTTCAGAAAGGTGAAAAATTGTCCGTTTTCAAATGTTTTATTTTTGAAAGTCAGTTCACATTTGTAGGTAGATCATCAGTTTTAGAGCTAAAATTAGCATGTTTAAAGTGATTTTCATGCTTCCAGGGGCCCGGGAAGTGAATTAAATACCATTTGGAGGCATTTAATGTTCAAGCAAAAACAGGTGATTTTTGACAAAAGAGATAACACCCCCCCCCCATTACATCATGCTTCAGAAAGGTGAAAAATTGTCAGTTTTCAAATGTTTTATTTTTGAAAGTCAGTTCACATTTGTAGGTAGATCATCAGTTTTAGAGCTAAAATTAGCATGTTTAAAGTGATTTTCATGCTTCCAGGGGCCCGGGAAGTGAATTAAATACCATTTGGAGGCATTTAATGTTCAAGCAAAAACAGGTGATTTTTGACAAAAGAGATAACACCCCCTCATTACGTCATGCTGCAGAAAGGTGAAAAATGGTCCGTTTTCAAATGTTTTATTTTTTAACGTCAGTTCACATTTGTAGGTAGATCATCAGTTTTAGAGCTAAAATTAGCATGTTTAAAGTGATTTTCATGCTTCCAGGGGCCCAAAACACAAGATTTGTGGAATGGTTAAAAGTGCATGAAAATGGCCAATTTACTCACTCTGAGGTCTCAAAAAGTGTTTCTTCACCCCGGGAAGTGAATTAAATACCATTTGGAGGCAATTAATGTTCAAGCAAAAACAGGTGATTTTTGACAAAAGAGATAACACCCCCCCATTATGTCATGCTTTAGAAAGGTGAAAAATGGTCCGTTTTTAAATGTTTTATTTTTGAACGTCAGTTCACATTTGTAGGTAGATCATCAGTTTTAGAGCTAAAATAAGCATGTTTAAAGTGATTTTCATGCTTCCAGGGGCCCGGGAAGTGAATTAAATACCATTTGGAGGCATTTAATGTTCAAGCAAAAACAGGTGATTTTTGACAAAAGAGATAACACCCCCCCCCATTACGTCATGCTGCAGAAAGGTGAAAAATGGTCCGTTTTCAAATGTTTTATTTTTTAACGTCAGTTCACATTTGTAGGTAGATCATCAGTTTTAGAGCTAAAATTAGCATGTTTAAAGTGATTTTCATGCTTCCAGGGGCCCAAAACACAAGATTTGTGAAATGGTTAAAAGTGCATGAAAATGGCCAATTTACTCACTCTGAGGTCTCAAAAGGTGTTTCTTCACCCCGGGAAGTGAATTAAATACCATTTGGAGGCATTTAATGTTCAAGCAAAAACATGTGATTTTTGACAAAAGAGATAACACCCCCCCATTACGTCATGCTTCAGAAAGGTGAAAAATGGTCAGTTTTCAAATGTTTTATTTTTGAACATCAGTTCACATTTGTAGGTAGATCATCAGTTTTAGAGCTAAAATAAGCATGTTTAAAGTGATTTTCATGCTTCCAGGGGCCCGGGAAGTGAATTAAATACCATTTGGAGGCATTTAATGTTCAAGCAAAAACAGGTGATTTTTGACAAAAGAGATAACACCCCCCCATTACGTCATGCTGCAGAAAGGTGAAAAATGGTCCGTTTTCAAATGTTTTATTTTTTAACGTCAGTTCACATTTGTAGGTAGATCATCAGTTTTAGAGCTAAAATTACCATGTTTAAAGTGATTTTCATGCTTCCAGGGGCCCAAAACACAAGATTTGTGGAATGGTTAAAAGTGCATGAAAATGGCCAATTTACTCACTCTGAGGTCTCAAAAAGTGTTTCTTCACCCCGGGAAGTGAATTAAATACCATTTGGAGGCAATTAATGTTCAAGCAAAAACAGGTAATTTTTGACAAAAGAGATAACACCCCCCCATTACGTCATGCTTCAGAAAGGTGAAAAATGGTCAGTTTTCAAATGTTTTATTTTTGAACATCAGTTCACATTTGTAGGTAGATCATCAGTTTTAGAGCTAAAATAAGCATGTTTAAAGTGATTTTCATGCTTCCAGGGGCCCGGGAAGTGAATTAAATACCATTTGGAGGCATTTAATGTTCAAGCAAAAACAGGTGATTTTTGACAAAAGAGATAACCCCCCCATTACGTCATGCTTCAGAAAGGTGAAAAATGGTCCGTTTTCAAATGTTTTATTTTTGAACGTCAGTTCACATTTGTAGGTAGATCATCAGTTTTAGAGCTAAAATTAGCATGTTTAAAGTGATTTTCATGCTTCCAGGGGCCCGGGAAGTGAATTAAATACCATTTGGAGGCATTTAATGTTCAAGCAAAAACAGGTGATTTTTGACAAAAGAGATAACACCCCCCCATTGCGTCATGCTTCAGAAAGGTGAAAAATTGTCAGTTTTCAAATGTTTTATTTTTGAAAGTCAGTTCACATTTGTAGGTAGATCATCAGTTTTAGAGATAAAAATTAGCATGTTTAAAGTGATTTTCATGCTTCCAGGGGCCCGGGAAGTGAATTAAATACCATTTGGAGGCATTTAATGTTCAAGCAAAAACAGGTGATTTTTGACAAAAGAGATAACACCCCCCCCATTACGTCATGCTGCAGAAAGGTGAAAAATGGTCCGTTTTCAAATGTTTTATTTTTTAACGTCAGTTCACATTTGTAGGTAGATCATCAGTTTTAGAGCTAAAATTAGCATGTTTAAAGTGATTTTCATGCTTCCAGGGGCCCAAAACACAAGATTTGTGAAATGGTTAAAAGTGCATGAAAATGGCCAATTTACTCACTCTGAGGTCTCAAAAGGTGTTTCTTCACCCCGGGAAGTGAATTAAATACCATTTGGAGGCATTTAATGTTCAAGCAAAAACATGTGATTTTTGACAAAAGAGATAACACCCCCCCATTACGTCATGCTTCAGAAAGGTGAAAAATGGTCCGTTTTCAAATGTTTTATTTTTGAACGTCAGTTCACATTTGTAGGTAGATCATCAGTTTTAGAGCTAAAATTAGCATGTTTAAAGTGATTTTCATGCTTCCAGGGGCCCGGGAAGTGAATTAAATACCATTTGGAGGCATTTAATGTTCAAGCAAAAACAGGTGATTTTTGACAAAAGAGATAACACCCCCCCATTACGTCATGCTGCAGAAAGGTGAAAAATGGTCCGTTTTCAAATGTTTTATTTTTTAACGTCAGTTCACATTTGTAGGTAGATCATCAGTTTTAGAGCTAAAATTAGCATGTTTAAAGTGATTTTCATGCTTCCAGGGGCCCAAAACACAAGATTTGTGGAATGGTTAAAAGTGCATGAAAATGGCCAATTTACTCACTCTGAGGTCTCAAAAAGTGTTTCTTCACCCCGGGAAGTGAATTAAATACCATTTGGAGGCAATTAATGTTCAAGCAAAAACAGGTGATTTTTGACAAAAGAGATAACACCCCCCCATTACGTCATGCTTCAGAAAGGTGAAAAATGGTCCATTTTCAAATGTTTTATTTTTGAACGTCAGTTCACATTTGTAGGTAGATCATTAGTTTTAGAGCTAAAATAAGCATGTTTAAAGTGATTTTCATGCTTCCAGGGGCCCTGGAAGTGAATTAAATACCATTTGGAGGCATTTAATGTTCAAGCAAAAACAGGTGATTTTTGACAAAAGAGATAACCCCCCCATTACGTCATGCTTCAGAAAGGTGAAAAATGGTCCGTTTTCAAATGTTTTATTTTTGAATGTCAGTTCACATTTGTAGGTAGATCATCAGTTTTAGAGCTAAAATTAGCATGTTTAAAGTGATTTTCATGCTTCCAGGGACCCGGGAAGTGAATTAAATACCATTTGGAGGCATTTAATGTTCAAGCAAAAACAGGTGATTTTTGACAAAAGAGATAACACCCCCCCATTGCGTCATGCTTCAGAAAGGTGAAAAATTGTCAGTTTTCAAATGTTTTATTTTTGAAAGTCAGTTCACATTTGTAGGTAGATCATCAGTTTTAGAGATAAAAATTTGCATGTTTAAAGTGATTTTCATGCTTCCAGGGGCCGGGGAAGTGAATTAAATACCATTTGGAGGCATTTAATGTTCAAGCAAAAACAGGTGATTTTTGACAAAAGAGATAACACCCCCCCATTACGTCATGCTTCAGAAAGGTGAAAAATGGTCAGTTTTCAAATGTTTTATTTTTGAACGTCAGTTCACATTTGTAGGTAGATCATCAGTTTTAGAGCTAAAATTAGCATGTTTAAAGTGATTTTCATGCTTCCAGGGGCCCGGGAAGTGAATTAAATACCATTTGGAGGCATTTAATGTTCAAGCAAAAACAGGTGATTTTTGACAAAAGAGATAACACCCCCCCATTACGTCATGCTTCAGAAAGGTGAAAAATTGTCCGTTTTCAAATGTTTTATTTTTGAAAGTCAGTTCACATTTGTAGCTAGATCATCAGTTTTAGAGCTAAAATTAGCATGTTTAAAGTGATTTTCATGCTTCCAGGGGCCCGGGAAGTAAATTAAATACCATTTGGAGGCATTTAATGTTCAAGCAAAAGCAGGTGATTTTTGACAAAAGAGATAACACCCCCCCATTACGTCATGCTTCAGAAAGGTGAAAAATTGTCAGTTTTCAAATGTTTTATTTTTGAAAGTCAGTTCACATTTGTAGGTAGATCATCAGTTTTAGAGCTAAAATTAGCATGTTTAAAGTGATTTTCATGCTTCCAGGGGCCCGGGAAGTGAATTAAATACCATTTGGAGGCATTTAATGTTCAAGCAAAAACAGGTGATTTTTGACAAAAGAGATAACACCCCCCCATTGCGTCATGCTTCAGAAAGGTGAAAAATTGTCCGTTTTCAAATGTTTTATTTTTGAAAGTCAGTTCACATTTGTAGGTAGATCATCAGTTTTAGAGCTAAAATTAGCATGTTTAAAGTGATTTTCATGCTTCCAGGGGCCCGGGAAGTGAATTAAATACCATTTGGAGGCATTTAATGTTCAAGCAAAAACAGGTGATTTTTGACAAAAGAGATAACACCCCCCCCCCATTACATCATGCTTCAGAAAGGTGAAAAATTGTCAGTTTTCAAATGTTTTATTTTTGAAAGTCAGTTCACATTTGTAGGTAGATCATCAGTTTTAGAGCTAAAATTAGCATGTTTAAAGTGATTTTCATGCTTCCAGGGGCCCGGGAAGTGAATTAAATACCATTTGGAGGCATTTAATGTTCAAGCAAAAACAGGTGATTTTTGACAAAAGAGATAACACCCCCTCATTACGTCATGCTGCAGAAAGGTGAAAAATGGTCCGTTTTCAAATGTTTTATTTTTTAACGTCAGTTCACATTTGTAGGTAGATCATCAGTTTTAGAGCTAAAATTAGCATGTTTAAAGTGATTTTCATGCTTCCAGGGGCCCAAAACACAAGATTTGTGGAATGGTTAAAAGTGCATGAAAATGGCCAATTTACTCACTCTGAGGTCTCAAAAAGTGTTTCTTCACCCCGGGAAGTGAATTAAATACCATTTGGAGGCAATTAATGTTCAAGCAAAAACAGGTGATTTTTGACAAAAGAGATAACACCCCCCCATTATGTCATGCTTTAGAAAGGTGAAAAATGGTCCGTTTTCAAATGTTTTATTTTTGAACGTCAGTTCACATTTGTAGGTAGATCATCAGTTTTAGAGCTAAAATAAGCATGTTTAAAGTGATTTTCATGCTTCCAGGGGCCCGGGAAGTGAATTAAATACCATTTGGAGGCATTTAATGTTCAAGCAAAAACAGGTGATTTTTGACAAAAGAGATAACACCCCCCCCCATTACGTCATGCTGCAGAAAGGTGAAAAATGGTCCGTTTTCAAATGTTTTATTTTTTAACGTCAGTTCACATTTGTAGGTAGATCATCAGTTTTAGAGCTAAAATTAGCATGTTTAAAGTGATTTTCATGCTTCCAGGGGCCCGGGAAGTGAATTAAATACCATTTGGAGGCATTTAATGTTCAAGCAAAAACAGGTGATTTTTGACAAAAGAGATAACACCCCCCCCCCCCATTACGTCATGCTTCAGAAAGGTGAAAAATTGTCCGTTTTCAAATGTTTTATTTTTGAAAGTCAGTTCACATTTGTAGGTAGATCATCAGTTTTAGAGCTAAAATTAGCATGTTTAAAGTGATTTTCATGCTTCCAGGGGCCCGGGAAGTGAATTAAATACCATTTGGAGGCATTTAATGTTCAAGCAAAAACAGGTGATTTTTGACAAAAGAGATAACACCCCCCCATTACGTCATGCTGCAGAAAGGTGAAAAATGGTCCGTTTTCAAATGTTTTATTTTTTAACGTCAGTTCACATTTGTAGGTAGATCATCAGTTTTAGAGCTAAAATTACCATGTTTAAAGTGATTTTCATGCTTCCAGGGGCCCAAAACACAAGATTTGTGGAATGGTTAAAAGTGCATGAAAATGGCCAATTTACTCACTCTGAGGTCTCAAAAAGTGTTTCTTCACCCCGGGAAGTGAATTAAATACCATTTGGAGGCAATTAATGTTCAAGCAAAAACAGGTAATTTTTGACAAAAGAGATAACACCCCCCCATTACGTCATGCTTCAGAAAGGTGAAAAATGGTCAGTTTTCAAATGTTTTATTTTTGAACATCAGTTCACATTTGTAGGTAGATCATCAGTTTTAGAGCTAAAATAAGCATGTTTAAAGTGATTTTCATGCTTCCAGGGGCCCGGGAAGTGAATTAAATACCATTTGGAGGCATTTAATGTTCAAGCAAAAACAGGTGATTTTTGACAAAAGAGATAACCCCCCCATTACGTCATGCTTCAGAAAGGTGAAAAATGGTCCGTTTTCAAATGTTTTATTTTTGAACGTCAGTTCACATTTGTAGGTAGATCATCAGTTTTAGAGCTAAAATTAGCATGTTTAAAGTGATTTTCATGCTTCCAGGGGCCCGGGAAGTGAATTAAATACCATTTGGAGGCATTTAATGTTCAAGCAAAAACAGGTGATTTTTGACAAAAGAGATAACACCCCCCCATTGCGTCATGCTTCAGAAAGGTGAAAAATTGTCAGTTTTCAAATGTTTTATTTTTGAAAGTCAGTTCACATTTGTAGGTAGATCATCAGTTTTAGAGATAAAAATTAGCATGTTTAAAGTGATTTTCATGCTTCCAGGGGCCCGGGAAGTGAATTAAATACCATTTGGAGGCATTTAATGTTCAAGCAAAAACAGGTGATTTTTGACAAAAGAGATAACACCCCCCCCATTACGTCATGCTGCAGAAAGGTGAAAAATGGTCCGTTTTCAAATGTTTTATTTTTTAACGTCAGTTCACATTTGTAGGTAGATCATCAGTTTTAGAGCTAAAATTAGCATGTTTAAAGTGATTTTCATGCTTCCAGGGGCCCAAAACACAAGATTTGTGAAATGGTTAAAAGTGCATGAAAATGGCCAATTTACTCACTCTGAGGTCTCAAAAGGTGTTTCTTCACCCCGGGAAGTGAATTAAATACCATTTGGAGGCATTTAATGTTCAAGCAAAAACATGTGATTTTTGACAAAAGAGATAACACCCCCCCATTACGTCATGCTTCAGAAAGGTGAAAAATGGTCCGTTTTCAAATGTTTTATTTTTGAACGTCAGTTCACATTTGTAGGTAGATCATCAGTTTTAGAGCTAAAATTAGCATGTTTAAAGTGATTTTCATGCTTCCAGGGGCCCGGGAAGTGAATTAAATACCATTTGGAGGCATTTAATGTTCAAGCAAAAACAGGTGATTTTTGACAAAAGAGATCACCCCCCCCCATTACGTCATGCTTCAGAAAGGTGAAAAATGGTCCGTTTTCAAATGTTTTATTTTTCAACGTCAGTTCACATTTGTAGGTAGATCATCAGTTTTAGAGCTAAAATTAGCATGTTTAAAGTGATTTTCATGCTTCCAGGGGCCCGGGAAGTGAATTACATACCATTTGGAGGCATTTAATGTTCACGCAAAAACAGGTGATTTTTTACAAAAGAGATAACACCCCCCCATTGCGTCATGCTTCAGAAAGGTGAAAAATTGTCCGTTTTCAAATGTTTTATTTTTGAAAGTCAGTTCACATTTGTAGGTAGATCATCAGTTTTAGAGCTAAAATTAGCATGTTTAAAGTGATTTTCATGCTTCCAGGGGCCCGGGAAGTGAATTAAATACCATTTGGAGGCATTTAATGTTCAAGCAAAAACAGGTGATTTTTGACAAAAGAGATAACACCCCCCCATTAAGTCATGCTTCAGAAAGGTGAAAAATTGTCCGTTTTCAAATGTTTTATTTTTGAAAGACAGTTCACATTTGTAGGAAGATCATCAGTTTTAGAGCTAAAATTAGCATGTTTAAAGTGATTTTCATGCTTCCAGGGGCCCGGGAAGTGAATTAAATACCATTTGGAGGCATTTAATGTTCAAGCAAAAACAGGTGATTTTTGACAAAAGAGATAACACCCCCCCCATTATGTCATGCTTCAGAAAGGTGAAAAATGGTCCGTTTTCAAATGTTTTATTTTTGAACGTCAGTTCACATTTGTAGGTAGATCATCAGTTTTAGAGCTAAAATAAGCATGTTTAAAGTGATTTTCATGCTTCCAGGGGCCCGGGAAGTGAATTAAATACCATTTGGAGGCATTTAATGTTCAAGCAAAAACAGGTGATTTTTGACAAAAGAGATAACACCCCCCCATTACGTCATGCTGCAGAAAGGTGAAAAATGGTCCGTTTTCAAATGTTTTATTTTTTAACGTCAGTTCACATTTGTAGGTAGATCATCAGTTTTAGAGCTAACATTTGCATGTTTAAAGTGATTTTCATGCTTCCAGGGGCCCAAAACACAAGATTTGTGAAATGGTTAAAAGTGCATGAAAATGGCCAATTTACTCACTCTGAGGTCTCAAAAGGTGTTTCTTCACCCCGGGAAGTGAATTAAATACCATTTGGAGGCATTTAATGTTCAAGCAAAAACATGTGATTTTTGACAAAAGAGATAACACCCCCCCATTACGTCATGCTTCAGAAAGGTGAAAAATGGTCCGTTTTCAAATGTTTTATTTTTGAACGTCAGTTCACATTTGTAGGTAGATCATCAGTTTTAGAGCTAAAATTAGCATGTTTAAAGTGATTTTCATGCTTCCAGGGGCCCAAAACACAAGATTTGTGGAATGGTTAAAAGTGCATGAAAATGGCCAATTTACTCACTCTGAGGTCTCAAAAAGTGTTTCTTCACCCCGGGAAGTGAATTAAATACCATTTGGAGGCAATTAATGTTCAAGCAAAAACAGGTGATTTTTGACAAAAGAGATAACACCCCCCCATTACGTCATGCTTCAGAAAGGTGAAAAATGGTCCGTTTTCAAATGTTTTATTTTTGAACGTCAGTTCACATTTGTAGGTAGATCATCAGTTTTAGAGCTAAAATTAGCATGTTTAAAGTGATTTTCATGCTTCCAGGGGCCCGGGAAGTGAATTAAATATCATTTGGAGGCATTTAATGTTCAAGCAAAAACAGGTGATTTTTGACCAAAGAGATAACACCCCCCCATTGCGTCATGCTTCAGAAAGGTGAAAAATTGTCAGTTTTCAAATGTTTTATTTTTGAACGTCAGTTCACATTTGTAGGTAGATCATCAGTTTTAGAGATAAAAATGTGCATGTTTAAAGTGATTTTCATGCTTCCAGGGGCCCGGGAAGTGAATTAAATACCATTTGGAGGCATTTAATGTTCAAGCAAAAACAGGTGATTTTTGACAAAAGAGATAACACCCCCCCCATTACGTCATGCTGCAGAAAGGTGAAAAATGGTCCGTTTTCAAATGTTTTATTTTTTAACGTCAGTTCACATTTGTAGGTAGATCATCAGTTTTAGAGCTAAAATTAGCATGTTTAAAGTGATTTTCATGCTTCCAGGGGCCCAAAACACAAGATTTGTGAAATGGTTAAAAGTGCATGAAAATGGCCAATTTACTCACTCTGAGGTCTCAAAAAGTGTTTCTTCACCCCGGGAAGTGAATTAAATACCATTTGGAGGCAATTAATGTTCAAGCAAAAACAGGTAATTTTTGACAAAAGAGATAACACCCCCCCATTACGTCATGCTTCAGAAAGGTGAAAAATGGTCCGTTTTCAAATGTTTTATTTTTGAACGTCAGTTCACATTTGTAGGTAGATCATCAGTTTTAGAGCTAAAATAAGCATGTTTAAAGTGATTTTCATGCTTCCAGGGGCCCGGGAAGTGAATTAAATACCATTTGGAGGCATTTAATGTTCAAGCAAAAACAGGTGATTTTTGACAAAAGAGATAACCCCCTCATTACGTCATGCTTCAGAAAGGTGAAAAATGGTCCGTTTTCAAATGTTTTAGTTTTTGAACGTCAGTTCACATTTGTAGGTAGATCATCAGTTTTAGAGCTAAAATTAGCATGTTTAAAGTGATTTTCATGCTTCCAGGGGCCCGGGAAGTGAATTAAATACCATTTGGAGGCATTTAATGTTCAAGCAAAAACAGGTGATTTTTGACAAAAGAGATAACACCCCCCCATTGCGTCATGCTTCAGAAAGGTGAAAAATTGTCAGTTTTCAAATGTTTTATTTTTGAAAGTCAGTTCACATTTGTAGGTAGATCATCAGTTTTAGAGATAAAAATTAGCATGTTTAAAGTGATTTTCATGCTTCCAGGGGCCCGGGAAGTGAATTAAATACCATTTGGAGGCATTTAATGTTCAAGCAAAAACAGGTGATTTTTGACAAAAGAGATAACACCCCCCCATTACGTCATGCTTCAGAAAGGTGAAAAATTGTCAGTTTTCAAATGTTTTATTTTTGAACGTCAGTTCACATTTGTAGGTAGATCATCAGTTTTAGAGCTAAAATTAGCATGTTTAAAGTGATTTTCATGCTTCCAGGGGCCCGGGAAGTGAATTAAATACCATTTGGAGGCATTTAATGTTCAAGCAAAAACAGGTGATTTTTGACAAAAGAGATAACACCCCCCCATTACGTCATGCTTCAGAAAGGTGAAAAATTGTCCGTTTTCAAATGTTTTATTTTTGAAAGTCATTTCACATCTGTAGGTAGATCATCAGTTTTAGAGCTAAAATTAGCATGTTTAAAGTGATTTTCATGCTTCCAGGGGCCCGGGAAGTGAATTAAATACCATTTGGAGGCATTTAATGTTCAAGCAAAAACAGGTGATTTTTGACAAAAGAGATAACACCCCCCCATTACGTCATGCTGCAGAAAGGTGAAAAATGGTCCGTTTTCAAATGTTTTATTTTTTAACGTCAGTTCACATTTGTAGGTAGATCATCAGTTTTAGAGCTAAAATTAGCATGTTTAAAGTGATTTTCATGCTTCCAGGGGCCCAAAACACAAGATTTGTGGAATGGTTAAAAGTGCATGAAAATGGCCAATTTACTCACTCTGAGGTCTCAAAAAGTGTTTCTTCACCCCGGGAAGTGAATTAAATACCATTTGGAGGCAATTAATGTTCAAGCAAAAACAGGTGATTTTTGACAAAAGAGATAACACCCCCCCATTATGTCATGCTTCAGAAAGGTGAAAAATTGTCAGTTTTCAAATGTTTTATTTTTGAACGTCAGTTCACATTTGTAGGTAGATCATCAGTTTTAGAGATAAAAATGTGCATGTTTAAAGTGATTTTCATGCTTCCAGGGGCCCGGGAAGTGAATTAAATACCATTTGGAGGCATTTAATGTTCAAGCAAAAACAGGTGATTTTTGACAAAAGAGATAACACCCCCCCATTACGTCATGCTGCAGAAAGGTGAAAAATGGTCCGTTTTCAAATGTTTTATTTTTTAACGTCAGTTCACATTTGTAGGTAGATCATCAGTTTTAGAGCTAAAATTAGCATGTTTAAAGTGATTTTCATGCTTCCAGGGGCCCAAAACACAAGATTTGTGGAATGGTTAAAAGTGCATGAAAATGGCCAATTTACTCACTCTGAGGTCTCAAAAAGTGTTTCTTCACCCCGGGAAGTGAATTAAATACCATTTGGAGGCAATTAATGTTCAAGCAAAAACAGGTGATTTTTGACAAAAGAGATAACACCCCCCCATTACGTCATGCTTCAGAAAGGTGAAAAATGGTCCGTTTTCAAATGTTTTATTTTTGAACGTCAGTTCACATTTGTAGGTAGATCATCAGTTTTAGAGCTAAAATGAGCATGTTTAAAGTGATTTTCATGCTTCCAGGGGCCCGGGAAGTGAATTAAATATCATTTGGAGGCATTTAATGTTCAAGCAAAAACAGGTGATTTTTGACCAAAGAGATAACACCCCCCCATTGCGTCATGCTTCAGAAAGGTGAAAAATTGTCAGTTTTCAAATGTTTTATTTTTGAACGTCAGTTCACATTTGTAGGTAGATCATCAGTTTTAGAGATAAAAATGTGCATGTTTAAAGTGATTTTCATGCTTCCAGGGGCCCGGGAAGTGAATTAAATACCATATGGAGGCATTTAATGTTCAAGCAAAAACAGGTGATTTTTGACAAATGAGATAACACCCCCCATTACGTCATGCTTCAGAAAGGTGAAAAATGGTCAGTTTTCAAATGTTTTATTTTTGAACGTCAGTTCACATTTGTAGGTAGATCATCAGTTTTAGAGCTAAAATTAGCATGTTTAAAGTGATTTTCATGCTTCCAGGGGCCCGGGAAGTGAATTAAATACCATTTGGAGGCATTTAATGTTCAAGCAAAAACAGGTGATTTTTGACAAAAGAGATAACACCCCCCCCATTACGTCATGCTTCAGAAAGGTGAAAAATTGTCAGTTTTCAAATGTTTTATTTTTGAAAGTCAGTTCACATTTGTAGCTAGATCATCAGTTTTAGAGCTAAAATTAGCATGTTTAAAGTGATTTTCATGCTTCCAGGGGCCCGGGAAGTGAATTAAATACCATTTGGAGGCATTTAATGTTCAAGCAAAAGCAGGTGATTTTTGACAAAAGAGATAACACCCCCCCATTACGTCATGCTTCAGAAAGGTGAAAAATTGTCCGTTTTCAAATGTTTTATTTTTGAAAGTCAGTTCACATTTGTAGGTAGATCATCAGTTTTAGAGCTAAAATTAGCATGTTTAAAGTGATTTTCATGCTTCCAGGGGCCCGGGAAGTGAATTAAATACCATTTGGAGGCATTTAATGTTCAAGCAAAAACAGGTGATTTTTGACAAAAGAGATAACACCCCCTCATTACGTCATGCTGCAGAAAGGTGAAAAATGGTCCGTTTTCAAATGTTTTATTTTTTAACGTCAGTTCACATTTGTAGGTAGATCATCAGTTTTAGAGCTAAAATTAGCATGTTTAAAGTGATTTTCATGCTTCCAGGGGCCCAAAACACAAGATTTGTGGAATGGTTAAAAGTGCATGAAAATGGCCAATTTACTCACTCTGAGGTCTCAAAAGGTGTTTCTTTACCCCGGGAAGTGAATTAAATACAATTTGGAGGCATGTAATGTTCAAGCAAAAACATGTGATTTTTGACAAAAGAGATAACACCCCCCCATTACGTCATGCTTCAGAAAGGTGAAAAATGGTCCGTTTTCAAATGTTTTATTTTTGAACATCAGTTCACATTTGTAGGTAGATCATCAGTTTTAGAGCTAAAATTAGCATGTTTAAAGTGATTTTCATGCTTCCAGGGGCCCGGGAAGTGAATTAAATACCATTTGGAGGCATTTAATGTTCAAGCAAAAACAGGTGATTTTTGACAAAAGAGATAACACCCCCCCATTACGTCATGCTGCAGAAAGGTGAAAAATGGTCCGTTTTCAAATGTTTTATTTTTTAACGTCAGTTCACATTTGTAGGTAGATCATCAGTTTTAGAGCTAAAATTAGCATGTTTAAAGTGATTTTCATGCTTCCAGGGGCCCAAAACACAAGATTTGTGGAATGGTTAAAAGTGCATGAAAATGGCCAATTTACTCACTCTGAGGTCTCAAAAAGTGTTTCTTCACCCCGGGAAATGAATTAAATACCATTTGGAGGCAATTAATGTTCAAGCAAAAACAGGTGATTTTTGACAAAAGAGATAACACCCCCCCATTACGTCATGCTTCAGAAAGGTGAAAAATGGTCCATTTTCAAATGTTTTATTTTTGAACGTCAGTTCACATTTGTAGGTAGATCATTAGTTTTAGAGCTAAAATAAGCATGTTTAAAGTGATTTTCATGCTTCCAGGGGCCCTGGAAGTGAATTAAATACCATTTGGAGGCATTTAATGTTCAAGCAAAAACAGGTGATTTTTGACAAAAGAGATAACCCCCCCATTACGTCATGCTTCAGAAAGGTGAAAAATGGTCCGTTTTCAAATGTTTTATTTTTGAATGTCAGTTCACATTTGTAGGTAGATCATCAGTTTTAGAGCTAAAATTAGCATGTTTAAAGTGATTTTCATGCTTCCAGGGACCCGGGAAGTGAATTAAATACCATTTGGAGGCATTTAATGTTCAAGCAAAAACAGGTGATTTTTGACAAAAGAGATAACACCCCCCCATTGCGTCATGCTTCAGAAAGGTGAAAAATTGTCAGTTTTCAAATGTTTTATTTTTGAAAGTCAGTTCACATTTGTAGGTAGATCATCAGTTTTAGAGATAAAAATTTGCATGTTTAAAGTGATTTTCATGCTTCCAGGGGCCCGGGAAGTGAATTAAATACCATTTGGAGGCATTTAATGTTCAAGCAAAAACAGGTGATTTTTGACAAAAGAGATAACACCCCCCCATTACGTCATGCTTCAGAAAGGTGAAAAATGGTCAGTTTTCAAATGTTTTATTTTTGAACGTCAGTTCACATTTGTAGGTAGATCATCAGTTTTAGAGCTAAAATTAGCATGTTTAAAGTGATTTTCATGCTTCCAGGGGCCCGGGAAGTGAATTAAATACCATTTGGAGGCATTTAATGTTCAAGCAAAAACAGGTGATTTTTGACAAAAGAGATAACACCCCCCCATTACGTCATGCTTCAGAAAGGTGAAAAATTGTCCGTTTTCAAATGTTTTATTTTTGAAAGTCAGTTCACATTTGTAGCTAGATCATCAGTTTTAGAGCTAAAATTAGCATGTTTAAAGTGATTTTCATGCTTCCAGGGGCCCGGGAAGTAAATTAAATACCATTTGGAGGCATTTAATGTTCAAGCAAAAGCAGGTGATTTTTGACAAAAGAGATAACACCCCCCCATTACGTCATGCTTCAGAAAGGTGAAAAATTGTCAGTTTTCAAATGTTTTATTTTTGAAAGTCAGTTCACATTTGTAGGTAGATCATCAGTTTTAGAGCTAAAATTAGCATGTTTAAAGTGATTTTCATGCTTCCAGGGGCCCGGGAAGTGAATTAAATACCATTTGGAGGCATTTAATGTTCAAGCAAAAACAGGTGATTTTTGACAAAAGAGATAACACCCCCCCATTGCGTCATGCTTCAGAAAGGTGAAAAATTGTCCGTTTTCAAATGTTTTATTTTTGAAAGTCAGTTCACATTTGTAGGTAGATCATCAGTTTTAGAGCTAAAATTAGCATGTTTAAAGTGATTTTCATGCTTCCAGGGGCCCGGGAAGTGAATTAAATACCATTTGGAGGCATTTAATGTTCAAGCAAAAACAGGTGATTTTTGACAAAAGAGATAACACCCCCCCCCATTACATCATGCTTCAGAAAGGTGAAAAATTGTCAGTTTTCAAATGTTTTATTTTTGAAAGTCAGTTCACATTTGTAGGTAGATCATCAGTTTTAGAGCTAAAATTAGCATGTTTAAAGTGATTTTCATGCTTCCAGGGGCCCGGGAAGTGAATTAAATACCATTTGGAGGCATTTAATGTTCAAGCAAAAACAGGTGATTTTTGACAAAAGAGATAACACCCCCTCATTACGTCATGCTGCAGAAAGGTGAAAAATGGTCCGTTTTCAAATGTTTTATTTTTTAACGTCAGTTCACATTTGTAGGTAGATCATCAGTTTTAGAGCTAAAATTAGCATGTTTAAAGTGATTTTCATGCTTCCAGGGGCCCAAAACACAAGATTTGTGGAATGGTTAAAAGTGCATGAAAATGGCCAATTTACTCACTCTGAGGTCTCAAAAAGTGTTTCTTCACCCCGGGAAGTGAATTAAATACCATTTGGAGGCAATTAATGTTCAAGCAAAAACAGGTGATTTTTGACAAAAGAGATAACACCCCCCCATTATGTCATGCTTTAGAAAGGTGAAAAATGGTCCGTTTTCAAATGTTTTATTTTTGAACGTCAGTTCACATTTGTAGGTAGATCATCAGTTTTAGAGCTAAAATAAGCATGTTTAAAGTGATTTTCATGCTTCCAGGGGCCCGGGAAGTGAATTAAATACCATTTGGAGGCATTTAATGTTCAAGCAAAAACAGGTGATTTTTGACAAAAGAGATAACACCCCCCCCCATTACGTCATGCTGCAGAAAGGTGAAAAATGGTCCGTTTTCAAATGTTTTATTTTTTAACGTCAGTTCACATTTGTAGGTAGATCATCAGTTTTAGAGCTAAAATTAGCATGTTTAAAGTGATTTTCATGCTTCCAGGGGCCCAAAACACAAGATTTGTGAAATGGTTAAAAGTGCATGAAAATGGCCAATTTACTCACTCTGAGGTCTCAAAAGGTGTTTCTTCACCCCGGGAAGTGAATTAAATACCATTTGGAGGCATTTAATGTTCAAGCAAAAACATGTGATTTTTGACAAAAGAGATAACACCCCCCCATTACGTCATGCTTCAGAAAGGTGAAAAATGGTCAGTTTTCAAATGTTTTATTTTTGAACATCAGTTCACATTTGTAGGTAGATCATCAGTTTTAGAGCTAAAATAAGCATGTTTAAAGTGATTTTCATGCTTCCAGGGGCCCGGGAAGTGAATTAAATACCATTTGGAGGCATTTAATGTTCAAGCAAAAACAGGTGATTTTTGACAAAAGAGATAACACCCCCCCATTACGTCATGCTGCAGAAAGGTGAAAAATGGTCCGTTTTCAAATGTTTTATTTTTTAACGTCAGTTCACATTTGTAGGTAGATCATCAGTTTTAGAGCTAAAATTACCATGTTTAAAGTGATTTTCATGCTTCCAGGGGCCCAAAACACAAGATTTGTGGAATGGTTAAAAGTGCATGAAAATGGCCAATTTACTCACTCTGAGGTCTCAAAAAGTGTTTCTTCACCCCGGGAAGTGAATTAAATACCATTTGGAGGCAATTAATGTTCAAGCAAAAACAGGTAATTTTTGACAAAAGAGATAACACCCCCCCATTACGTCATGCTTCAGAAAGGTGAAAAATGGTCAGTTTTCAAATGTTTTATTTTTGAACATCAGTTCACATTTGTAGGTAGATCATCAGTTTTAGAGCTAAAATAAGCATGTTTAAAGTGATTTTCATGCTTCCAGGGGCCCGGGAAGTGAATTAAATACCATTTGGAGGCATTTAATGTTCAAGCAAAAACAGGTGATTTTTGACAAAAGAGATAACCCCCCCATTACGTCATGCTTCAGAAAGGTGAAAAATGGTCCGTTTTCAAATGTTTTATTTTTGAACGTCAGTTCACATTTGTAGGTAGATCATCAGTTTTAGAGCTAAAATTAGCATGTTTAAAGTGATTTTCATGCTTCCAGGGGCCCGGGAAGTGAATTAAATACCATTTGGAGGCATTTAATGTTCAAGCAAAAACAGGTGATTTTTGACAAAAGAGATAACACCCCCCCATTGCGTCATGCTTCAGAAAGGTGAAAAATTGTCAGTTTTCAAATGTTTTATTTTTGAAAGTCAGTTCACATTTGTAGGTAGATCATCAGTTTTAGAGATAAAAATTAGCATGTTTAAAGTGATTTTCATGCTTCCAGGGGCCCGGGAAGTGAATTAAATACCATTTGGAGGCATTTAATGTTCAAGCAAAAACAGGTGATTTTTGACAAAAGAGATAACACCCCCCCCATTACGTCATGCTGCAGAAAGGTGAAAAATGGTCCGTTTTCAAATGTTTTATTTTTTAACGTCAGTTCACATTTGTAGGTAGATCATCAGTTTTAGAGCTAAAATTAGCATGTTTAAAGTGATTTTCATGCTTCCAGGGGCCCAAAACACAAGATTTGTGAAATGGTTAAAAGTGCATGAAAATGGCCAATTTACACACTCTGAGGTCTCAAAAGGTGTTTCTTCACCCCGGGAAGTGAATTAAATACCATTTGGAGGCATTTAATGTTCAAGCAAAAACATGTGATTTTTGACAAAAGAGATAACACCCCCCCATTACGTCATGCTTCAGAAAGGTGAAAAATGGTCCGTTTTCAAATGTTTTATTTTTGAACGTCAGTTCACATTTGTAGGTAGATCATCAGTTTTAGAGCTAAAATTAGCATGTTTAAAGTGATTTTCATGCTTCCAGGGGCCCGGGAAGTGAATTAAATACCATTTGGAGGCATTTAATGTTCAAGCAAAAACAGGTGATTTTTGACAAAAGAGATAACACCCCCCCATTACGTCATGCTGCAGAAAGGTGAAAAATGGTCCGTTTTCAAATGTTTTATTTTTTAACGTCAGTTCACATTTGTAGGTAGATCATCAGTTTTAGAGCTAAAATTAGCATGTTTAAAGTGATTTTCATGCTTCCAGGGGCCCAAAACACAAGATTTGTGGAATGGTTAAAAGTGCATGAAAATGGCCAATTTACTCACTCTGAGGTCTCAAAAAGTGTTTCTTCACCCCGGGAAGTGAATTAAATACCATTTGGAGGCAATTAATGTTCAAGCAAAAACAGGTGATTTTTGACAAAAGAGATAACACCCCCCCATTACGTCATGCTTCAGAAAGGTGAAAAATGGTCCATTTTCAAATGTTTTATTTTTGAACGTCAGTTCACATTTGTAGGTAGATCATTAGTTTTAGAGCTAAAATAAGCATGTTTAAAGTGATTTTCATGCTTCCAGGGGCCCTGGAAGTGAATTAAATACCATTTGGAGGCATTTAATGTTCAAGCAAAAACAGGTGATTTTTGACAAAAGAGATAACCCCCCCATTACGTCATGCTTCAGAAAGGTGAAAAATGGTCCGTTTTCAAATGTTTTATTTTTGAATGTCAGTTCACATTTGTAGGTAGATCATCAGTTTTAGAGCTAAAATTAGCATGTTTAAAGTGATTTTCATGCTTCCAGGGACCCGGGAAGTGAATTAAATACCATTTGGAGGCATTTAATGTTCAAGCAAAAACAGGTGATTTTTGACAAAAGAGATAACACCCCCCCATTGCGTCATGCTTCAGAAAGGTGAAAAATTGTCAGTTTTCAAATGTTTTATTTTTGAAAGTCAGTTCACATTTGTAGGTAGATCATCAGTTTTAGAGATAAAAATTTGCATGTTTAAAGTGATTTTCATGCTTCCAGGGGCCGGGGAAGTGAATTAAATACCATTTGGAGGCATTTAATGTTCAAGCAAAAACAGGTGATTTTTGACAAAAGAGATAACACCCCCCCATTACGTCATGCTTCAGAAAGGTGAAAAATGGTCAGTTTTCAAATGTTTTATTTTTGAACGTCAGTTCACATTTGTAGGTAGATCATCAGTTTTAGAGCTAAAATTAGCATGTTTAAAGTGATTTTCATGCTTCCAGGGGCCCGGGAAGTGAATTAAATACCATTTGGAGGCATTTAATGTTCAAGCAAAAACAGGTGATTTTTGACAAAAGAGATAACACCCCCCCATTACGTCATGCTTCAGAAAGGTGAAAAATTGTCCGTTTTCAAATGTTTTATTTTTGAAAGTCAGTTCACATTTGTAGCTAGATCATCAGTTTTAGAGCTAAAATTAGCATGTTTAAAGTGATTTTCATGCTTCCAGGGGCCCGGGAAGTAAATTAAATACCATTTGGAGGCATTTAATGTTCAAGCAAAAGCAGGTGATTTTTGACAAAAGAGATAACACCCCCCCATTACGTCATGCTTCAGAAAGGTGAAAAATTGTCAGTTTTCAAATGTTTTATTTTTGAAAGTCAGTTCACATTTGTAGGTAGATCATCAGTTTTAGAGCTAAAATTAGCATGTTTAAAGTGATTTTCATGCTTCCAGGGGCCCGGGAAGTGAATTAAATACCATTTGGAGGCATTTAATGTTCAAGCAAAAACAGGTGATTTTTGACAAAAGAGATAACACCCCCCCATTGCGTCATGCTTCAGAAAGGTGAAAAATTGTCCGTTTTCAAATGTTTTATTTTTGAAAGTCAGTTCACATTTGTAGGTAGATCATCAGTTTTAGAGCTAAAATTAGCATGTTTAAAGTGATTTTCATGCTTCCAGGGGCCCGGGAAGTGAATTAAATACCATTTGGAGGCATTTAATGTTCAAGCAAAAACAGGTGATTTTTGACAAAAGAGATAACACCCCCCCCCCATTACATCATGCTTCAGAAAGGTGAAAAATTGTCAGTTTTCAAATGTTTTATTTTTGAAAGTCAGTTCACATTTGTAGGTAGATCATCAGTTTTAGAGCTAAAATTAGCATGTTTAAAGTGATTTTCATGCTTCCAGGGGCCCGGGAAGTGAATTAAATACCATTTGGAGGCATTTAATGTTCAAGCAAAAACAGGTGATTTTTGACAAAAGAGATAACACCCCCTCATTACGTCATGCTGCAGAAAGGTGAAAAATGGTCCGTTTTCAAATGTTTTATTTTTTAACGTCAGTTCACATTTGTAGGTAGATCATCAGTTTTAGAGCTAAAATTAGCATGTTTAAAGTGATTTTCATGCTTCCAGGGGCCCAAAACACAAGATTTGTGGAATGGTTAAAAGTGCATGAAAATGGCCAATTTACTCACTCTGAGGTCTCAAAAAGTGTTTCTTCACCCCGGGAAGTGAATTAAATACCATTTGGAGGCAATTAATGTTCAAGCAAAAACAGGTGATTTTTGACAAAAGAGATAACACCCCCCCATTATGTCATGCTTTAGAAAGGTGAAAAATGGTCCGTTTTCAAATGTTTTATTTTTGAACGTCAGTTCACATTTGTAGGTAGATCATCAGTTTTAGAGCTAAAATAAGCATGTTTAAAGTGATTTTCATGCTTCCAGGGGCCCGGGAAGTGAATTAAATACCATTTGGAGGCATTTAATGTTCAAGCAAAAACAGGTGATTTTTGACAAAAGAGATAACACCCCCCCCCATTACGTCATGCTGCAGAAAGGTGAAAAATGGTCCGTTTTCAAATGTTTTATTTTTTAACGTCAGTTCACATTTGTAGGTAGATCATCAGTTTTAGAGCTAAAATTAGCATGTTTAAAGTGATTTTCATGCTTCCAGGGGCCCGGGAAGTGAATTAAATACCATTTGGAGGCATTTAATGTTCAAGCAAAAACAGGTGATTTTTGACAAAAGAGATAACACCCCCCCCCCCCATTACGTCATGCTTCAGAAAGGTGAAAAATTGTCCGTTTTCAAATGTTTTATTTTTGAAAGTCAGTTCACATTTGTAGGTAGATCATCAGTTTTAGAGCTAAAATTAGCATGTTTAAAGTGATTTTCATGCTTCCAGGGGCCCGGGAAGTGAATTAAATACCATTTGGAGGCATTTAATGTTCAAGCAAAAACAGGTGATTTTTGACAAAAGAGATAACACCCCCCCATTACGTCATGCTGCAGAAAGGTGAAAAATGGTCCGTTTTCAAATGTTTTATTTTTTAACGTCAGTTCACATTTGTAGGTAGATCATCAGTTTTAGAGCTAAAATTACCATGTTTAAAGTGATTTTCATGCTTCCAGGGGCCCAAAACACAAGATTTGTGGAATGGTTAAAAGTGCATGAAAATGGCCAATTTACTCACTCTGAGGTCTCAAAAAGTGTTTCTTCACCCCGGGAAGTGAATTAAATACCATTTGGAGGCAATTAATGTTCAAGCAAAAACAGGTAATTTTTGACAAAAGAGATAACACCCCCCCATTACGTCATGCTTCAGAAAGGTGAAAAATGGTCAGTTTTCAAATGTTTTATTTTTGAACATCAGTTCACATTTGTAGGTAGATCATCAGTTTTAGAGCTAAAATAAGCATGTTTAAAGTGATTTTCATGCTTCCAGGGGCCCGGGAAGTGAATTAAATACCATTTGGAGGCATTTAATGTTCAAGCAAAAACAGGTGATTTTTGACAAAAGAGATAACCCCCCCATTACGTCATGCTTCAGAAAGGTGAAAAATGGTCCGTTTTCAAATGTTTTATTTTTGAACGTCAGTTCACATTTGTAGGTAGATCATCAGTTTTAGAGCTAAAATTAGCATGTTTAAAGTGATTTTCATGCTTCCAGGGGCCCGGGAAGTGAATTAAATACCATTTGGAGGCATTTAATGTTCAAGCAAAAACAGGTGATTTTTGACAAAAGAGATAACACCCCCCCATTGCGTCATGCTTCAGAAAGGTGAAAAATTGTCAGTTTTCAAATGTTTTATTTTTGAAAGTCAGTTCACATTTGTAGGTAGATCATCAGTTTTAGAGATAAAAATTAGCATGTTTAAAGTGATTTTCATGCTTCCAGGGGCCCGGGAAGTGAATTAAATACCATTTGGAGGCATTTAATGTTCAAGCAAAAACAGGTGATTTTTGACAAAAGAGATAACACCCCCCCCATTACGTCATGCTGCAGAAAGGTGAAAAATGGTCCGTTTTCAAATGTTTTATTTTTTAACGTCAGTTCACATTTGTAGGTAGATCATCAGTTTTAGAGCTAAAATTAGCATGTTTAAAGTGATTTTCATGCTTCCAGGGGCCCAAAACACAAGATTTGTGAAATGGTTAAAAGTGCATGAAAATGGCCAATTTACTCACTCTGAGGTCTCAAAAGGTGTTTCTTCACCCCGGGAAGTGAATTAAATACCATTTGGAGGCATTTAATGTTCAAGCAAAAACATGTGATTTTTGACAAAAGAGATAACACCCCCCCATTACGTCATGCTTCAGAAAGGTGAAAAATGGTCCGTTTTCAAATGTTTTATTTTTGAACGTCAGTTCACATTTGTAGGTAGATCATCAGTTTTAGAGCTAAAATTAGCATGTTTAAAGTGATTTTCATGCTTCCAGGGGCCCGGGAAGTGAATTAAATACCATTTGGAGGCATTTAATGTTCAAGCAAAAACAGGTGATTTTTGACAAAAGAGATAACACCCCCCCCATTACGTCATGCTTCAGAAAGGTGAAAAATTGTCCGTTTTCAAATGTTTTATTTTTGAAAGTCAGTTCACATTTGTAGGTAGATCATCAGTTTTAGAGCTAAAATTAGCATGTTTAAAGTGATTTTCATGCTTCCAGGGGCCCGGGAAGTGAATTAAATACCATTTGGAGGCATTTAATGTTCAAGCAAAAACAGGTGATTTTTGACAAAAGAGATAACACCCCCCATTACGTCATGCTGCAGAAAGGTGAAAAATGGTCCGTTTTCAAATGTTTTATTTTTTAACGTCAGTTCACATTTGTAGGTAGATCATCAGTTTTAGAGCTAAAATTAGCATGTTTAAAGTGATTTTCATGCTTCCAGGGGCCCAAAACACAAGATTTGTGGAATGGTTAAAAGTGCATGAAAATGGCCAATTTACTCACTCTGAGGTCTCAAAAAGTGTTTCTTCACCCCGGGAAGTGAATTAAATACCATTTGGAGGCAATTAATGTTCAAGCAAAAACAGGTAATTTTTGACAAAAGAGATAACACCCCCCCATTACGTCATGCTTCAGAAAGGTGAAAAATGGTCCGTTTTCAAATGTTTTATTTTTGAACGTCAGTTCACATTTGTAGGTAGATCATCAGTTTTAGAGCTAAAATAAGCATGTTTAAAGTGATTTTCATGCTTCCAGGGGCCCGGGAAGTGAATTAAATACCATTTGGAGGCATTTAATGTTCAAGCAAAAACAGGTGATTTTTGACAAAAGAGATAACCCCCTCATTACGTCATGCTTCAGAAAGGTGAAAAATGGTCCGTTTTCAAATGTTTTATTTTTGAACGTCAGTTCACATTTGTAGGTAGATCATCAGTTTTAGAGCTAAAATTAGCATGTTTAAAGTGATTTTCATGCTTCCAGGGGCCCGGGAAGTGAATTAAATACCATTTGGAGGCATTTAATGTTCAAGCAAAAACAGGTGATTTTTGACAAAAGAGATAACCCCCTCATTACGTCATGCTTCAGAAAGGTGAAAAATGGTCCGTTTTCAAATGTTTTATTTTTGAACGTCAGTTCACATTTGTAGGTAGATCATCAGTTTTAGAGCTAAAATTAGCATGTTTAAAGTGATTTTCATGCTTCCAGGGGCCCGGGAAGTGAATTAAATACCATTTGGAGGCATTTAATGTTCAAGCAAAAACAGGTGATTTTTGACAAAAGAGATAACACCCCCCCATTGCGTCATGCTTCAGAAAGGTGAAAAATTGTCAGTTTTCAAATGTTTTATTTTTGAAAGTCAGTTCTCATTTGTAGGTAGATCATCAGTTTTAGAGATAAAAATTAGCATGTTTAAAGTGATTTTCATGCTTCCAGGGGCCCGGGAAGTGAATTAAATACCATTTGGAGGCATTTAATGTTCAAGCAAAAACAGGTGATTTTTGACAAAAGAGATAACACCCCCCCATTACGTCATGCTTCAGAAAGGTGAAAAATGGTCAGTTTTCAAATGTTTTATTTTTGAACGTCAGTTCACATTTGTAGGTAGATCATCAGTTTTAGAGCTAAAATTAGCATGTTTAAAGTGATTTTCATGCTTCCAGGGGCCCGGGAAGTGAATTAAATACCATTTGGAGGCATTTAATGTTCAAGCAAAAAACAGGTGATTTTTGACAAAAGAGATAACACCCCCCCATTACGTCATGCTTCAGAAAGGTGAAAAATTGTCCGTTTTCAAATGTTTTATTTTTTGAAAGTCATTTCACATCTGTAGGTAGATCATCAGTTTTAGAGCTAAAATTAGCATGTTTAAAGTGATTTTCATGCTTCCAGGGGCCCGGGAAGTGAATTAAATACCATTTGGAGGCATTTAATGTTCAAGCAAAAACAGGTGATTTTTGACAAAAGAGATAACACCCCCCCATTACGTCATGCTGCAGAAAGGTGAAAAATGGTCCGTTTCAAATGTTTTATTTTTTAACGTCAGTTCACATTTGTAGGTAGATCATCAGTTTTAGAGCTAAAATTAGCATGTTTAAAGTGATTTTCATGCTTCCAGGGGCCCAAAACACAAGATTTGTGGAATGGTTAAAAGTGCATGAAAATGGCCAATTTACTCACTTTGAGGTCTCAAAAGTGTTTCTTCACCCCGGTGAAGTGAATTAAATACCATTTGGAGGCAATTAATGTTCAAGCAAAAACAGGTAATTTTGACAAAAGAGATAACACCCCCCATACGTCATGCTTCAGAAAGTGAAAAATGGTCAGTTTTCAAATGTTTTATTTTTGAACGTCAGTTCACATTTGTAGGTAGATCATCAGTTTTAGAGCTTAAAATTAGCATGTTTAAAGTGATTTTCATGCTTCCAGGGGCCCGGGAAGTGAATTAAATACCATTTGGAGGCATTTAATGTTCAAGCAAAAACAGGTGATTTTTGACAAAAGAGATAACACCCCCCCATTACGTCATGCTTCAGAAAGGTGAAAAATTGTCCGTTTTCAAATGTTTTATTTTGAAAGTCAGTTCACATTTGTAGCTAGATCATCAGTTTTAGAGCTAAAATTAGCATGTTTAAAGTGATTTTCATGCTTCCAGTGGCCCGGGAAGTAATTAAATACCATTTGGAGGCATTTAATGTTCAAGCAAAAGCAGGTGATTTTGACAAAAGAGATAACACCCCCCCATTACGTCATGCTTCAGAAAGGTGAAAAATTGTCAGTTTTCAAATGTTTTATTTTTGAAAGTCAGTTCACATTTGTAGGTAGATCATCAATTTTAGAGCTAAAATTAGCATGTTTAAAGTGATTTTTCATGCTTCCAGGGGCCCGGGAAGTGAATTAAATACCATTTGGAGGCATTTAATGTTCAAGCAAAAACAGGTGATTTTTGACAAAAGAGATAACACCCCCCCATTGCGTCATAGCTTCAGAAAGGTGAAAAATTGTCCGTTTTCAAATGTTTTTATTTTTGAAAGTCAGTTCACATTTGTAGGTAGATCATCAGTTTTAGAGCTAAAATTAGCAGTGTTTAAAGTGATTTTCATGCTTCCAGGGGCCCGGGAAGGTGAATTAAATACCATTTGGAGGCATTTAATGTTCAAGCAAAAACAGGTGATTTTTGACAAAAGAGATAACACCCCCCCCCCATTACATCATGCTTCAGAAAGGTGAAAAATTGTCAGTTTTCAAATGTTTTATTTTTGAAAGTCAGTTCACATTTGTAGGTAGATCATCAGTTTTAGAGCTAAAATTAGCATGTTTAAAGTGATTTTCATGCTTCCAGGGGCCCGGGAAGTGAATTAAATACCATTTGGAGGCATTTAATGTTCAAGCAAAAACAGGTGATTTTTGACAAAAGAGATAACACCCCCTCATTACGTCATGCTGCAGAAAGGTGAAAAATGGTCCGTTTTCAAATGTTTTATTTTTTAACGTCAGTTCACATTTGTAGGTAGATCATCAGTTTTAGAGCTAAAATTAGCATGTTTAAAGTGATTTTCATGCTTCCAGGGGCCCAAAACACAAGATTTGTGGAATGGTTAAAAGTGCATGAAAATGGCCAATTTACTCACTCTGAGGTCTCAAAAAGTGTTTCTTCACCCCGGGAAGTGAATTAAATACCATTTGGAGGCAATTAATGTTCAAGCAAAAACAGGTGATTTTTGACAAAAGAGATAACACCCCCCCATTATGTCATGCTTTAGAAAGGTGAAAAATGGTCCGTTTTCAAATGTTTTATTTTTGAACGTCAGTTCACATTTGTAGGTAGATCATCAGTTTTAGAGCTAAAATAAGCATGTTTAAAGTGATTTTCATGCTTCCAGGGGCCCGGGAAGTGAATTAAATACCATTTGGAGGCATTTAATGTTCAAGCAAAAACAGGTGATTTTTGACAAAAGAGATAACACCCCCCCCCATTACGTCATGCTGCAGAAAGGTGAAAAATGGTCCGTTTTCAAATGTTTTATTTTTTAACGTCAGTTCACATTTGTAGGTAGATCATCAGTTTTAGAGCTAAAATTAGCATGTTTAAAGTGATTTTCATGCTTCCAGGGGCCCAAAACACAAGATTTGTGAAATGGTTAAAAGTGCATGAAAATGGCCAATTTACTCACTCTGAGGTCTCAAAAGGTGTTTCTTCACCCCGGGAAGTGAATTAAATACCATTTGGAGGCATTTAATGTTCAAGCAAAAACATGTGATTTTTGACAAAAGAGATAACACCCCCCCATTACGTCATGCTTCAGAAAGGTGAAAAATGGTCAGTTTTCAAATGTTTTATTTTTGAACATCAGTTCACATTTGTAGGTAGATCATCAGTTTTAGAGCTAAAATAAGCATGTTTAAAGTGATTTTCATGCTTCCAGGGGCCCGGGAAGTGAATTAAATACCATTTGGAGGCATTTAATGTTCAAGCAAAAACAGGTGATTTTTGACAAAAGAGATAACACCCCCCCATTACGTCATGCTGCAGAAAGGTGAAAAATGGTCCGTTTTCAAATGTTTTATTTTTTAACGTCAGTTCACATTTGTAGGTAGATCATCAGTTTTAGAGCTAAAATTACCATGTTTAAAGTGATTTTCATGCTTCCAGGGGCCCAAAACACAAGATTTGTGGAATGGTTAAAAGTGCATGAAAATGGCCAATTTACTCACTCTGAGGTCTCAAAAAGTGTTTCTTCACCCCGGGAAGTGAATTAAATACCATTTGGAGGCAATTAATGTTCAAGCAAAAACAGGTAATTTTTGACAAAAGAGATAACACCCCCCCATTACGTCATGCTTCAGAAAGGTGAAAAATGGTCAGTTTTCAAATGTTTTATTTTTGAACATCAGTTCACATTTGTAGGTAGATCATCAGTTTTAGAGCTAAAATAAGCATGTTTAAAGTGATTTTCATGCTTCCAGGGGCCCGGGAAGTGAATTAAATACCATTTGGAGGCATTTAATGTTCAAGCAAAAACAGGTGATTTTTGACAAAAGAGATAACCCCCCCATTACGTCATGCTTCAGAAAGGTGAAAAATGGTCCGTTTTCAAATGTTTTATTTTTGAACGTCAGTTCACATTTGTAGGTAGATCATCAGTTTTAGAGCTAAAATTAGCATGTTTAAAGTGATTTTCATGCTTCCAGGGGCCCGGGAAGTGAATTAAATACCATTTGGAGGCATTTAATGTTCAAGCAAAAACAGGTGATTTTTGACAAAAGAGATAACACCCCCCCATTGCGTCATGCTTCAGAAAGGTGAAAAATTGTCAGTTTTCAAATGTTTTATTTTTGAAAGTCAGTTCACATTTGTAGGTAGATCATCAGTTTTAGAGATAAAAATTAGCATGTTTAAAGTGATTTTCATGCTTCCAGGGGCCCGGGAAGTGAATTAAATACCATTTGGAGGCATTTAATGTTCAAGCAAAAACAGGTGATTTTTGACAAAAGAGATAACACCCCCCCCATTACGTCATGCTGCAGAAAGGTGAAAAATGGTCCGTTTTCAAATGTTTTATTTTTTAACGTCAGTTCACATTTGTAGGTAGATCATCAGTTTTAGAGCTAAAATTAGCATGTTTAAAGTGATTTTCATGCTTCCAGGGGCCCAAAACACAAGATTTGTGAAATGGTTAAAAGTGCATGAAAATGGCCAATTTACACACTCTGAGGTCTCAAAAGGTGTTTCTTCACCCCGGGAAGTGAATTAAATACCATTTGGAGGCATTTAATGTTCAAGCAAAAACATGTGATTTTTGACAAAAGAGATAACACCCCCCCATTACGTCATGCTTCAGAAAGGTGAAAAATGGTCCGTTTTCAAATGTTTTATTTTTGAACGTCAGTTCACATTTGTAGGTAGATCATCAGTTTTAGAGCTAAAATTAGCATGTTTAAAGTGATTTTCATGCTTCCAGGGGCCCGGGAAGTGAATTAAATACCATTTGGAGGCATTTAATGTTCAAGCAAAAACAGGTGATTTTTGACAAAAGAGATAACACCCCCCCATTACGTCATGCTGCAGAAAGGTGAAAAATGGTCCGTTTTCAAATGTTTTATTTTTTAACGTCAGTTCACATTTGTAGGTAGATCATCAGTTTTAGAGCTAAAATTAGCATGTTTAAAGTGATTTTCATGCTTCCAGGGGCCCAAAACACAAGATTTGTGGAATGGTTAAAAGTGCATGAAAATGGCCAATTTACTCACTCTGAGGTCTCAAAAAGTGTTTCTTCACCCCGGGAAGTGAATTAAATACCATTTGGAGGCAATTAATGTTCAAGCAAAAACAGGTGATTTTTGACAAAAGAGATAACACCCCCCCATTACGTCATGCTTCAGAAAGGTGAAAAATGGTCCATTTTCAAATGTTTTATTTTTGAACGTCAGTTCACATTTGTAGGTAGATCATTAGTTTTAGAGCTAAAATAAGCATGTTTAAAGTGATTTTCATGCTTCCAGGGGCCCTGGAAGTGAATTAAATACCATTTGGAGGCATTTAATGTTCAAGCAAAAACAGGTGATTTTTGACAAAAGAGATAACCCCCCCATTACGTCATGCTTCAGAAAGGTGAAAAATGGTCCGTTTTCAAATGTTTTATTTTTGAATGTCAGTTCACATTTGTAGGTAGATCATCAGTTTTAGAGCTAAAATTAGCATGTTTAAAGTGATTTTCATGCTTCCAGGGACCCGGGAAGTGAATTAAATACCATTTGGAGGCATTTAATGTTCAAGCAAAAACAGGTGATTTTTGACAAAAGAGATAACACCCCCCCATTGCGTCATGCTTCAGAAAGGTGAAAAATTGTCAGTTTTCAAATGTTTTATTTTTGAAAGTCAGTTCACATTTGTAGGTAGATCATCAGTTTTAGAGATAAAAATTTGCATGTTTAAAGTGATTTTCATGCTTCCAGGGGCCGGGGAAGTGAATTAAATACCATTTGGAGGCATTTAATGTTCAAGCAAAAACAGGTGATTTTTGACAAAAGAGATAACACCCCCCCATTACGTCATGCTTCAGAAAGGTGAAAAATGGTCAGTTTTCAAATGTTTTATTTTTGAACGTCAGTTCACATTTGTAGGTAGATCATCAGTTTTAGAGCTAAAATTAGCATGTTTAAAGTGATTTTCATGCTTCCAGGGGCCCGGGAAGTGAATTAAATACCATTTGGAGGCATTTAATGTTCAAGCAAAAACAGGTGATTTTTGACAAAAGAGATAACACCCCCCCATTACGTCATGCTTCAGAAAGGTGAAAAATTGTCCGTTTTCAAATGTTTTATTTTTGAAAGTCAGTTCACATTTGTAGCTAGATCATCAGTTTTAGAGCTAAAATTAGCATGTTTAAAGTGATTTTCATGCTTCCAGGGGCCCGGGAAGTAAATTAAATACCATTTGGAGGCATTTAATGTTCAAGCAAAAGCAGGTGATTTTTGACAAAAGAGATAACACCCCCCCATTACGTCATGCTTCAGAAAGGTGAAAAATTGTCAGTTTTCAAATGTTTTATTTTTGAAAGTCAGTTCACATTTGTAGGTAGATCATCAGTTTTAGAGCTAAAATTAGCATGTTTAAAGTGATTTTCATGCTTCCAGGGGCCCGGGAAGTGAATTAAATACCATTTGGAGGCATTTAATGTTCAAGCAAAAACAGGTGATTTTTGACAAAAGAGATAACACCCCCCCATTGCGTCATGCTTCAGAAAGGTGAAAAATTGTCCGTTTTCAAATGTTTTATTTTTGAAAGTCAGTTCACATTTGTAGGTAGATCATCAGTTTTAGAGCTAAAATTAGCATGTTTAAAGTGATTTTCATGCTTCCAGGGGCCCGGGAAGTGAATTAAATACCATTTGGAGGCATTTAATGTTCAAGCAAAAACAGGTGATTTTTGACAAAAGAGATAACACCCCCCCCCCATTACATCATGCTTCAGAAAGGTGAAAAATTGTCAGTTTTCAAATGTTTTATTTTTGAAAGTCAGTTCACATTTGTAGGTAGATCATCAGTTTTAGAGCTAAAATTAGCATGTTTAAAGTGATTTTCATGCTTCCAGGGGCCCGGGAAGTGAATTAAATACCATTTGGAGGCATTTAATGTTCAAGCAAAAACAGGTGATTTTTGACAAAAGAGATAACACCCCCTCATTACGTCATGCTGCAGAAAGGTGAAAAATGGTCCGTTTTCAAATGTTTTATTTTTTAACGTCAGTTCACATTTGTAGGTAGATCATCAGTTTTAGAGCTAAAATTAGCATGTTTAAAGTGATTTTCATGCTTCCAGGGGCCCAAAACACAAGATTTGTGGAATGGTTAAAAGTGCATGAAAATGGCCAATTTACTCACTCTGAGGTCTCAAAAAGTGTTTCTTCACCCCGGGAAGTGAATTAAATACCATTTGGAGGCAATTAATGTTCAAGCAAAAACAGGTGATTTTTGACAAAAGAGATAACACCCCCCCATTATGTCATGCTTTAGAAAGGTGAAAAATGGTCCGTTTTCAAATGTTTTATTTTTGAACGTCAGTTCACATTTGTAGGTAGATCATCAGTTTTAGAGCTAAAATAAGCATGTTTAAAGTGATTTTCATGCTTCCAGGGGCCCGGGAAGTGAATTAAATACCATTTGGAGGCATTTAATGTTCAAGCAAAAACAGGTGATTTTTGACAAAAGAGATAACACCCCCCCCCATTACGTCATGCTGCAGAAAGGTGAAAAATGGTCCGTTTTCAAATGTTTTATTTTTTAACGTCAGTTCACATTTGTAGGTAGATCATCAGTTTTAGAGCTAAAATTAGCATGTTTAAAGTGATTTTCATGCTTCCAGGGGCCCGGGAAGTGAATTAAATACCATTTGGAGGCATTTAATGTTCAAGCAAAAACAGGTGATTTTTGACAAAAGAGATAACACCCCCCCCCCCCATTACGTCATGCTTCAGAAAGGTGAAAAATTGTCCGTTTTCAAATGTTTTATTTTTGAAAGTCAGTTCACATTTGTAGGTAGATCATCAGTTTTAGAGCTAAAATTAGCATGTTTAAAGTGATTTTCATGCTTCCAGGGGCCCGGGAAGTGAATTAAATACCATTTGGAGGCATTTAATGTTCAAGCAAAAACAGGTGATTTTTGACAAAAGAGATAACACCCCCCCATTACGTCATGCTGCAGAAAGGTGAAAAATGGTCCGTTTTCAAATGTTTTATTTTTTAACGTCAGTTCACATTTGTAGGTAGATCATCAGTTTTAGAGCTAAAATTACCATGTTTAAAGTGATTTTCATGCTTCCAGGGGCCCAAAACACAAGATTTGTGGAATGGTTAAAAGTGCATGAAAATGGCCAATTTACTCACTCTGAGGTCTCAAAAAGTGTTTCTTCACCCCGGGAAGTGAATTAAATACCATTTGGAGGCAATTAATGTTCAAGCAAAAACAGGTAATTTTTGACAAAAGAGATAACACCCCCCCATTACGTCATGCTTCAGAAAGGTGAAAAATGGTCAGTTTTCAAATGTTTTATTTTTGAACATCAGTTCACATTTGTAGGTAGATCATCAGTTTTAGAGCTAAAATAAGCATGTTTAAAGTGATTTTCATGCTTCCAGGGGCCCGGGAAGTGAATTAAATACCATTTGGAGGCATTTAATGTTCAAGCAAAAACAGGTGATTTTTGACAAAAGAGATAACCCCCCCATTACGTCATGCTTCAGAAAGGTGAAAAATGGTCCGTTTTCAAATGTTTTATTTTTGAACGTCAGTTCACATTTGTAGGTAGATCATCAGTTTTAGAGCTAAAATTAGCATGTTTAAAGTGATTTTCATGCTTCCAGGGGCCCGGGAAGTGAATTAAATACCATTTGGAGGCATTTAATGTTCAAGCAAAAACAGGTGATTTTTGACAAAAGAGATAACACCCCCCCATTGCGTCATGCTTCAGAAAGGTGAAAAATTGTCAGTTTTCAAATGTTTTATTTTTGAAAGTCAGTTCACATTTGTAGGTAGATCATCAGTTTTAGAGATAAAAATTAGCATGTTTAAAGTGATTTTCATGCTTCCAGGGGCCCGGGAAGTGAATTAAATACCATTTGGAGGCATTTAATGTTCAAGCAAAAACAGGTGATTTTTGACAAAAGAGATAACACCCCCCCCATTACGTCATGCTGCAGAAAGGTGAAAAATGGTCCGTTTTCAAATGTTTTATTTTTTAACGTCAGTTCACATTTGTAGGTAGATCATCAGTTTTAGAGCTAAAATTAGCATGTTTAAAGTGATTTTCATGCTTCCAGGGGCCCAAAACACAAGATTTGTGAAATGGTTAAAAGTGCATGAAAATGGCCAATTTACTCACTCTGAGGTCTCAAAAGGTGTTTCTTCACCCCGGGAAGTGAATTAAATACCATTTGGAGGCATTTAATGTTCAAGCAAAAACATGTGATTTTTGACAAAAGAGATAACACCCCCCCATTACGTCATGCTTCAGAAAGGTGAAAAATGGTCCGTTTTCAAATGTTTTATTTTTGAACGTCAGTTCACATTTGTAGGTAGATCATCAGTTTTAGAGCTAAAATTAGCATGTTTAAAGTGATTTTCATGCTTCCAGGGGCCCGGGAAGTGAATTAAATACCATTTGGAGGCATTTAATGTTCAAGCAAAAACAGGTGATTTTTGACAAAAGAGATAACACCCCCCCCATTACGTCATGCTTCAGAAAGGTGAAAAATTGTCCGTTTTCAAATGTTTTATTTTTGAAAGTCAGTTCACATTTGTAGGTAGATCATCAGTTTTAGAGCTAAAATTAGCATGTTTAAAGTGATTTTCATGCTTCCAGGGGCCCGGGAAGTGAATTAAATACCATTTGGAGGCATTTAATGTTCAAGCAAAAACAGGTGATTTTTGACAAAAGAGATAACACCCCCCATTACGTCATGCTGCAGAAAGGTGAAAAATGGTCCGTTTTCAAATGTTTTATTTTTTAACGTCAGTTCACATTTGTAGGTAGATCATCAGTTTTAGAGCTAAAATTAGCATGTTTAAAGTGATTTTCATGCTTCCAGGGGCCCAAAACACAAGATTTGTGGAATGGTTAAAAGTGCATGAAAATGGCCAATTTACTCACTCTGAGGTCTCAAAAAGTGTTTCTTCACCCCGGGAAGTGAATTAAATACCATTTGGAGGCAATTAATGTTCAAGCAAAAACAGGTAATTTTTGACAAAAGAGATAACACCCCCCCATTACGTCATGCTTCAGAAAGGTGAAAAATGGTCCGTTTTCAAATGTTTTATTTTTGAACGTCAGTTCACATTTGTAGGTAGATCATCAGTTTTAGAGCTAAAATAAGCATGTTTAAAGTGATTTTCATGCTTCCAGGGGCCCGGGAAGTGAATTAAATACCATTTGGAGGCATTTAATGTTCAAGCAAAAACAGGTGATTTTTGACAAAAGAGATAACCCCCTCATTACGTCATGCTTCAGAAAGGTGAAAAATGGTCCGTTTTCAAATGTTTTATTTTTGAACGTCAGTTCACATTTGTAGGTAGATCATCAGTTTTAGAGCTAAAATTAGCATGTTTAAAGTGATTTTCATGCTTCCAGGGGCCCGGGAAGTGAATTAAATACCATTTGGAGGCATTTAATGTTCAAGCAAAAACAGGTGATTTTTGACAAAAGAGATAACCCCCTCATTACGTCATGCTTCAGAAAGGTGAAAAATGGTCCGTTTTCAAATGTTTTATTTTTGAACGTCAGTTCACATTTGTAGGTAGATCATCAGTTTTAGAGCTAAAATTAGCATGTTTAAAGTGATTTTCATGCTTCCAGGGGCCCGGGAAGTGAATTAAATACCATTTGGAGGCATTTAATGTTCAAGCAAAAACAGGTGATTTTTGACAAAAGAGATAACACCCCCCCATTGCGTCATGCTTCAGAAAGGTGAAAAATTGTCAGTTTTCAAATGTTTTATTTTTGAAAGTCAGTTCTCATTTGTAGGTAGATCATCAGTTTTAGAGATAAAAATTAGCATGTTTAAAGTGATTTTCATGCTTCCAGGGGCCCGGGAAGTGAATTAAATACCATTTGGAGGCATTTAATGTTCAAGCAAAAACAGGTGATTTTTGACAAAAGAGATAACACCCCCCCATTACGTCATGCTTCAGAAAGGTGAAAAATGGTCAGTTTTCAAATGTTTTATTTTTGAACGTCAGTTCACATTTGTAGGTAGATCATCAGTTTTAGAGCTAAAATTAGCATGTTTAAAGTGATTTTCATGCTTCCAGGGGCCCGGGAAGTGAATTAAATACCATTTGGAGGCATTTAATGTTCAAGCAAAAACAGGTGATTTTTGACAAAAGAGATAACACCCCCCCATTACGTCATGCTTCAGAAAGGTGAAAAATTGTCCGTTTTCAAATGTTTTATTTTTGAAAGTCATTTCACATCTGTAGGTAGATCATCAGTTTTAGAGCTAAAATTAGCATGTTTAAAGTGATTTTCATGCTTCCAGGGGCCCGGGAAGTGAATTAAATACCATTTGGAGGCATTTAATGTTCAAGCAAAAACAGGTGATTTTTGACAAAAGAGATAACACCCCCCCATTACGTCATGCTGCAGAAAGGTGAAAAATGGTCCGTTTTCAAATGTTTTATTTTTTAACGTCAGTTCACATTTGTAGGTAGATCATCAGTTTTAGAGCTAAAATTAGCATGTTTAAAGTGATTTTCATGCTTCCAGGGGCCCAAAACACAAGATTTGTGGAATGGTTAAAAGTGCATGAAAATGGCCAATTTACTCACTCTGAGGTCTCAAAAAGTGTTTTTTCACCCCGGGAAGTGAATTAAATACCATTTGGAGGCAATTAATGTTCAAGCAAAAACAGGTGATTTTTGACAAAAGAGATAACACCCCCCCATTATGTCATGCTTCAGAAAGGTGAAAAATGGTCCATTTTCAAATGTTTTATTTTTGAACGTCAGTTCACATTTGTAGGTAGATCATCAGTTTTAGAGCTAAAATAAGCATGTTTAAAGTGATTTTCATGCTTCCAGGGGCCCGGGAAGTGAATTAAATACCATTTGGAGGCATTTAATGTTCAAGCAAAAACAGTTGATTTTTGACAAAAGAGATAACACCCCCCCATTACGTCATGCTGCAGAAAGGTGAAAAATGGTCCGTTTTCAAATGTTTTATTTTTTAACGTCAGTTCACATTTGTAGGTAGATCATCAGTTTTAGAGCTAAAATTAGCATGTTTAAAGTGATTTTCATGCTTCCAGGGGCCCAAAACACAAGATTTGTGAAATGGTTAAAAGTGCATGAAAATGCCCAATTTACTCACTCTGAGGTCTCAAAAAGTGTTTCTTCACCCCGGGAAGTGAATTAAATACCATTTGGAGGCATTTAATGTTCAAGCAAAAACATGTGATTTTTGACAAAAGAGATAACCCCCCCCCCATTACGTCATGCTTCAGAAAGGTAAAAAATGGTCCGTTTTCAAATGTTTTATTTTTGAACGTCAGTTCACATTTGTAGGTAGATCATCAGTTTTAGAGCTAAAATTAGCATGTTTAAAGTGATTTTCATGCTTCCAGGGGCCCGGGAAGTGAATTAAATACCATTTGGAGGCATTTAATGTTCAAGCAAAAACAGGTGATTTTTGACAAAAGAGATAACACCCCCCAATTACGTCATGCTTCAGAAAGGTGAAAAATGGTCCGTTTTCAAATGTTTTATTTTTGAACGTCAGTTCACATTTGTAGGTAGATCATCAGTTTTAGAGCTAAAATTAGCATGTTTAAAGTGATTTTCATGCTTCCAGGGGCCCGGGAAGTGAATTAAATACCATTTGGAGGCATTTAATGTTCAAGCATAAACAGGTGATTTTTGACAAAAGAGATAACACCCCCCCCCATTACGTCATGCTTCAGAAAGGTGAAAAATTGTCCATTTTCAAATGTTTTATTTTTGAAAGTCAGTTCACATTTGTAGGTAGATCATCAGTTTTAGAGCTAAAATTAGCATGTTTAAAGTGATTTTCATGCTTCCAGGGGCCCGGGAAGTGAATTAAATACCATTTGGAGGCATTTAATGTTCAAGCAAAAACAGGTGATTTTTGACAAAAGAGATAACACCCCCTCATTACGTCATGCTGCAGAAAGGTGAAAAATGGTCCGTTTTCAAATGTTTTATTTTTTTAACGTCAGTTCACATTTGTAGGTAGATCATCAGTTTTAGAGCTAAAATTAGCATGTTTAAAGTGATTTTCATGCTTCCAGGGGCCCAAAACACAAGATTTGTGGAATGGTTAAAAGTGCATGAAAATGGCCAATTTACTCACTCTGAGGTCTCAAAAAGTGTTTCTTCACCCCGGGAAGTGAATTAAATACCATTTGGAGGCAATTAATGTTCAAGCAAAAACAGGTGATTTTTGACAAAAGAGATAACACCCCCCCATTATGTCATGCTTCAGAAAGGAGAAAAATGGTCCGTTTTCAAATGTTTTATTTTTGAACGTCAGTTCACATTTGTAGGTAGATCATCAGTTTTAGAGCTAAAATAAGCATGTTTAAAGTGATTTCATTGCTTCCAGGGGCCCGGGAAGTGAATTAAATACCATTTGGAGGCATTTAATGTTCAAGCAAAAATAGGTGATTTTTGACAAAAGAGATAACACCCCCCCATTACGTCATGCTGCAGAAAGGTGAAAAATGGTCCGTTTTCAAATGTTTTATTTTTTAACGTCAGTTCACATTTGTAGGTAGATCATCAGTTTTAGAGCTAAAATTAGCATGTTTAAAGTGATTTTCATGCTTCCAGGGGCCCAAAACACAAGATTTGTGAAATGGTTAAAAGTGCATGAAAATGGCCAATTTACTCACTCTGAGGTCTCAAAAGGTGTTTCTTCACCCCGGGAAGTGAATTAAATACCATTTGGAGGCATTTAATGTTCAAGCAAAAACATGTGATTTTTGACAAAAGAGATAACACCCCCCCATTACGTCATGCTTCAGAAAGGTGAAAAATGGTCCGTTTTCAAATGTTTTATTTTTGAACGTCAGTTCACATTTGTAGGTAGATCATCAGTTTTAGAGCTAAAATTAGCATGTTTAAAGTGATTTTCATGCTTCCAGGGGCCCAAAACACAAGATTTGTGGAATGGTTAAAAGTGCATGAAAATGGCCAATTTACTCACTCTGAGGTCTCAAAAAGTGTTTCTTCACCCCGGGAAGTGAATTAAATACCATTTGGAGGCAATTAATGTTCAAGCAAAAACAGGTGATTTTTGACAAAAGAGATAACACCCCCCCATTACGTCATGCTTCAGAAAGGTGAAAAATGGTCCATTTTCAAATGTTTTATTTTTGAACGTCAGTTCACATTTGTAGGTAGATCATCAGTTTTAGAGCTAAAATAAGCATGTTTAAAGTGATTTTCATTCTTCCAGGGGCCCGGGAAGTGAATTAAATACCATTTGGAGGCATTTAATGTTCAAGCAAAAACAGGTGATTTTTGACAAAAGAGATAACCCCCCCCCCATTACGTCATGCTTCAGAAAGGTGAAAAATGGTCCACTTTCAAATGTTTTATTTTTCAACGTCAGTTCACATTTGTAGGTAGATCATCAGTTTTAGAGCTAAAATTAGCATGTTTAAAGTGATTTTCATGCTTCCAGGGGCCCGGGAAGTGAATTAAATACCATTTGGAGGCATTTAATGTTCAAGCAAAAACAGGTGATTTTTTACAAAAGAGATAACACCCCCCCATTGCGTCATGCTTCAGAAAGGTGAAAAATTGTCCGTTTTCAAATGTTTTATTTTTGAAAGTCAGTTCACATTTGTAGGTAGATCATCAGTTTTAGAGCTAAAATTAGCATGTTTAAAGTGATTTTCATGCTTCCAGGGGCCCGGGAAGTGAATTAAATACCATTTGGAGGCATTTAATGTTCAAGCAAAAACAGGTGATTTTTGACAAAAGAGATAACACCCCCCCCATTACGTCATGCTTCAGAAAGGTGAAAAATTGTCCGTTTTCAAATGTTTTATTTTTGAAAGACAGTTCACATTTGTAGGAAGATCATCAGTTTTAGAGCTAAAATTAGCATGTTTAAAGTGATTTTCATGCTTCCAGGGGCCCGGGAAGTGAATTAAATACCATTTGGAGGCATTTAATGTTCAAGCAAAAACAGGTGATTTTTGACAAAAGAGATAACACCCCCTCATTACGTCATGCTGCAGAAAGGTGAAAAATGGTCCGTTTTCAAATGTTTTATTTTTTAACGTCAGTTCACATTTGTAGGTAGATCATCAGTTTTAGAGCTAAAATTAGCATGTTTAAAGTGATTTTCATGCTTCCAGGGGCCCAAAACACAAGATTTGTGGAATGGTTAAAAGTGCATGAAAATGGCCAATTTACTCACTCTGAGGTCTCAAAAAGTGTTTCTTCACCCCGGGAAGTGAATTAAATACCATTTGGAGGCAATTAATGTTCAAGCAAAAACAGGTGATTTTTGACAAAAGAGATAACACCCCCCCATTATGTCATGCTTCAGAAAGGTGAAAAATGGTCCGTTTTCAAATGTTTTATTTTTGAACGTCAGTTCACATTTGTAGGTAGATCATCAGTTTTAGAGCTAAAATAAGCATGTTTAAAGTGATTTTCATGCTTCCAGGGGCCCGGGAAGTGAATTAAATACCATTTGGAGGCATTTAATGTTCAAGCAAAAACAGGTGATTTTTGACAAAAGAGATAACACCCCCCCATTACGTCATGCTGCAGAAAGGTGAAAAATGGTCCGTTTTCAAATGTTTTATTTTTTAACGTCAGTTCACATTTGTAGGTAGATCATCAGTTTTAGAGCTAAAATTAGCATGTTTAAAGTGATTTTCATGCTTCCAGGGGCCCGGGAAGTGAATTAAATACCATTTGGAGGCATTTAATGTTCAAGCAAAAACAGGTGATTTTTGACAAAAGAGATAACACCCCCCCATTACGTCATGCTGCAGAAAGGTGAAAAATGGTCCGTTTTCAAATGTTTTATTTTTTAACGTCAGTTCACATTTGTAGGTAGATCATCAGTTTTAGAGCTAAAATTAGCATGTTTAAAGTGATTTTCATGCTTCCAGGGGCCCAAAACACAAGATTTGTGGAATGGTTAAAAGTGCATGAAAATGGCCAATTTACTCACTCTGAGGTCTCAAAAAGTGTTTCTTCACCCCGGGAAGTGAATTAAATACCATTTGGAGGCAATTAATGTTCAAGCAAAAACAAGTGATTTTTGACAAAAGAGATAACACCCCCCCATTACGTCATGCTTCAGAAAGGTGAAAAATGGTCCGTTTTCAAATGTTTTATTTTTGAACGTCAGTTCACATTTGTAGGTAGATCATCAGTTTTAGAGCTAAAATTAGCATGTTTAAAGTGATTTTCATGCTTCCAGGGGCCCGGGAAGTGAATTAAATATCATTTGGAGGCATTTAATGTTCAAGCAAAAACAGGTGATTTTTGACCAAAGAGATAACACCCCCCCATTGCGTCATGCTTCAGAAAGGTGAAAAATTGTCAGTTTTCAAATGTTTTATTTTTGAACGTCAGTTCACATTTGTAGGTAGATCATCAGTTTTAGAGATAAAAATGTGCATGTTTAAAGTGATTTTCATGCTTCCAGGGGCCCGGGAAGTGAATTAAATACCATTTGGAGGCATTTAATGTTCAAGCAAAAACAGGTGATTTTTGACAAAAGAGATAACACCCCCCATTACGTCATGCTTCAGAAAGGTGAAAAATGGTCAGTTTTCAAATGTTTTATTTTTGAACGTCAGTTCACATTTGTAGGTAGATCATCAGTTTTAGAGCTAAAATTAGCATGTTTAAAGTGATTTTCATGCTTCCAGGGGCCCGGGAAGTGAATTAAATACCATTTGGAGGCATTTATTGTTCAAGCAAAAACAGGTGATTTTTGACAAAAGAGATAACACCCCCCCCCATTACGTCATGCTTCAGAAAGGTGAAAAATTGTCAGTTTTCAAATGTTTTATTTTTGAAAGTCAGTTCACATTTGTAGCTAGATCATCAGTTTTAGAGCTAAAATTAGCATGTTTAAAGTGATTTTCATGCTTCCAGGGGCCCGGGAAGTGAATTAAATACCATTTGGAGGCATTTAATGTTCAAGCAAAAGCAGGTGATTTTTGACAAAAGAGATAACACCCCCCCATTACGTCATGCTTCAGAAAGGTGAAAAATTGTCCGTTTTCAAATGTTTTATTTTTGAAAGTCAGTTCAAATTTGTAGGTAGATCATCAGTTTTAGAGCTAAAATTAGCATGTTTAAAGTGATTTTCATGCTTCCAGGGGCCCGGGAAGTGAATTAAATACCATTTGGAGGCATTTAATGTTCAAGCAAAAACAGGTGATTTTTGACAAAAGAGATAACACCCCCTCATTACGACATGCTGCAGAAAGGTGAAAAATGGTCCGTTTTCAAATGTTTTATTTTTTAACGTCAGTTCACATTTGTAGGTAGATCATCAGTTTTAGAGCTAAAATTAGCATGTTTAAAGTGATTTTCATGCTTCCAGGGGCCCAAAACACAAGATTTGTGGAATGGTTAAAAGTGCATGAAAATGGCCAATTTACTCACTCTGAGGTCTCAAAATGTGTTTCTTTACCCCGGGAAGTGAATTAAATACCATTTGGAGGCATTTAATGTTCAAGCAAAAACATGTGATTTTTGACAAAAGAGATAACACCCCCCCATTACGTCATGCTTCAGAAAGGTGAAAAATGGTCCGTTTTCAAATGTTTTATTTTTGAACATCAGTTCACATTTGTAGGTAGATCATCAGTTTTAGAGCTAAAATTAGCATGTTTAAAGTGATTTTCATGCTTCCAGGGGCCCGGGAAGTGAATTAAATACCATTTGGAGGCATTTAATGTTCAAGCAAAAACAGGTGATTTTTGACAAAAGAGATAACACCCCCCCATTACGTCATGCTGCAGAAAGGTGAAAAATGGTCCGTTTTCAAATGTTTTATTTTTTAACGTCAGTTCACATTTGTAGGTAGATCATCAGTTTTAGAGCTAAAATTAGCATGTTTAAAGTGATTTACATGCTTCCAGGGGCCCAAAACACAAGATTTGTGGAATGGTTAAAAGTGCATGAAAATGGCCAATTTACTCACTCTGAGGTCTCAAAAAGTGTTTCTTCACCCCGGGAAGTGAATTAAATACCATTTGGAGGCAATTAATGTTCAAGCAAAAACAGGTGATTTTTGACAAAAGAGATAACACCCCCCCATTACGTCATGCTTCAGAAAGGTGAAAAATGGTCCATTTTCAAATGTTTTATTTTTGAACGTCAGTTCACATTTGTAGGTAGATCATCAGTTTTAGAGCTAAAATAAGCATGTTTAAAGTGATTTTCATGCTTCCAGGGGCCCTGGAAGTGAATTAAATACCATTTGGAGGCATTTAATGTTCAAGCAAAAACAGGTAATTTTTTACAAAAGAGATAACCCCCCCCATTACGTCATGCTTCAGAAAGGTGAAAAATGGTCCGTTTTCAAATGTTTTATTTTTGAACGTCAGTTCACATTTGTAGGTAGATCATCAGTTTTAGAGCTAAAATTAGCATGTTTAAAGTGATTTTCATGCTTCCAGGGACCCGGGAAGTGAATTAAATACCATTTGGAGGCATTTAATGTTCAAGCAAAAACAGGTGATTTTTGACAAAAGAGATAACACCCCCCCATTGCGTCATGCTTCAGAAAGGTGAAAAATTGTCAGTTTTCAAATGTTTTATTTTTGAAAGTCAGTTCACATTTGTAGGTAGATCATCAGTTTTAGAGATAAAAATTTGCATGTTTAAAGTGATTTTCATGCTTCCAGGGGCCCGGGAAGTGAATTAAATACCATTTGGAGGCATTTAATGTTCAAGCAAAAACAGGTGATTTTTGACAAAAGAGATAACACCCCCCCATTACGTCATGCTTCAGAAAGGTGAAAAATGGTCAGTTTTCAAATGTTTTATTTTTGAACGTCAATTCACATTTGTAGGTAGATCATCAGTTTTAGAGCTAAAATTAGCATGTTTAAAGTGATTTTCATGCTTCCAGGGGCCCGGGAAGTGAATTAAATACCATTTGGAGGCATTTAATGTTCAAGCAAAAACAGGTGATTTTTGACAAAAGAGATAACACCCCCCCATTACGTCATGCTTCAGAAAGGTGAAAAATTGTCCGTTTTCAAATGTTTTATTTTTGAAAGTCAGTTCACATTTGTAGCTAGATCATCAGTTTTAGAGCTAAAATTAGCATGTTTAAAGTGATTTTCATGCTTCCAGGGGCCCGGGAAGTAAATTAAATACCATTTGGAGGCATTTAATGTTCAAGCAAAAGCAGGTGATTTTTGACAAAAGAGATAACACCCCCCCATTACGTCATGCTTCAGAAAGGTGAAAAATTGTCCGTTTTCAAATGTTTTATTTTTGAAAGTCAGTTCACATTTGTAGGTAGATCATCAGTTTTAGAGCTAAAATTAGCATGTTTAAAGTGATTTTCATGCTTCCAGGGGCCCGGGAAGTGAATTAAATACCATTTGGAGGCATTTAATGTTCAAGCAAAAACAGGTGATTTTTGACAAAAGAGATAACACCCCCCCCATTGCGTCATGCTTCAGAAAGGTGAAAAATTGTCCGTTTTCAAATGTTTTATTTTTGAAAGTCAGTTCACATTTGTAGGTAGATCATCAGTTTTAGAGCTAAAATTAGCATGTTTAAAGTGATTTTCATGCTTCCAGGGGCCCGGGAAGTGAATTAAATACCATTTGGAGGCATTTAATGTTCAAGCAAAAACAGGTGATTTTTGACAAAAGAGATAACACCCCCCCCCCCATTACGTCATGCTTCAGAAAGGTGAAAAATTGTCCGTTTTCAAATGTTTTATTTTTGAAAGTCAGTTCACATTTGTAGGTAGATCATCAGTTTTAGAGCTAAAATTAGCATGTTTAAAGTGATTTTCATGCTTCCAGGGGCCCGGGAAGTGAATTAAATACCATTTGGAGGCATTTAATGTTCAAGCAAAAACAGGTGATTTTTGACAAAAGAGATAACACCCCCTCATTACGTCATGCTGCAGAAAGGTGAAAAATGGTCCGTTTTCAAATGTTTTAGTTTTTTAACGTCAGTTCACATTTGTAGGTAGATCATCAGTTTTAGAGCTAAAATTAGCATGTTTAAAGTGATTTTCATGCTTCCAGGGGCCCAAAACACAAGATTTGTGGAATGGTTAAAAGTGCATGAAAATGGCCAATTTACTCACTCTGAGGTCTCAAAAAGTGTTTCTTCACCCCGGGAAGTGAATTAAATACCATTTGGAGGCAATTAATGTTCAAGCAAAAACAGGTGATTTTTGACAAAAGAGATAACACCCCCCCATTATGTCATGCTTTAGAAAGGTGAAAAATGGTCCGTTTTCAAATGTTTTATTTTTGAACGTCAGTTCACATTTGTAGGTAGATCATCAGTTTTAGAGCTAAAATAAGCATGTTTAAAGTGATTTTCATGCTTCCAGGGGCCCGGGAAGTGAATTAAATACCATTTGGAGGCATTTAATGTTCAAGCAAAAACAGGTGATTTTTGACAAAAGAGATAACACCCCCCCATTATGTCATGCTTCAGAAAGGTGAAAAATGGTCCATTTTCAAATGTTTTATTTTTGAACGTCAGTTCACATTTGTAGGTAGATCATCAGTTTTAGAGCTAAAATAAGCATGTTTAAAGTGATTTTCATGCTTCCAGGGGCCCGGGAAGTGAATTAAATACCATTTGGAGGCATTTAATGTTCAAGCAAAAACAGGTGATTTTTGACAAAAGAGATAACACCCCCCCATTACGTCATGCTTCAGAAAGGTGAAAAATTGTCCGTTTTCAAATGTTTTATTTTTGAAAGTCATTTCACATTTGTAGGTAGATCATCAGTTTTAGAGCTAAAATTAGCATGTTTAAAGTGATTTTCATGCTTCCAGGGGCCCGGGAAGTGAATTAAATACCATTTGGAGGCATTTAATGTTCAAGCAAAAACAGGTGATTTTTGACAAAAGAGATAACACCCCCCCATTACGTCATGCTGCAGAAAGGTGAAAAATGGTCCGTTTTCAAATGTTTTATTTTTTAACGTCAGTTCACATTTGTAGGTAGATCATCAGTTTTAGAGCTAAAATTAGCATGTTTAAAGTGATTTTCATGCTTCCAGGGGCCCAAAACACAAGATTTGTGGAATGGTTAAAAGTGCATGAAAATGGCCAATTTACTCACTCTGAGGTCTCAAAAAGTGTTTCTTCACCCCGGGAAGTGAATTAAATACCATTTGGAGGCAATTAATGTTCAAGCAAAAACAGGTGATTTTTGACAAAAGAGATAACACCCCCCCATTATGTCATGCTTCAGAAAGGTAAAAAATGGTCCGTTTTCAAATGTTTTATTTTTGAACGTCAGTTCACATTTGTAGGTAGATCATCAGTTTTAGAGCTAAAATTAGCATGTTTAAAGTGATTTTCATGCTTCCAGGGGCCCGGGAAGTGAATTAAATACCATTTGGAGGCATTTAATGTTCAAGCAAAAACAGGTGATTTTTGACAAAAGAGATAACACCCCCCAATTACGTCATGCTTCAGAAAGGTGAAAAATGGTCCGTTTTCAAATGTTTTATTTTTGAACGTCAGTTCACATTTGTAGGTAGATCATCAGTTTTAGAGCTAAAATTAGCATGTTTAAAGTGATTTTCATGCTTCCAGGGGCCCGAGAAGTGAATTAAATACCATTTGTAGGCATTTAATGTTCAAGCAAAAACAGGTGATTTTTGACAAAAGAGATAACACCCCCCCATTACGTCATGCTTCAGAAAGGTGAAAAATTGTCCATTTTCAAATGTTTTATTTTTGAAAGTCAGTTCACATTTGTAGGTAGATCATCAGTTTTAGAGCTAAAATTAGCATGTTTAAAGTGATTTTCATGCTTCCAGGGGCCCGGGAAGTGAATTAAATACCATTTGGAGGCATTTAATGTTCAAGCAAAAACAGGTGATCTTTGACAAAAGAGATAACACCCCCCCATTACGTCATGCTGCAGAAAGGTGAAAAATGGTCCGTTTTCAAATGTTTTATTTTTTAACGTCAATTCAAATTTGTAGGTAGATCATCAGTTTTAGAGCTAAAATTAGCATGTTTAAAGTGATTTTCATGCTTCCAGGGGCCCAAAACACAAGATTTGTGAAATGGTTAAAAGTGCATGAAAATGGCCAATTTACTCACTCTGAGGTCTCAAAAAGTGTTTCTTCACCCCGGGAAGAGAATTAAATACCATTTGGAGGCATTTAATGTTCAAGCAAAAACAGGTGATTTTTGACAAAAGAGATAACACCCCCCCATTACGTCATGCTTCAGAAAGGTGAAAAATGGTCCGTTTTCAAATGTTTTATTTTTGAACGTCAGTTCACATTTGTAGGTAGATCATCAGTTTTAGAGCTAAAAGTAGCATGTTTAAAGTGATTTTCATGCTTCCAGGGGCCCAAAACACAAGATTTGTGAAATGGTTAAAAGTGCATGAAAATGGCCAATTTACTCACTCTGAGGTCTCAAAAAGTGTTTCTTCACCCCGGGAAGTGAAGTAAATACCATTTGGAGGCATTTAATGTTCAAGCAAAAACAGGTGATTTTTGACAAAAGAGATAACACCCCCCCCCATTACGTCATGCTAAAGAAAGGTGAAAAATGGTCCGTTTTCAAATGTTTTATTTTTGAACGTCAGTTCACATTTGTAGGTAGATCATCAGTTTTAGAGATAAAAATTAGCATGTTTAAAGTGATTTTCATGCTTCCAGGGGCCCGGGAAGTGAATTAAATACCATTTGGAGGCATTTAATGTTCAAGCAAAAACAGGTGATTTTTGACAAAAGAGATAACACCCCCTCATTACGTCATGCTGCAGAAAGGTGAAAAATGGTCCGTTTTCAAATGTTTTAGTTTTTTAACGTCAGTTCACATTTGTAGGTAGATCATCAGTTTTAGAGCTAAAATTAGCATGTTTAAAGTGATTTTCATGCTTCCAGGGGCCCAAAACACAAGATTTGTGGAATGGTTAAAAGTGCATGAAAATGGCCAATTTACTCACTCTGAGGTCTCAAAAAGTGTTTCTTCACCCCGGGAAGTGAATTAAATACCATTTGGAGGCAATTAATGTTCAAGCAAAAACAGGTGATTTTTGACAAAAGAGATAACACCCCCCCATTATGTCATGCTTTAGAAAGGTGAAAAATGGTCCGTTTTCAAATGTTTTATTTTTGAACGTCAGTTCACATTTGTAGGTAGATCATCAGTTTTAGAGCTAAAATAAGCATGTTTAAAGTGATTTTCATGCTTCCAGGGGCCCGGGAAGTGAATTAAATACCATTTGGAGGCATTTAATGTTCAAGCAAAAACAGGTGATTTTTGACAAAAGAGATAACACCCCCCCATTATGTCATGCTTCAGAAAGGTGAAAAATGGTCCATTTTCAAATGTTTTATTTTTGAACGTCAGTTCACATTTGTAGGTAGATCATCAGTTTTAGAGCTAAAATAAGCATGTTTAAAGTGATTTTCATGCTTCCAGGGGCCCGGGAAGTGAATTAAATACCATTTGGAGGCATTTAATGTTCAAGCAAAAACAGGTGATTTTTGACAAAAGAGATAACACCCCCCCATTACGTCATGCTTCAGAAAGGTGAAAAATTGTCCGTTTTCAAATGTTTTATTTTTGAAAGTCATTTCACATTTGTAGGTAGATCATCAGTTTTAGAGCTAAAATTAGCATGTTTAAAGTGATTTTCATGCTTCCAGGGGCCCGGGAAGTGAATTAAATACCATTTGGAGGCATTTAATGTTCAAGCAAAAACAGGTGATTTTTGACAAAAGAGATAACACCCCCCCATTACGTCATGCTGCAGAAAGGTGAAAAATGGTCCGTTTTCAAATGTTTTATTTTTTAACGTCAGTTCACATTTGTAGGTAGATCATCAGTTTTAGAGCTAAAATTAGCATGTTTAAAGTGATTTTCATGCTTCCAGGGGCCCAAAACACAAGATTTGTGGAATGGTTAAAAGTGCATGAAAATGGCCAATTTACTCACTCTGAGGTCTCAAAAAGTGTTTCTTCACCCCGGGAAGTGAATTAAATACCATTTGGAGGCAATTAATGTTCAAGCAAAAACAGGTGATTTTTGACAAAAGAGATAACACCCCCCCATTATGTCATGCTTCAGAAAGGTAAAAAATGGTCCGTTTTCAAATGTTTTATTTTTGAACGTCAGTTCACATTTGTAGGTAGATCATCAGTTTTAGAGCTAAAATTAGCATGTTTAAAGTGATTTTCATGCTTCCAGGGGCCCGGGAAGTGAATTAAATACCATTTGGAGGCATTTAATGTTCAAGCAAAAACAGGTGATTTTTGACAAAAGAGATAACACCCCCCAATTACGTCATGCTTCAGAAAGGTGAAAAATGGTCCGTTTTCAAATGTTTTATTTTTGAACGTCAGTTCACATTTGTAGGTAGATCATCAGTTTTAGAGCTAAAATTAGCATGTTTAAAGTGATTTTCATGCTTCCAGGGGCCCGAGAAGTGAATTAAATACCATTTGTAGGCATTTAATGTTCAAGCAAAAACAGGTGATTTTTGACAAAAGAGATAACACCCCCCCATTACGTCATGCTTCAGAAAGGTGAAAAATTGTCCATTTTCAAATGTTTTATTTTTGAAAGTCAGTTCACATTTGTAGGTAGATCATCAGTTTTAGAGCTAAAATTAGCATGTTTAAAGTGATTTTCATGCTTCCAGGGGCCCGGGAAGTGAATTAAATACCATTTGGAGGCATTTAATGTTCAAGCAAAAACAGGTGATCTTTGACAAAAGAGATAACACCCCCCCATTACGTCATGCTGCAGAAAGGTGAAAAATGGTCCGTTTTCAAATGTTTTATTTTTTAACGTCAATTCAAATTTGTAGGTAGATCATCAGTTTTAGAGCTAAAATTAGCATGTTTAAAGTGATTTTCATGCTTCCAGGGGCCCAAAACACAAGATTTGTGAAATGGTTAAAAGTGCATGAAAATGGCCAATTTACTCACTCTGAGGTCTCAAAAAGTGTTTCTTCACCCCGGGAAGAGAATTAAATACCATTTGGAGGCATTTAATGTTCAAGCAAAAACAGGTGATTTTTGACAAAAGAGATAACACCCCCCCATTACGTCATGCTTCAGAAAGGTGAAAAATGGTCCGTTTTCAAATGTTTTATTTTTGAACGTCAGTTCACATTTGTAGGTAGATCATCAGTTTTAGAGCTAAAAGTAGCATGTTTAAAGTGATTTTCATGCTTCCAGGGGCCCAAAACACAAGATTTGTGAAATGGTTAAAAGTGCATGAAAATGGCCAATTTACTCACTCTGAGGTCTCAAAAAGTGTTTCTTCACCCCGGGAAGTGAAGTAAATACCATTTGGAGGCATTTAATGTTCAAGCAAAAACAGGTGATTTTTGACAAAAGAGATAACACCCCCCCCCATTACGTCATGCTAAAGAAAGGTGAAAAATGGTCCGTTTTCAAATGTTTTATTTTTGAACGTCAGTTCACATTTGTAGGTAGATCATCAGTTTTAGAGATAAAAATTTGCATGTTTAAAGTGATTTTCATGCTTCCAGGGGCCCGGGAAGTGAATTAAATACCATTTGGAGGCATTTAATGTTCAAGCAAAAACAGGTGATTTTTGACAAAAGAGATAACACCCCCCCATTACGTCATGCTTCAGAAAGGTGAAAAATGGTCAGTTTTCAAATGTTTTATTTTTGAACGTCAGTTCACATTTGTAGGTAGATCATCAGTTTTAGAGCTAAAATTAGCATGTTTAAAGTGATTTTCATGCTTCCAGGGGCCCGGGAAGTGAATTAAATACCATTTGGAGGCATTTAATGTTCAAGCAAAAACAGGTGATTTTTGACAAAAGAGATAACACCCCCCCCATTACGTCATGCTTCAGAAAGGTGAAAAATTGTCCGTTTTCAAATGTTTTATTTTTGAAAGTCAGTTCACATTTGTAGCTAGATCATCAGTTTTAGAGCTAAAATTAGCATGTTTAAAGTGATTTTCATGCTTCCAGGGGCCCGGGAAGTAAATTAAATACCATTTGGAGGCATTTAATGTTCAAGCAAAAGCAGGTGATTTTTGACAAAAGAGATAACACCACCCCATTACGTCATGCTTCAGAAAGGTGAAAAATTGTCCGTTTTCAAATGTTTTATTTTTGAAAGTCAGTTCACATTTGTAGGTAGATCATCAGTTTTAGAGCTAAAATTAGCATGTTTAAAGTGATTTTCATGCTTCCAGGGGCCCGGGAAGTGAACTAAATACCATTTGGAGGCATTTAATGTTCAAGCAAAAACAGGTGATTTTTGGCAAAAGAGATAACACCCCCCCATTGCGTCATGCTTCAGAAAGGTGAAAAATTGTCAGTTTTCAAATGTTTTATTTTTGAAAGTCAGTTCACATTTGTAGGTAGATCATCAGTTTTAGAGCTAAAATTAGCATGTTTAAAGTGATTTTCATGCTTCCAGGGGCCCGGGAAGTGAATTAAATACCATTTGGAGGCATTTAATGTTCAAGCAAAAACAGGTGATTTTTGACAAAAGAGATAACACCCCCCCATTACGTCATGCTGCAGAAAGGTGAAAAATGGTCCGTTTTCAAATGTTTTATTTTTTAACGTCAGTTCACATTTGTAGGTAGATCATCAGTTTAAGAGCTAAAATTAGCATGTTTAAAGTGATTTTCATGCTTCCAGGGGCCCAAAACACAAGATTTGTGGAATGGTTAAAAGTGCATGAAAATGGCCAATTTACTCACTCTGAGGTCTCAAAAAGTGTTTCTTCACCCCGGGAAGTGAATTAAATACCATTTGGAGGCAATTAATGTTCAAGCAAAAACAGGTGATTTTTGACAAAAGAGATAACACCCCCCCATTATGTCATGCTTCAGAAAGGTGAAAAATGGTCCATTTTCAAATGTTTTATTTTTGAACGTCAGTTCACATTTGTAGGTAGATCATCAGTTTTAGAGCTAAAATAAGCATGTTTAAAGTGATTTTCATGCTTCCAGGGGCCCGGGAAGTGAATTAAATACCATTTGGAGGCATTTAATGTTCAAGCAAAAACAGGTGATTTTTGACAAAAGAGATAACACCCCCCCATTACGTCATGCTGCAGAAAGGTGAAAAATGGTCCGTTTTCAAATGTTTTATTTTTTAACGTCAGTTCACATTTGTAGGTAGATCATCAGTTTTAGAGCTAAAATTAGCATGTTTAAAGTGATTTTCATGCTTCCAGGGGCCCAAAACACAAGATTTGTGAAATGGTTAAAAGTGCATGAAAATGCCCAATTTACTCACTCTGAGGTCTCAAAAAGTGTTTCTTCACCCCGGGAAGTGAATTAAATACCATTTGGAGGCATTTAATGTTCAAGCAAAAACATGTGATTTTTGACAAAAGAGATAACCCCCCCCATTACGTCATGCTTCAGAAAGGTAAAAAATGGTCCGTTTTCAAATGTTTTATTTTTGAACGTCAGTTCACATTTGTAGGTAGATCATCAGTTTTAGAGCTAAAATTAGCATGTTTAAAGTGATTTTCATGCTTCCAGGGGCCCGGGAAGTGAATTAAATACCATTTGGAGGCATTTAATGTTCAAGCAAAAACAGGTGATTTTTGACAAAAGAGATAACACCCCCCAATTACGTCATGCTTCAGAAAGGTGAAAAATGGTCCGTTTTCAAATGTTTTATTTTTGAACGTCAGTTCACATTTGTAGGTAGATCATCAGTTTTAGAGCTAAAATTAGCATGTTTAAAGTGATTTTCATGCTTCCAGGGGCCCGAGAAGTGAATTAAATACCATTTGTAGGCATTTAATGTTCAAGCAAAAACAGGTGATTTTTGACAAAAGAGATAACACCCCCCCATTACGTCATGCTTCAGAAAGGTGAAAAATTGTCCATTTTCAAATGTTTTATTTTTGAAAGTCAGTTCACATTTGTAGGTAGATCATCAGTTTTAGAGCTAAAATTAGCATGTTTAAAGTGATTTTCATGCTTCCAGGGGCCCGGGAAGTGAATTAAATACCATTTGGAGGCATTTAATGTTCAAGCAAAAACAGGTGATCTTTGACAAAAGAGATAACACCCCCCCATTACGTCATGCTGCAGAAAGGTGAAAAATGGTCCGTTTTCAAATGTTTTATTTTTTAACGTCAGTTCAAATTTGTAGGTAGATCATCAGTTTTAGAGCTAAAATTAGCATGTTTAAAGTGATTTTCATGCTTCCAGGGGCCCAAAACACAAGATTTGTGAAATGGTTAAAAGTGCATGAAAATGGCCAATTTACTCACTCTGAGGTCTCAAAAAGTGTTTCTTCACCCCGGGAAGAGAATTAAATACCATTTGGAGGCATTTAATGTTCAAGCAAAAACAGGTGATTTTTGACAAAAGAGATAACACCCCCCCATTACGTCATGCTTCAGAAAGGTGAAAAATGGTCCGTTTTCAAATGTTTTATTTTTGAACGTCAGTTCACATTTGTAGGTAGATCATCAGTTTTAGAGCTAAAAGTAGCATGTTTAAAGTGATTTTCATGCTTCCAGGGGCCCAAAACACAAGATTTGTGAAATGGTTAAAAGTGCATGAAAATGGCCAATTTACTCACTCTGAGGTCTCAAAAAGTGTTTCTTCACCCCGGGAAGTGAAGTAAATACCATTTGGAGGCATTTAATGTTCAAGCAAAAACAGGTGATTTTTGACAAAAGAGATAACACCCCCCCCCATTACGTCATGCTTCAGAAAGGTGAAAAATGGTCCGTTTTCAAATGTTTTATTTTTGAACGTCAGTTCACATTTGTAGGTAGATCATCAGTTTTAGAGATAAAAATTTGCATGTTTAAAGTGATTTTCATGCTTCCAGGGGCCCGGGAAGTGAATTAAATACCATTTGGAGGCATTTAATGTTCAAGCAAAAACAGGTGATTTTTGACAAAAGAGATAACACCCCCCCATTACGTCATGCTTCAGAAAGGTGAAAAATGGTCAGTTTTCAAATGTTTTATTTTTGAACGTCAGTTCACATTTGTAGGTAGATCATCAGTTTTAGAGCTAAAATTAGCATGTTTAAAGTGATTTTCATGCTTCCAGGGGCCCGGGAAGTGAATTAAATACCATTTGGAGGCATTTAATGTTCAAGCAAAAACAGGTGATTTTTGACAAAAGAGATAACACCCCCCCCATTACGTCATGCTTCAGAAAGGTGAAAAATTGTCCGTTTTCAAATGTTTTATTTTTGAAAGTCAGTTCACATTTGTAGCTAGATCATCAGTTTTAGAGCTAAAATTAGCATGTTTAAAGTGATTTTCATGCTTCCAGGGGCCCGGGAAGTAAATTAAATACCATTTGGAGGCATTTAATGTTCAAGCAAAAGCAGGTGATTTTTGACAAAAGAGATAACACCACCCCATTACGTCATGCTTCAGAAAGGTGAAAAATTGTCCGTTTTCAAATGTTTTATTTTTGAAAGTCAGTTCACATTTGTAGGTAGATCATCAGTTTTAGAGCTAAAATTAGCATGTTTAAAGTGATTTTCATGCTTCCAGGGGCCCGGGAAGTGAACTAAATACCATTTGGAGGCATTTAATGTTCAAGCAAAAACAGGTGATTTTTGGCAAAAGAGATAACACCCCCCCATTGCGTCATGCTTCAGAAAGGTGAAAAATTGTCAGTTTTCAAATGTTTTATTTTTGAAAGTCAGTTCACATTTGTAGGTAGATCATCAGTTTTAGAGCTAAAATTAGCATGTTTAAAGTGATTTTCATGCTTCCAGGGGCCCGGGAAGTGAATTAAATACCATTTGGAGGCATTTAATGTTCAAGCAAAAACAGGTGATTTTTGACAAAAGAGATAACACCCCCCCCCCATTACGTCATGCTTCAGAAAGGTGAAAAATTGTCCGTTTTCAAATGTTTTATTTTTGAAAGTCAGTTCACATTTGTAGGTAGATCATCAGTTTTAGAGCTAAAATTAGCATGTTTAAAGTGATTTTCATGCTTCCAGGGGCCCGGGAAGTGAATTAAATACCATTTGGAGGCATTTAATGTTCAAGCAAAAACAGGTGATTTTTGACAAAAGAGATAACACCCCCTCATTACGTCATGCTGCAGAAAGGTGAAAAATGGTCCGTTTTCAAATGTTTTATTTTTTAACGTCAGTTCACATTTGTAGGTAGATCATCAGTTTTAGAGCTAAAATTAGCATGTTTAAAGTGATTTTCATGCTTCCAGGGGCCCAAAACACAAGATTTGTGGAATGGTTAAAAGTGCATGAAAATGGCCAATTTACTCACTCTGAGGTCTCAAAAAGTGTTTCTTCACCCCAGGAAGTGAATTAAATACCATTTGGAGGCAATTAATGTTCAAGCAAAAACAGGTGATTTTTGACAAAAGAGATAACACCCCCCCCATTATGTCATGCTTTAGAAAGGTGAAAAATGGTCCGTTTTCAAATGTTTTATTTTTGAACGTCAGTTCACATTTGTAGGTAGATCATCAGTTTTAGAGCTAAAATAAGCATGTTTAAAGTGATTTTCATGCTTCCAGGGGCCCGGGAAGTGAATTAAATACCATTTGGAGGCATTTAATGTTCAAGCAAAAACAGGTGATTTTTGACAAAAGAGATAACACCCCCCCCATTACGTCATGCTGCAGAAAGGTGAAAAATGGTCAGTTTTCAAATGTTTTATTTTTTAACGTCAGTTCACATTTGTAGGTAGATCATCAGTTTTAGAGCTAAAATTAGCATGTTTAAAGTGATTTTCATGCTTCCAGGGGCCCAAAACACAAGATTTGTGAAATGGTTAAAAGTGCATGAAAATGGCCAATTTACTCACTCTGAGGTCTCAAAAGGTGTTTCTTCACCCCGGGAAGTGAATTAAATACCATTTGGAGGCATTTAATGTTCAAGCAAAAACATGTGATTTTTGACAAAAGAGATAACACCCCCCCATTACGTCATGCTTCAGAAAGGTGAAAAATTGTCCGTTTTCAAATGTTTTATTTTTGAACGTCAGTTCACATTTGTAGGTAGATCATCAGTTTTAGAGCTAAAATTAGCATGTTTAAAGTGATTTTCATGCTTCCAGGGGCCCGGGAAGTGAATTAAATACCATTTGGAGGCATTTAATGTTCAAGCAAAAACAGGTGATTTTTGACAAAAGAGATAACACCCCCCCCCATTACGTCATGCTTCAGAAAGGTGAAAAATTGTCCGTTTTCAAATGTTTTATTTTTGAAAGTCAGTTCACATTTGTAGGTAGATCATCAGTTTTAGAGCTAAAATTAGCATGTTTAAAGTGATTTTCATGCTTCCAGGGGCCCGGGAAGTGAATTAAATACCATTTGGAGGCATTTAATGTTCAAGCAAAAACAGGTGATTTTTGACAAAAGAGATAACACCCCCCCATTACGTCATGCTGCAGAAAGGTGAAAAATGGTCCGTTTTCAAATGTTTTATTTTTTAACGTCAGTTCACATTTGTAGGTAGATCATCAGTTTTAGAGCTAAAATTAGCATGTTTAAAGTGATTTTCATGCTTCCAGGGGCCCAAAACACAAGATTTGTGGAATGGTTAAAAGTGCATGAAAATGGCCAATTTACTCACTCTGAGGTCTCAAAAAGTGTTTCTTCACCCCGGGAAGTGAATTAAATACCATTTGGAGGCAATTAATGTTCAAGCAAAAACAGGTAATTTTTGACAAAAGAGATAACACCCCCCCATTACGTCATGCTTCAGAAAGGTGAAAAATGGTCCGTTTTCAAATGTTTTATTTTTGAACGTCAGTTCACATTTGTAGGTAGATCATCAGTTTTAGAGCTAAAATAAGCATGTTTAAAGTGATTTTCATGCTTCCAGGGGCCCGGGAAGTGAATTAAATACCATTTGGAGGCATTTAATGTTCAAGCAAAAACAGGTGATTTTTGACAAAAGAGATAACCCCCCCATTACGTCATGCTTCAGAAAGGTGAAAAATGGTCCGTTTTCAAATGTTTTATTTTTGAACGTCAGTTCACATTTGTAGGTAGATCATCAGTTTTAGAGCTAAAATTAGCATGTTTAAAGTGATTTTCATGCTTCCAGGGGCCCAAAACACAAGATTTGTGAAATGGTTAAAAGTGCATGAAAATGGCCAATTTACTCACTCTGAGGTCTCAAAAGGTGTTTCTTCACCCCGGGAAGTGAATTAAATACCATTTGGAGGCATTTAATGTTCAAGCAAAAACATGTGATTTTTGACAAAAGAGATAACACCCCCCCATTACGTCATGCTTCAGAAAGGTGAAAAATGGTCCGTTTTCAAATGTTTTATTTTTGAACGTCAGTTCACATTTGTAGGTAGATCATCAGTTTTAGAGCTAAAATAAGCATGTTTAAAGTGATTTTCATGCTTCCAGGGGCTCGGGAAGTGAATTAAATACCATTTGGAGGCATTTAATGTTCAAGCAAAAACAGGTGATTTTTGACAAAAGAGATAACACCCCCCCCCATTACGTCATGCTGCAGAAAGGTGAAAAATGGTCAGTTTTCAAATGTTTTATTTTTTAACGTCAGTTCACATTTGTAGGTAGATCATCAGTTTTAGAGCTAAAATTAGCATGTTTAAAGTGATTTTCATGCTTCCAGGGGCCCAAAACACAAGATTTGTGAAATGGTTAAAAGTGCATGAAAATGGCCAATTTACTCACTCTGAGGTCTCAAAAGGTGTTTCTTCACCCCGGGAAGTGAATTAAATACCATTTGGAGGCATTTAATGTTCAAGCAAAAACATGTGATTTTTGACAAAAGAGATAACACCCCCCCATTACGTCATGCTTCAGAAAGGTGAAAAATGGTCCGTTTTCAAATGTTTTATTTTTGAACGTCAGTTCACATTTGTAGGTAGATCATCAGTTTTAGAGCTAAAATTAGCATGTTTAAAGTGATTTTCATGCTTCCAGGGGCCCGGGAAGTGAATTAAATACCATTTGGAGGCATTTAATGTTCAAGCAAAAACAGGTGATTTTTGACAAAAGAGATAACACCCCCCCCCCATTACGTCATGCTTCAGAAAGGTGAAAAATTGTCCGTTTTCAAATGTTTTATTTTTGAAAGTCAGTTCACATTTGTAGGTAGATCATCAGTTTTAGAGCTAAAATTAGCATGTTTAAAGTGATTTTCATGCTTCCAGGGGCCCGGGAAGTGAATTAAATACCATTTGGAGGCATTTAATGTTCAAGCAAAAACAGGTGATTTTTGACAAAAGAGATAACACCCCCCCCATTACGTCATGCTGCAGAAAGGTGAAAAATGGTCCGTTTTCAAATGTTTTATTTTTTAACGTCAGTTCACATTTGTAGGTAGATCATCAGTTTTAGAGCTAAAATTAGCATGTTTAAAGTGATTTTCATGCTTCCAGGGGCCCAAAACACAAGATTTGTGGAATGGTTAAAAGTGCATGAAAATGGCCAATTTACTCACTCTGAGGTCTCAAAAAGTGTTTCTTCACCCCGGGAAGTGAATTAAATACCATTTGGAGGCAATTAATGTTCAAGCAAAAACAGGTAATTTTTGACAAAAGAGATAACACCCCCCCATTACGTCATGCTTCAGAAAGGTGAAAAATGGTCCGTTTTCAAATGTTTTATTTTTGAACGTCAGTTCACATTTGTAGGTAGATCATCAGTTTTAGAGCTAAAATAAGCATGTTTAAAGTGATTTTCATGCTTCCAGGGGCCCGGGAAGTGAATTAAATACCATTTGGAGGCATTTAATGTTCAAGCAAAAACAGGTGATTTTTGACAAAAGAGATAACCCCCCCATTACGTCATGCTTCAGAAAGGTGAAAAATGGTCCGTTTTCAAATGTTTTATTTTTGAACGTCAGTTCACATTTGTAGGTAGATCATCAGTTTTAGAGCTAAAATTAGCATGTTTAAAGTGATTTTCATGCTTCCAGGGGCCCGGGAAGTGAATTAAATACCATTTGGAGGCATTTAATGTTCAAGCAAAAACAGGTGATTTTTGACAAAAGAGATAACACCCCCCCATTGCGTCATGCTTCAGAAAGGTGAAAAATTGTCAGTTTTCAAATGTTTTATTTTTGAAAGTCAGTTCACATTTGTAGGTAGATCATCAGTTTTAGAGATAAAAATTAGCATGTTTAAAGTGATTTTCATGCTTCCAGGGGCCCGGGAAGTGAATTAAATACCATTTGGAGGCATTTAATGTTCAAGCAAAAACAGGTGATTTTTGACAAAAGAGATAACACCCCCCCCCATTACGTCATGCTGCAGAAAGGTGAAAAATGGTCCGTTTTCAAATGTTTTATTTTTTAACGTCAGTTCACATTTGTAGGTAGATCATCAGTTTTAGAGCTAAAATTAGCATGTTTAAAGTGATTTTCATGCTTCCAGGGGCCCAAAACACAAGATTTGTGAAATGGTTAAAAGTGCATGAAAATGGCCAATTTACTCACTCTGAGGTCTCAAAAGGTGTTTCTTCACCCCGGGAAGTGAATTAAATACCATTTGGAGGCATTTAATGTTCAAGCAAAAACATGTGATTTTTGACAAAAGAGATAACACCCCCCCATTACGTCATGCTTCAGAAAGGTGAAAAATGGTCCGTTTTCAAATGTTTTATTTTTGAACGTCAGTTCACATTTGTAGGTAGATCATCAGTTTTAGAGCTAAAATTAGCATGTTTAAAGTGATTTTCATGCTTCCAGGGGCCCGGGAAGTGAATTAAATACCATTTGGAGGCATTTAATGTTCAAGCAAAAACAGGTGATTTTTGACAAAAGAGATAACACCCCCCCCCATTACGTCATGCTTCAGAAAGGTGAAAAATTGTCCGTTTTCAAATGTTTTATTTTTGAAAGTCAGTTCACATTTGTAGGTAGATCATCAGTTTTAGAGCTAAAATTAGCATGTTTAAAGTGATTTTCATGCTTCCAGGGGCCCGGGAAGTGAATTAAATACCATTTGGAGGCATTTAATGTTCAAGCAAAAACAGGTGATTTTTGACAAAAGAGATAACACCCCCCCATTACGTCATGCTGCAGAAAGGTGAAAAATGGTCCGTTTTCAAATGTTTTATTTTTTAACGTCAGTTCACATTTGTAGGTAGATCATCAGTTTTAGAGCTAAAATTAGCATGTTTAAAGTGATTTTCATGCTTCCAGGGGCCCAAAACACAAGATTTGTGGAATGGTTAAAAGTGCATGAAAATGGCCAATTTACTCACTCTGAGGTCTCAAAAAGTGTTTCTTCACCCCGGGAAGTGAATTAAATACCATTTGGAGGCAATTAATGTTCAAGCAAAAACAGGTAATTTTTGACAAAAGAGATAACACCCCCCCATTACGTCATGCTTCAGAAAGGTGAAAAATGGTCCGTTTTCAAATGTTTTATTTTTGAACGTCAGTTCACATTTGTAGGTAGATCATCAGTTTTAGAGCTAAAATAAGCATGTTTAAAGTGATTTTCATGCTTCCAGGGGCCCGGGAAGTGAATTAAATACCATTTGGAGGCATTTAATGTTCAAGCAAAAACAGGTGATTTTTGACAAAAGAGATAACCCCCCCATTACGTCATGCTTCAGAAAGGTGAAAAATGGTCCGTTTTCAAATGTTTTATTTTTGAACGTCAGTTCACATTTGTAGGTAGATCATCAGTTTTAGAGCTAAAATTAGCATGTTTAAAGTGATTTTCATGCTTCCAGGGGCCCGGGAAGTGAATTAAATACCATTTGGAGGCATTTAATGTTCAAGCAAAAACAGGTGATTTTTGACAAAAGAGATAACACCCCCCCATTGCGTCATGCTTCAGAAAGGTGAAAAATTGTCAGTTTTCAAATGTTTTATTTTTGAAAGTCAGTTCACATTTGTAGGTAGATCATCAGTTTTAGAGATAAAAATTAGCATGTTTAAAGTGATTTTCATGCTTCCAGGGGCCCGGGAAGTGAATTAAATACCATTTGGAGGCATTTAATGTTCAAGCAAAAACAGGTGATTTTTGACAAAAGAGATAACACCCCCCCCATTACGTCATGCTGCAGAAAGGTGAAAAATGGTCCGTTTTCAAATGTTTTATTTTTTAACGTCAGTTCACATTTGTAGGTAGATCATCAGTTTTAGAGCTAAAATTAGCATGTTTAAAGTGATTTTCATGCTTCCAGGGGCCCAAAACACAAGATTTGTGAAATGGTTAAAAGTGCATGAAAATGGCCAATTTACTCACTCTGAGGTCTCAAAAGGTGTTTCTTCACCCCGGGAAGTGAATTAAATACCATTTGGAGGCATTTAATGTTCAAGCAAAAACATGTGATTTTTGACAAAAGAGATAACACCCCCCCATTACGTCATGCTTCAGAAAGGTGAAAAATGGTCCGTTTTCAAATGTTTTATTTTTGAACGTCAGTTCACATTTGTAGGTAGATCATCAGTTTTAGAGCTAAAATAAGCATGTTTAAAGTGATTTTCATGCTTCCAGGGGCCCGGGAAGTGAATTAAATACCATTTGGAGGCATTTAATGTTCAAGCAAAAACAGGTGATTTTTGACAAAAGAGATAACACCCCCCCCCATTACGTCATGCTGCAGAAAGGTGAAAAATGGTCAGTTTTCAAATGTTTTATTTTTTAACGTCAGTTCACATTTGTAGGTAGATCATCAGTTTTAGAGCTAAAATTAGCATGTTTAAAGTGATTTTCATGCTTCCAGGGGCCCAAAACACAAGATTTGTGAAATGGTTAAAAGTGCATGAAAATGGCCAATTTACTCACTCTGAGGTCTCAAAAGGTGTTTCTTCACCCCGGGAAGTGAATTAAATACCATTTGGAGGCATTTAATGTTCAAGCAAAAACATGTGATTTTTGACAAAAGAGATAACACCCCCCCATTACGTCATGCTTCAGAAAGGTGAAAAATGGTCCGTTTTCAAATGTTTTATTTTTGAACGTCAGTTCACATTTGTAGGTAGATCATCAGTTTTAGAGCTAAAATTAGCATGTTTAAAGTGATTTTCATGCTTCCAGGGGCCCGGGAAGTGAATTAAATACCATTTGGAGGCATTTAATGTTCAAGCAAAAACAGGTGATTTTTGACAAAAGAGATAACACCCCCCCCCCATTACGTCATGCTTCAGAAAGGTGAAAAATTGTCCGTTTTCAAATGTTTTATTTTTGAAAGTCAGTTCACATTTGTAGGTAGATCATCAGTTTTAGAGCTAAAATTAGCATGTTTAAAGTGATTTTCATGCTTCCAGGGGCCCGGGAAGTGAATTAAATACCATTTGGAGGCATTTAATGTTCAAGCAAAAACAGGTGATTTTTGACAAAAGAGATAACACCCCCCCCATTACGTCATGCTGCAGAAAGGTGAAAAATGGTCCGTTTTCAAATGTTTTATTTTTTAACGTCAGTTCACATTTGTAGGTAGATCATCAGTTTTAGAGCTAAAATTAGCATGTTTAAAGTGATTTTCATGCTTCCAGGGGCCCAAAACACAAGATTTGTGGAATGGTTAAAAGTGCATGAAAATGGCCAATTTACTCACTCTGAGGTCTCAAAAAGTGTTTCTTCACCCCGGGAAGTGAATTAAATACCATTTGGAGGCAATTAATGTTCAAGCAAAAACAGGTAATTTTTGACAAAAGAGATAACACCCCCCCATTACGTCATGCTTCAGAAAGGTGAAAAATGGTCCGTTTTCAAATGTTTTATTTTTGAACGTCAGTTCACATTTGTAGGTAGATCATCAGTTTTAGAGCTAAAATAAGCATGTTTAAAGTGATTTTCATGCTTCCAGGGGCCCGGGAAGTGAATTAAATACCATTTGGAGGCATTTAATGTTCAAGCAAAAACAGGTGATTTTTGACAAAAGAGATAACCCCCCCATTACGTCATGCTTCAGAAAGGTGAAAAATGGTCCGTTTTCAAATGTTTTATTTTTGAACGTCAGTTCACATTTGTAGGTAGATCATCAGTTTTAGAGCTAAAATTAGCATGTTTAAAGTGATTTTCATGCTTCCAGGGGCCCGGGAAGTGAATTAAATACCATTTGGAGGCATTTAATGTTCAAGCAAAAACAGGTGATTTTTGACAAAAGAGATAACACCCCCCCATTGCGTCATGCTTCAGAAAGGTGAAAAATTGTCAGTTTTCAAATGTTTTATTTTTGAAAGTCAGTTCACATTTGTAGGTAGATCATCAGTTTTAGAGATAAAAATTAGCATGTTTAAAGTGATTTTCATGCTTCCAGGGGCCCGGGAAGTGAATTAAATACCATTTGGAGGCATTTAATGTTCAAGCAAAAACAGGTGATTTTTGACAAAAGAGATAACACCCCCCCCATTACGTCATGCTGCAGAAAGGTGAAAAATGGTCCGTTTTCAAATGTTTTATTTTTTAACGTCAGTTCACATTTGTAGGTAGATCATCAGTTTTAGAGCTAAAATTAGCATGTTTAAAGTGATTTTCATGCTTCCAGGGGCCCAAAACACAAGATTTGTGAAATGGTTAAAAGTGCATGAAAATGGCCAATTTACTCACTCTGAGGTCTCAAAAGGTGTTTCTTCACCCCGGGAAGTGAATTAAATACCATTTGGAGGCATTTAATGTTCAAGCAAAAACATGTGATTTTTGACAAAAGAGATAACACCCCCCCATTACGTCATGCTTCAGAAAGGTGAAAAATGGTCCGTTTTCAAATGTTTTATTTTTGAACGTCAGTTCACATTTGTAGGTAGATCATCAGTTTTAGAGCTAAAATTAGCATGTTTAAAGTGATTTTCATGCTTCCAGGGGCCCGGGAAGTGAATTAAATACCATTTGGAGGCATTTAATGTTCAAGCAAAAACAGGTGATTTTTGACAAAAGAGATAACACCCCCCCCATTACGTCATGCTTCAGAAAGGTGAAAAATTGTCCGTTTTCAAATGTTTTATTTTTGAAAGTCAGTTCACATTTGTAGGTAGATCATCAGTTTTAGAGCTAAAATTAGCATGTTTAAAGTGATTTTCATGCTTCCAGGGGCCCGGGAAGTGAATTAAATACCATTTGGAGGCATTTAATGTTCAAGCAAAAACAGGTGATTTTTGACAAAAGAGATAACACCCCCCCATTACGTCATGCTGCAGAAAGGTGAAAAATGGTCCGTTTTCAAATGTTTTATTTTTTAACGTCAGTTCACATTTGTAGGTAGATCATCAGTTTTAGAGCTAAAATTAGCATGTTTAAAGTGATTTTCATGCTTCCAGGGGCCCAAAACACAAGATTTGTGGAATGGTTAAAAGTGCATGAAAATGGCCAATTTACTCACTCTGAGGTCTCAAAAAGTGTTTCTTCACCCCGGGAAGTGAATTAAATACCATTTGGAGGCAATTAATGTTCAAGCAAAAACAGGTGATTTTTGACAAAAGAGATAACACCCCCCCATTACGTCATGCTTCAGAAAGGTGAAAAATTGTCCGTTTTCAAATGTTTTATTTTTGAAAGTCATTTCACATTTGTAGGTAGATCATCAGTTTTAGAGATAAAAATTAGCATGTTTAAAGTGATTTTCATGCTTCCAGGGGCCCGGGAAGTGAATTAAATACCATTTGGAGGCATTTAATGTTCAAGCAAAAACAGGTGATTTTTGACAAAAGAGATAACACCCCCCCATTACGTCATGCTTCAGAAAGGTGAAAAATTGTCCGTTTTCAAATGTTTTATTTTTGAAAGTCATTTCACATTTGTAGGTAGATCATCAGTTTTAGAGCTAAAATTAGCATGTTTAAAGTGATTTTCATGCTTCCAGGGGCCCAGGAAGTGAATTAAATACCATTTGGAGGCATTTAATGTTCAAGCAAAAACAGGTGATTTTTGACAAAAGAGATAACACCCCCCCATTACGTCATGCTGCAGAAAGGTGAAAAATGGTCCATTTTCAAATGTTTTATTTTTTAACGTCAGTTCACATTTGTAGGTAGATCATCAGTTTTAGAGCTAAAATTAGCATGTTTAAAGTGATTTTCATGCTTCCAGGGGCCCAAAACACAAGCTTTGTGGAATGGTTAAAAGTGCATGAAAATGGCCAATTTACTCACTCTGAGGTCTCAAAAAGTGTTTCTTCACCCCGGGAAGTGAATTAAATACCATTTGGAGGCAATTAATGTTCAAGCAAAAACAGGTGATTTTTGACAAAAGAGATAACACCCCCCCATTATGTCATGCTTCAGAAAGGTGAAAAATGGTCCATTTTCAAATGTTTTATTTTTGAACGTCAGTTCACATTTGTAGGTAGATCATCAGTTTTAGAGCTAAAATAAGCATGTTTAAAGTGATTTTCATGCTTTCAGGGGCCCGGGAAGTGAATTAAATACCATTCCCGGGAAGTGAATTAAATACCATTTGGAGGCATTTAATGTTCAAGCAAAAACAGGTGATTTTTGACAAAAGAGATAACACCCCCTCATTACGTCATGCTGCAGAAAGGTGAAAAATGGTCCGTTTTCAAATGTTTTATTTTTTAACGTCAGTTCACATTTGTAGGTAGATCATCAGTTTTAGAGCTAAAATTAGCATGTTTAAAGTGATTTTCATGCTTCCAGGGGCCCGGGAAGTGAATTAAATACCATTTGGAGGCATTTAATGTTCAAGCAAACACAGGTGATTTTTGACAAAAGAGATAACACCCCCCCATTACGTCATGCTGCAGAAAGGTGAAAAATGGTCCGTTTTCAAATGTTTTATTTTTTAACGTCAGTTCACATTTGTAGGTAGATCATCAGTTTTAGAGCTAAAATTAGCATGTTTAAAGTGATTTTCATGCTTCCAGGGGCCCAAAACACAAGATTTGTGAAATGGTTAAAAGTGCATGAAAATGGCCAATTTACTCACTCTGAGGTCTCAAAAGGTGTTTCTTCACCCCGGGAAGTGAATTAAATACCATTTGGAGGCATTTAATGTTCAAGCAAAAACATGTGATTTTTGACAAAAGAGATAACACCCCCCCATTACGTCATGCTTCAGAAAGGTGAAAAATGGTCCGTTTTCAAATGTTTTATTTTTGAACGTCAGTTCACATTTGTAGGTAGATCATCAGTTTTAGAGCTAAAATTAGCATGTTTAAAGTGATTTTCATGCTTCCAGGGGCCCGGGAAGTGAATTAAATACCATTTGGAGGCATTTAATGTTCAAGCAAAAACAGGTGATTTTTGACAAAAGTGATAACCCCCTCATTACGTCATGCTTCAGAAAGGTGAAAAATGGTCCGTTTTCAAATGTTTTATTTTTGAACGTCAGTTCACATTTGTAGGTAGATCATCAGTTTTAGAGCTAAAATTAGCATGTTTAAAGTGATTTTCATGCTTCCAGGGGCCCGGGAAGTGAATTAAATACCATTTGGAGGCATTTAATGTTCAAGCAAAAACAGGTGATTTTTGACAAAAGAGATAACACCCCCCCATTGCGTCATGCTTCAGAAAGGTGAAAAATTGTCAGTTTTCAAATGTTTTATTTTTGAAAGTCAGTTCACATTTGTAGGTAGATCATCAGTTTTAGAGATAAAAATTAGCATGTTTAAAGTGATTTTCATGCTTCCAGGGGCCCGGGAAGTGAATTAAATACCATTTGGAGGCATTTAATGTTCAAGCAAAAACAGGTGATTTTTGACAAAAGAGATAACACCCCCCATTACGTCATGCTTCAGAAAGGTGAAAAATGGTCAGTTTTCAAATGTTTTATTTTTGAACGTCAGTTCACATTTGTAGGTAGATCATCAGTTTTAGAGCTAAAATTAGCATGTTTAAAGTGATTTTCATGCTTCCAGGGGCCCGGGAAGTGAATTAAATACCATTTGGAGGCATTTAATGTTCAAGCAAAAACAGGTGATTTTTGACAAAAGAGATAACACCCCCCCATTACGTCATGCTTCAGAAAGGTGAAAAATTGTCCGTTTTCAAATGTTTTATTTTTGAAAGTCATTTCACATTTGTAGGTAGATCATCAGTTTTAGAGCTAAAATTAGCATGTTTAAAGTGATTTTCATGCTTCCAGGGGCCCGGGAAGTGAATTAAATACCATTTGGAGGCATTTAATGTTCAAGCAAAAACAGGTGATTTTTGACAAAAGAGATAACACCCCCCCATTACGTCATGCTGCAGAAAGGTGAAAAATGGTCCGTTTTCAAATGTTTTATTTTTTAACGTCAGTTCACATTTGTAGGTAGATCATCAGTTTTAGAGCTAAAATTAGCATGTTTAAAGTGATTTTCATGCTTCCAGGGGCCCAAAACACAAGATTTGTGGAATGGTTAAAAGTGCATGAAAATGGCCAATTTACTCACTCTGAGGTCTCAAAAAGTGTTTCTTCACCCCGGGAAGTGAATTAAATACCATTTGGAGGCAATTAATGTTCAAGCAAAAACAGGTGATTTTTGACAAAAGAGATAACACCCCCCCATTATGTCATGCTTCAGAAAGGTGAAAAATGGTCCATTTTCAAATGTTTTATTTTTGAACGTCAGTTCACATTTGTAGGTAGATCATCAGTTTTAGAGCTAAAATAAGCATGTTTAAAGTGATTTTCATGCTTCCAGGGGCCCGGGAAGTGAATTAAATACCATTTGGAGGCATTTAATGTTCAAGCAAAAACAGGTGATTTTTGACAAAAGAGATAACACCCCCCCATTACGTCATGCTGCAGAAAGGTGAAAAATGGTCCGTTTTCAAATGTTTTATTTTTTAACGTCAGTTCACATTTGTAGGTAGATCATCAGTTTTAGAGCTAAAATTAGCATGTTTAAAGTGATTTTCATGCTTCCAGGGGCCCAAAACACAAGATTTGTGAAATGGTTAAAAGTGCATGAAAATGCCCAATTTACTCACTCTGAGGTCTCAAAAAGTGTTTCTTCACCCCGGGAAGTGAATTAAATACCATTTGGAGGCAATTAATGTTCAAGCAAAAACAGGTGATTTTTGACAAAAGAGATAACACCCCCCCATTATGTCATGCTTCAGAAAGGTAAAAAATGGTCCGTTTTCAAATGTTTTATTTTTGAACGTCAGTTCACATTTGTAGGTAGATCATCAGTTTTAGAGCTAAAATTAGCATGTTTAAAGTGATTTTCATGCTTCCAGGGGCCCGGGAAGTGAATTAAATACCATTTGGAGGCACTTAATGTTCAAGCAAAAACAGGTGATTTTTGACAAAAGAGATAACACCCCCCAATTACGTCATGCTTCAGAAAGGTGAAAAATGGTCCGTTTTCAAATGTTTTATTTTTGAACGTCAGTTCACATTTGTAGGTAGATCATCAGTTTTAGAGCTAAAATTAGTATGTTTAAAGTGATTTTCATGCTTCCAGGGGCCCGAGAAGTGAATTAAATACCATTTGTAGGCATTTAATGTTCAAGCAAAAACAGGTGATTTTTGACAAAAGAGATAACACCCCCCCATTACGTCATGCTTCAGAAAGGTGAAAAATTGTCCATTTTCAAATGTTTTATTTTTGAAAGTCAGTTCACATTTGTAGGTAGATCATCAGTTTTAGAGCTAAAATTAGCATGTTTAAAGTGATTTTCATGCTTCCAGGGGCCCGGGAAGTGAATTAAATACCATTTGGAGGCATTTAATGTTCAAGCAAAAACAGGTGATTTTTGACAAAAGAGATAACACCCCCCCATTACGTCATGCTGCAGAAAGGTGAAAAATGGTCCGTTTTCAAATGTTTTATTTTTTAACGTCAGTTCAAATTTGTAGGTAGATCATCAGTTTTAGAGCTAAAATTAGCATGTTTAAAGTGATTTTCATGCTTCCAGGGGCCCAAAACACAAGATTTGTGAAATGGTTAAAAGTGCATGAAAATGGCCAATTTACTCACTCTGAGGTCTCAAAAAGTGTTTCTTCACCCCGGGAATTGAATTAAATACCATTTGGAGGCAATTAATGTTCAAGCAAAAACAGGTGATTTTTGACAAAAGAGATAACACCCCCCCATTATGTCATGCTTCAGAAAGGTGAAAAATGGTCCATTTTCAAATGTTTTATTTTTGAACGTCAGTTCACATTTGTAGGTAGATCATCAGTTTTAGAGCTAAAATAAGCATGTTTAAAGTGATTTTCATGCTTCCAGGGGCCCGGGAAGTGAATTAAATACCATTTGGAGGCATTTAATGTTCAAGCAAAAACAGGTGATTTTTGACAAAAGAGATAACACCCCCCCATTACGTCATGCTGCAGAAAGGTGAAAAATGGTCCGTTTTCAAATGTTTTATTTTTTAACGTCAGTTCACATTTGTAGGTAGATCATCAGTTTTAGAGCTAAAATTAGCATGTTTAAAGTGATTTTCATGCTTCCAGGGGCCCAAAACACAAGATTTGTGAAATGGTTAAAAGTGCATGAAAATGCCCAATTTACTCACTCTGAGGTCTCAAAAAGTGTTTCTTCACCCCGGGAAGTGAATTAAATACCATTTGGAGGCATTTAATGTTCAAGCAAAAACATGTGATTTTTGACAAAAGAGATAACCCCCCCCCATTACGTCATGCTTCAGAAAGGTAAAAAATGGTCCGTTTTCAAATGTTTTATTTTTGAACGTCAGTTCACATTTGTAGGTAGATCATCAGTTTTAGAGCTAAAATTAGCATGTTTAAAGTGATTTTCATGCTTCCAGGGGCCCGGGAAGTGAATTAAATACCATTTGGAGGCATTTAATGTTCAAGCAAAAACAGGTGATTTTTGACAAAAGAGATAACACCCCCCAATTACGTCATGCTTCAGAAAGGTGAAAAATGGTCCGTTTTCAAATGTTTTATTTTTGAACGTCAGTTCACATTTGTAGGTAGATCATCAGTTTTAGAGCTAAAATTAGTATGTTTAAAGTGATTTTCATGCTTCCAGGGGCCCGAGAAGTGAATTAAATACCATTTGTAGGCATTTAATGTTCAAGCAAAAACAGGTGATTTTTGACAAAAGAGATAACACCCCCCCATTACGTCATGCTTCAGAAAGGTGAAAAATTGTCCATTTTCAAATGTTTTATTTTTGAAAGTCAGTTCACATTTGTAGGTAGATCATCAGTTTTAGAGCTAAAATTAGCATGTTTAAAGTGATTTTCATGCTTCCAGGGGCCCGGGAAGTGAATTAAATACCATTTGGAGGCATTTAATGTTCAAGCAAAAACAGGTGATTTTTGACAAAAGAGATAACACCCCCCCATTACGTCATGCTGCAGAAAGGTGAAAAATGGTCCGTTTTCAAATGTTTTATTTTTTAACGTCAGTTCAAATTTGTAGGTAGATCATCAGTTTTAGAGCTAAAATTAGCATGTTTAAAGTGATTTTCATGCTTCCAGGGGCCCAAAACACAAGATTTGTGAAATGGTTAAAAGTGCATGAAAATGGCCAATTTACTCACTCTGAGGTCTCAAAAAGTGTTTCTTCACCCCGGGAAGAGAATTAAATACCATTTGGAGGCATTTAATGTTCAAGCAAAAACAGGTGATTTTTGACAAAAGAGATAACACCCCCCCATTACGTCATGCTTCAGAAAGGTGAAAAATGGTCCGTTTTCAAATGTTTTATTTTTGAACGTCAGTTCACATTTGTAGGTAGATCATCAGTTTTAGAGCTAAAAGTAGCATGTTTAAAGTGATTTTCATGCTTCCAGGGGCCCAAAACACAAGATTTGTGAAATGGTTAAAAGTGCATGAAAATGGCCAATTTACTCACTCTGAGGTCTCAAAAAGTGTTTCTTCACCCCGGGAAGTGAAGTAAATACCATTTGGAGGCATTTAATGTTCAAGCAAAAACAGGTGATTTTTGACAAAAGAGATAACACCCCCCCCCATTACGTCATGCTTCAGAAAGGTGAAAAATGGTCCGTTTTCAAATGTTTTATTTTTGAACGTCAGTTCACATTTGTAGGTAGATCATCAGTTTTAGAGCTAAAATAAGCATGTTTAAAGTGATTTTCATGCTTCCAGGGGCCCGGGAAGTGAATTAAATACCATTTGGAGGCATTTAATGTTCAAGCAAAAACAGGTGATTTTTGACAAAAGAGATAACACCCCCCCCATTACGTCATGCTGCAGAAAGGTGAAAAATGGTCCGTTTTCAAATGTTTTATTTATTAACGTCACTTCACATTTGTAGGTAGATCATCAGTTTTAGAGCTAAAAGTAGCATGTTTAAAGTGATGTTCATGCTTCCAGGGGCCCAAAACACAAGATTTGTGAAATGGTTAAAAGTGCATGAAAATGGCCAATTTACTCACTCTGAGGTCTCAAAAAGTGTTTCTTCACCCCGGGAAGTGAATTAAATACCATTTGGAGGCATTTAATGTTCAAGCAAAAACAGGTGATTTTTGACAAAAGAGATAACACCCCCCCATTACGTCATGCTTCAGAAAGGTGAAAAATGGTCCGTTTTCAAATGTTTTATTTTTGAACGTCAGTTCACATTTGTAGGTAGATCATCAGTTTTAGAGCTAAAATTAGCATGTTTAAAGTGATTTTCATGCTTCCAGGGGCCCAGGAAGTAAATTAAATACCATTTGGAGGCATTTAATGTTCAAGCAAAAACAGGTGATTTTTGACAAAAGAGATAACACCCCCCCATAACGTCATGCTTCAGAAAGGTGAAAAATTGTCCGTTTTCAAATGTTTTATTTTTGAAAGTCAGTTCACATTTGTAGGTAGATCATCAGTTTTAGAGCTAAAAGTAGCATGTTTAAAGTGATTTTCATGCTTCCAGGGGCCCGGGAAGTGAATTAAATACCATTTGGAGGCATTTAATGTTCAAGCAAAAACAGGTGATTTTTGACAAAAGAGATAACACCCCCCCATTGCGTCATGCTTCAGAAAGGTGAAAAATTTTCCGTTTTCAAATGTTTTATTTTTGAAAGTCAGTTCACATTTGTAGGTAGATCATCAGTTTTAGAGCTAAAATTAGCATGTTTAAAGTGATTTTCATGCTTCCAGGGGCCCGGGAAGTGAATTAAATACCATTTGGAGGCATTTAATGTTCAAGCAAAAACAGGTGATTTTGGACAAAAGAGATAACACCCCCCCCATTACGTCATGCTTCAGAAAGGTGAAAAATTGTCCGTTTTCAAATGTTTTATTTTTGAAAGTCAGTTCACATTTGTAGGTAGATCATCAGTTTTAGAGCTAAAATTAGCATGTTTAAAGTGATTTTCATGCTTCCAGGGGCCCGGGAAGTGAATTAAATACCATTTGGAGGCATTTAATGTTCAAGCAAAAACAGGTGATTTTTGACAAAAGAGATAACACCCCCTCATTACGTCATGCTGCAGAAAGGTGAAAAATGGTCCGTTTTCAAATGTTTTATTTTTGAACGTCAGTTCACATTTGTAGGTAGATCATCAGTTTTAGAGCTAAAATAAGCATGTTTAAAGTGATTTTCATGCTTCCAGGGGCCCGGGAAGTGAATTAAATACCATTTGGAGGCATTTAATGTTCAAGCAAAAACAGGTGATTTTTGACAAAAGAGATAGCACCCCCCCCCATTACGTCATGCTGCAGAAAGGTGAAAAATGGTCTGTTTTCAAATGTTTTATTTTTTTACGTCAGTTCACATTTGTAGGTAGATCATCAGTTTTAGAGCTAAAATTAGCATGTTTAAAGTGATTTTCATGCTTCCAGGGGCCCAAAACACAAGATTTGTGAAATGGTTAAAAGTGCATGAAAATGGCCAATTTACTCACTCTGAGGTCTCAAAAGGTGTTTCTTCACCCCGGGAAGTGAATTAAATACCATTTGGAGGCATTTAATGTTCAAGCAAAAACATGTGATTTTTGACAAAAGAGATAACACCCCCCCATTACGTCATGCTTCAGAAAGGTGAAAAATGGTCCGTTTTCAAATGTTTTATTTTTGAACGTCAGTTCACATTTGTAGGTAGATCATCAGTTTTAGAGCTAAAATTAGCATGTTTAAAGTGATTTTCATGCTTCCAGGGGCCCGGGAAGTGAATTAAATAGCATTTGGAGGCATTTAATGTTCAAGCAAAAACAGGTGATTTTTGACAAAAGAGATAACACCCACCCCCATTACGTCATGCTTCAGAAAGGTGAAAAATTGTCAGTTTTCAAATGTTTTATTTTTGAAAGTCAGTTCACATTTGTAGGTAGATCATCAGTTTTAGAGCTAAAATTAGCATGTTTAAAGTGATTTTCATGCTTCCAGGGGCCCGGGAAGTGAATTAAATACCATTTGGAGGCATTTAATGTTCAAGCAAAAACAGGTGATTTTTGACAAAAGAGATAACACCCCCCCATTACGTCATGCTGCAGAAAGGTGAAAAATGGTCCGTTTTCAAATGTTTTATTTTTTAACGTCAGTTCACATTTGTAGGTAGATCGTCAGTTTTAGAGCTAAAATTAGCATGTTTAAAGTGATTTTCATGCTTCCAGGGGCCCAAAACACAAGATTTGTGGAATGGATAAAAGTGCATGAAAATGGCCAATTTACTCACTCTGAGGTCTCAAAAAGTGTTTCTTCACCCCGGGAAGTGAATTAAATACCATTTGGAGGCAATTAATGTTCAAGCAAAAACATGTGATTTTTGACAAAAGAGATAACACCCCCCCATTACGTCATGCTTCAGAAAGGTGAAAAATGGTCCGTTTTCAAATGTTTTATTTTTGAACGTCAGTTCACATTTGTAGGTAGATCATCAGTTTTAGAGCTAAAATTAGCATGTTTAAAGTGATTTTCATGCTTCCAGGGGCCCGGGAAGTGAATTAAATACCATTTGGAGGCATTTAATGTTCAAGCAAAAACAGGTGATTTTTGACAAAAGAGATAACACCCCCCCATTACGTCATGCTGCAGAAAGGTGAAAAATTGTCAGTTTTCAAATGTTTTATTTTTTAACGTCAGTTCACATTTGTAGGTAGATCATCAGTTTTAGAGCTAAAATTAGCATGTTTAAAGTGATTTTCATGCTTCCAGGGGCCCAAAACACAAGATTTGTGAAATGGTTAAAAGTGCATGAAAATTGCCAATTTACTCACTCTGAGGTCTCAAAAAGTGTTTCTTCACCCCGGGAAGTGAATTAAATACCATTTGGAGGCATTTAATGTTCAAGCAAAAACATGTGATTTTTGACAAAAGAGATAACCCCCCCCCCATTACGTCATGCTTCAGAAAGGTGAAAAATGGTCCGTTTTCAAATGTTTTATTTTTGAACATCAGTTCACATTTGTAAGTAGATCATCAGTTTTAGAGCTAAAAGTAGCATGTTTAAAGTGATTTTCATGCTTCCAGGGGCCCAAAACACAAGATTTGTGAAATGGTTAAAAGTGCATGAAAATGGCCAATTTACTCACTCTGAGGTCTCAAAAAGTGTTTCTTCACCCCGGGAAGTGAATTAAATACCATTTGGAGGCATTTAATGTTCAAGCAAAAACAGGTGATTTTTGACAAAAGAGATAACACCCCCCCCATTACGTCATGCTTCAGAAAGGTGAAAAATGGTCCGTTTTTAAATGTTTTATTTTTGAACGTCAGTTCACATTTGTAGGTAGATCATCAGTTTTAGAGCTAAAATTAGCATGTTTAAAGTGATTTTCATGCTTCCAGGGGCCCGGGAAGTGAATTAAATATCATTTGGAGGCATTTAATGTTCAAGCAAAAACAGGTGATTTTTGACAAAAGAGATAACACCCCCCATTACGTCATGCTGCAGAAAGTTGAAAAATGGTCCGTTTTCAAATGTTTTATTTTTTAACGTCAGTTCACATTTGTAGGTAGATCATCAGTTTTAGAGCTAAAATTAGCATGTTTAAAGTGATTTTCATGCTTCCAGGGGCCCAAAACACAAGATTTGTGAAATGGTTAAAAGTGCATGAAAATGGCCAATTTACTCACTCTGAGGTCTCAAAAAGTGTTTCTTCACCCCGGGAAGTGAATTAAATACCATTTGGAGGCATTTAATGTTCAAGCAAAAACAGGTGATTTTTGACAAAAGAGATAACACCCCCCCATTACGTCATGCTTCAGAAAGGTGAAAAATGGTCCGTTTTCAAATGTTTTATTTTTGAACGTCAGTTCACATTTGTAGGTAGATCATCAGTTTTAGAGCTAAAATTAGCATGTTTAAAGTGATTTTCATGCTTCCAGGGGCCCGGGAAGTGAATTAAATACCATTTGGAGGCATTTAATGTTCAAGCAAAAACAGGTGATTTTTGACAAAAGAGATAACACCCCCCCATTACGTCATGACGAGAAAGGTGAAAAATGGTCCGTTTTCAAATGTTTTATTTTTTAACGTCAGTTCACATTTGTAGGTAGATCATCAGTTTTAGAGCTAAAAGTAGCATGTTTAAAGTGATTTTCATGCTTCCAGGGGCCCAAAACACAAGATTTGTGAAATGGTTAAAAGTGCATGAAAATGGCCAATTTACTCACTCTGAGGTCTCAAAAAGTGTTTCTTCACCCCGGGAAGTGAATTAAATACCATTTGGAGGCATTTAATGTTCAAGCAAAAACAGGTGATTTTTGACAAAAGAGATAACACCCCCCCATTACGTCATGCTTCAGAAAGGTGAAAAATTGTCAGTTTTCAAATGTTTTATTTTTGAAAGTCAGTTCACATTTGTAGGTAGATCATCAGTTTTAGAGCTAAAATTAGCATGTTTAAAGTGATTTTCATGCTTCCAGGGGCCCGGGAAGTGAATTAAATACCATTTGGAGGCATTTAATGTTCAAGCAAAAACAGGTGATTTTTGACAAAAGAGATAACACCCCCCCATTACGTCATGCTGCAGAAAGGTGAAAAATGGTCCGTTTTGAAATGTTTTATTTTTTAACGTCAGTTCACATTTGTAGGTAGATCATCAGTTTTAGAGCTAAAATTAGCATGTTTAAAGTGATTTTCATGCGTCCAGGGGCCCAAAACACAAGATTTGTGAAATGGTTAAAAGTGCATGAAAATGGCAATTTACTCGCTCTGAGGTCTCAAAAAGTGTTTCTTCACCCCGGGAAGTGAATTAAATACCATTTGGAGGCATTTAATGTTCAAGCAAAAACAGGTGATTTTTGACAAAAGAGATAACACCCCCCCATTGCGTCATGCTTCAGAAAGGTGAAAAATTGTCAGTTTTCAAATGTTTTATTTTTGAAAGTCAGTTCACATTTGTAGGTAGATCATCAGTTTTAGAGCTAAAATTAGCATGTTTAAAGTGATTTTCATGCTTCCAGGGGCCCGGGAAGTGAATTAAATACCATTTGGAGGCATTTAATGTTCAAGCAAAAACAGGTGATTTTTGACAAAAGAGATAACACCCCCCCATTACGTCATGCTTCAGAAAGGTGAAAAATGGGCCGTTTTCAAATGTTTTATTTTTTAACGTCAGTTCACATTTGTAGGTAGATCATCAGTTTTAGAGCTAAAATTAGCATGTTTAAAGTGATTTTCATGCTTCCAGGGGCCCAAAACACAAGATTTGTGGAATGGTTAAAAGTGCATGAAAATGGCCAATTTACTCACTCTGAGGTCTCAAAAAGTGTTTCTTCACCCCGGGAAGTGAATTAAATACCATTTGGAGGCAATTAATGTTCAAGCAAAAACAGGTGATTTTTGACAAAAGAGATAACACCCCCCCATTACGTCATGCTTCAGAAAGGTGAAAAATGGTCCGTTTTCAAATGTTTTATTTTTGAACGTCAGTTGACATTTGTAGGTAGATCATCAGTTTTAGAGCTAAAATAAGCATGTTTAAAGTGATTTTCATGCTTCCAGGGGCCCGGGAAGTGAATTAAATACCATTTGGAGGCATTTAATGTTCAAGCAAAAACAGGTGATTTTTGACAAAAGAGATAACACCCCCCCATTACGTCATGCTTCAGAAAGGTGAAAAATGGTCCGTTTTCAAATGTTTTATTTTTGAACGTCAGTTCACATTTGTAGGTAGATCATCAGTTTTAGGGCTAAAATTAGCATGTTTAAAGTGATTTTCATGCTTCCAGGGGCCCGGGAAGTGAATTAAATACCATTTGGAGGCATTTAATGTTCAAGCAAAAACAGGTGATTTTTGACAAAAGAGATAACACCCCCCCATTACGTCATGCTTCAGAAAGGTGAAAAATTGTCCGTTTTCAAATGTTTTATTTTTGAAAGTCAGTTCACATTTGTAGGTAGATCATCAGTTTTAGAGCTAAAATTAGCATGTTTAAAGTGATTTTCATGCTTCCAGGGGCCCGGGAAGTGAATTAAATACCATTTGGAGGCATTTAATGTTCAAGCAAAAACAGGTGATTTTTGACAAAAGAGATAACCCCCCCCCATTACGTCATGCTGCAGAAAGGTGAAAAATGGTCCGTTTTCAAATGTTTTATTTTTTAACGTCAGTTCACATTTGTAGGTAGATCATCAGTTTTAGAGCTAAAATTAGCATGTTTAAAGTGATTTTCATGCTTCCAGGTGCCCAAAACACAAGATTTGTGAAATGGTTAAAAGTGCATGAAAATGGCCAATTTACTCACTCTGAGGTCCCAAAACGTGTTTCTTCACCCCGGGAAGTGAATTAAATACCATTTGGAGGCATTTAATGTTCAAGCAAAAACATGTGATTTTTGACAAAAGAGATAACACCCCCCATTACGTCATGCTTCAGAAAGGTGAAAAATGGTCCGTTTTCAAATGTTTTATTTTTGAACGTCAGTTCACATTTGTAGGTAGATCATCAGTTTTAGAGCTAAAATTAGCATGTTTAAAGTGATTTTCATGCTTCCAGGGGCCCGGGAAGTGAATTAAATACCATTTGGAGGCATTTAATGTTCAAGCAAAAACAGGTGATTTTTGACAAAAGAGATAACACCCCCCCATTACGTCATGCTGCAGAAAGGTGAAAAATGGTCCGTTTTCAAATGTTTTATTTTTTAACGTCAGTTCACATTTGTAGGTAGATCATCAGTTTTAGAGCTAAAATTAGCATGTTTAAAGTGATTTTCATGCTTCCAGGGGCCCAAAACACAAGATTTGTGAAATGGTTAAAAGTGCATGAAAATGGCCAATTTACTCACTCTGAGGTCTCAAAAAGTGTTTCTTCACCCCGGGAAGTGAATTAAATACCATTTGGAGGCATTTAATGTTCAAGCAAAAACAGGTGATTTTTGACAAAAGAGATAACGCCCCCCCATTACGTCATGCTTCAGAAAGGTGAAAAATGGTCCGTTTTCAAATGTTTTATTTTTGAACGTCAGTTCACATTTGTAGGTAGATCATCAGTTTTAGAGCTAAAATTAGCATGTTTCAAGTGATTTTCATGCTTCCAGGGGCCCGGGAAGTGAATTAAATACCATTTGTAGGCATTTAATGTTCAAGCAAAAACAGGTGATTTTTGACAAAAGAGATAACACCCCCCCCATTATGTCATGCTTCAGAAAGGTGAAAAATTGTCCGTTTTCAAATGTTTTATTTTTTAACGTCAGTTCACATTTGTAGGTAGATCATCAGTTTTAGAGCTAAAATTAGCATGTTTAAAGTGATTTTCATGCTTCCAGGGGCCCAGGAAGTGAATTAAATACCATTTGGAGGCATTTAATGTTCAAGCAAAAACAGGTGATTTTTGACAAAAGAGATAACACCCCCCCATTACGTCATGCTGCAGAAAGGTGAAAAATGGTCCGTTTTCAAATGTTTTATTTTTTAACGTCAGTTCACATTTGTAGGTAGATCATCAGTTTTAGAGCTAAAATTAGCATGTTTAAAGTGATTTTCATGGTTCCAGGGGCCCAAAACACAAGATTTGTGAAATGGTTAAAAGTGCATGAAAATGGCCAATTTACTCACTCCGAGGTCTCAAAAAGTGTTTCTTCACCCCGGGAAGTGAATTAAATACCATTTGGAGGCATTTAATGTTCAAGCAAAAACAGGTGATTTTTGACAAAAGAGATAACACCCCCCATTACGTCATGCTGCAGAAAGGTGAAAAATGGTCCGTTTTCAAATGTTTTATTTTTTAACGTCAGTTCACATTTGTAGGTAGATCATCAGTTTTAGAGCTAAAAGTAGCATGTTTAAAGTGATTTTCATGCTTCCAGGGGCCCAAAACACAAGATTTGTGAAATGGTTAAAAGTGCATGAAAATGGCCAATTTACTCACTCTGAGGTCTCAAAAAGTGTTTCTTCCCCCCGGGAAGTGAATTAAATACCATTTGGAGGCATTTAATGTTCAAGCAAAAACAGGTGATTTTTGACAAAAGAGATAACACCCCCCCATTACGTCATGCTTCAGAAAGGTGAAAAATTGTCCGTTTTCAAATGTTTTATTTTTGAAAGTCAGTTCACATTTGTAGGTAGATCATCAGTTTTAGAGCTAAAATTAGCATGTTTAAAGTGATTTTCATGCTTCCAGGGGCCCGGGAAGTGAATTAAATACCATTTGGAGGCATTTAATGTTCAAGCAAAAACAGGTGATTTTTGACAAAAGAGATAACACCCCCCCCATTACGTCATGCTGCAGAAAGGTGAAAAATGGTCCGTTTTGAAATGTTTTATTTTTTAACGTCAGTTCACATTTGTAGGTAGATCATCAGTTTTAGAGCTAAAATTAGCATGTTTAAAGTGATTTTCATGCTTCCAGGGGCCCAAAACACAAGATTTGTGAAATGGTTAAAAGTGCATTAAAATGGCAATTTACTCGCTCTGAGGTCTCAAAAAGTGTTTCTTCACCCCAGGAAGTGAATTAAATACCATTTGGAGGCATTTAATGTTCAAGCAAAAACAGGTGATTTTTGACAAAAGAGATAACACCCCCCCATTGCGTCATGCTTCAGAAAGGTGAAAAATTGTCCGTTTTCAAATGTTTTATTTTTTAACGTCAGTTCACATTTGTAGGTAGATCATCAGTTTTAGAGCTAAAATTAGCATGTTTAAAGTGATTTTCATGCTTCCAGGGGCCCAAAACACAAGATTTGTGGAATGGTTAAAAGTGCATGAAAATGGCCAATTTACTCACTCTGAGGTCTCAAAAAGTGTTTCTTCAACCCGGGAAGTGAATTAAATACCATTTGGAGGCAATTCATGTTCAAGCAAAAACAGGTGATTTTTGACAAAAGAGATAACACCCCCCCATTACGTCATGCTTCAGAAAGGTGAAAAATGGTCCGTTTTCAAATGTTTTATTTTTGAACGTCAGTTCACATTTGTAGGTAGATCATCAGTTTTAGAGCTAAAATTAGCATGTTTAAAGTGATTTTCATGCTTCCAGGGGCCCGGGAAGTGAATTAAATACCATTTGGAGGCATTTAATGTTCAAGCAAAAACAGGTGATTTTTGACAAAAGAGATAACACCCCCCCATTGCGTCATGCTTCAGAAAGGTGAAAAATTGTCCGTTTTCAAATGTTTTATTTTTGAAAGTCAGTTCACATTTGTAGGTAGATCATCAGTTTTAGAGCTAAAATTAGCATGTTTAAAGTGATTTTCATGCTTCCAGGGGCCCGGGAAGTGAATTAAATACAATTTGGAGGCATTTAATGTTCAAGCAAAAACAGGTGATTTTTGACAAAAGAGATAACACCCCCCATTACGTCATGCTTCAGAAAGGTGAAAAATGGTCCGTTTTCAAATGTTTTATTTTTGAACGTCAGTTCACATTTGTAGGTAGATCATCAGTTTTAGAGCTAAAATTTGCATGTTTAAAGTGATTTTCATGCTTCCAGGGGCCCGGGAAGTGAATTAAATACCATTTGGAGGCATTTAATGTTCAAGCAAAAACAGGTGATTTTTGACAAAAGAGATAACACCCCCCCATTACGTCATGCTTCAGAAAGGTGAAAAATTGTCCGTTTTCAAATGTTTTATTTTTGAAAGTCAGTTCACATTTGTAGGTAGATCATCAGTTTTAGAGCTAAAATAAGCATGTTTAAAGTGATTTTCATGCTTCCAGGGGCCCGGGAAGTGAATTAAATACCATTTGGAGGCATTTAATGTTCAAGCAAAAACAGGTGATTTTTGACAAAAGAGATAACACCCCCCCCATTACGTCATGCTGCAGAAAGGTGAAAAATGGTCCATTTTCAAATGTTTTATTTTTTAACGTCAGTTCACATTTGTAGGTAGATCATCAGTTTTAGAGCTAAAATTAGCATGTTTAAAGTGATTTTCATGCTTCCAGGGGCCCAAAACACAAGATTTGTGAAATGGTTAAAAGTGCATGAAAATGGCCAATTTACTCACTCTGAGGTCTCAAAAAGTGTTTCTTCACCCCGGGAAGTGAATTAAATACCATTTGGAGGCATTTAATGTTCAAGCAAAAACAGGTGATTTTTGACAAAAGAGATAACACCCCCCCATTACGTCATGCTTCAGAAAGGTGAAAAATTGTCCGTTTTCAAATGTTTTATTTTTGAAAGTCAGTTCACATTTGTAGGTAGATCATCAGTTTTAGAGCTAAAATTAGCATGTTTAAAGTGATTTTCATGCTTCCAGGGGCCCGGGAAGTGAATTAAATACCATTTGGAGGCATTTAATGTTCAAGCAAAAACAGGTGATTTTTGACAAAAGAGATAACACCCCCCCCATTATGTCATGCTGCAGAAAGGTGAAAAATGGTCCGTTTTGAAATGTTTTATTTTTTAACGTCAGTTCACATTTGTAGGTAGATCATCAGTTTTAGAGCTAAAATTAGCATGTTTAAAGTGATTTTCATGCTTCCAGGGGCCCAAAACACAAGATTTGTGAAATGGTTAAAAGTGCATGAAAATGGCAATTTACTCGCTCTGAGGTCTCAAAAAGTGTTTCTTCACCCCAGGAAGTGAATTAAATACCATTTGGAGGCATTTAATGTTCAAGCAAAAACAGGTGATTTTTGACAAAAGAGATAACACCCCCCCATTGCGTCATGCTTCAGAAAGGTGAAAAATTGTCCGTTTTCAAATGTTTTATTTTTTAACGTCAGTTCACATTTGTAGGTAGATCATCAGTTTTAGAGCTAAAATTAGCTTGTTTAAAGTGATTTTCATGCTTCCAGGGGCCCAAAACACAAGATTTGTGGAATGGTTAAAAGTGCATGAAAATGGCCAATTTACTCACTCTGAGGTCTCAAAAAGTGTTTCTTCAACCCGGGAAGTGAATTAAATACCATTTGGAGGCAATTCATGTTCAAGCAAAAACAGGTGATTTTTGACAAAAGAGATAACACCCCCCCATTACGTCATGCTTCAGAAAGGTGAAAAATGGTCCGTTTTCAAATGTTTTATTTTTGAACGTCAGTTCACATTTGTAGGTAGATCATCAGTTTTAGAGCTAAAATAAGCATGTTTAAAGTGATTTTCATGCTTCCAGGGGCCCGGGAAGTGAATTAAATACCATTTGGAGGCATTTAATGTTCAAGCAAAAACAGGTGATTTTTGACAAAAGAGATAATCCCCCCATTACGTCATGCTTCAGAAAGGTGAAAAATGGTCAGTTTTCAAATGTTTTATTTTTGAACGTCAGTTCACATTTGTAGGTAGATCATCAGTTTTAGAGCTAAAATTAGCATGTTTAAAGTGATTTTCATGCTTCCAGGGGCCCGGGAAGTGAATTAAATACCATTTGGAGGCATTTAATGTTCAAGCAAAAACAGGTGATTTTTGACAAAAGAGATAACACCCCCCCATTGTGTCATGCTTCAGAAAGGTGAAAAATTGTCCGTTTTCAAATGTTTTATTTTTGAAAGTCAGTTCACATTTGTAGGTAGATCATCAGTTTTAGAGCTAAAATTAGCATGTTTAAAGTGATTTTCATGCTTCCAGGGGCCCGGGAAGTGAATTAAATACCATTTGGAGGCATTTAATGTTCAAGCAAAAACAGGTGATTTTTGACAAAAGAGATAACACCCCCCATTACGTCATGCTTCAGAAAGGTGAAAAATGGTCCGTTTTCAAATGTTTTATTTTTGAACGTCAGTTCACATTTTTAGGTAGATCATCAGTTTTAGAGCTAAAATTTGCATGTTTAAAGTGATTTTCATGCTTCCAGGGGCCCGGGAAGTGAATTAAATACCATTTGGAGGCATTTAATGTTCAAGCAAAAACAGGTGATTTTTGACAAAAGAGATAACACCCCCCCATTACGTCATGCTTCAGAAAGGTGAAAAATTGTCCGTTTTCAAATGTTTTATTTTTGAAAGTCAGTTCACATTTGTAGGTAGATCATCAGTTTTAGAGCTAAAATAAGCATGTTTAAATTGATTTTCATGCTTCCAGGGGCCCGGGAAGTGAATTAAATACCATTTGGAGGCATTTAATGTTCAAGCAAAAACAGGTGATTTTTGACAAAAGAGATAACACCCCCCCCCATTACGTCATGCTGCAGAAAGGTGAAAAATGGTCCATTTTCAAATGTTTTATTTTTTAACGTCAGTTCACATTTGTAGGTAGATCATCAGTTTTAGAGCTAAAATTAGCATGTTTAAAGTGATTTTCATGCTTCCAGGGGCCCAAAACACAAGATTTGTGAAATGGTTAAAAGTGCATGAAAATGGCCAATTTACTCACTCTGAGGTCTCAAAAAGTGTTTCTTCACCCCGGGAAGTGAATTAAATACCATTTGGAGGCATTTAATGTTCAAGCAAAAACAGGTGATTTTTGACAAAAGAGATAACACCCCCCATTACGTCATGCTTCAGAAAGGTGAAAAATGGTCCGTTTTCAAATGTTTTATTTTTGAACGTCAGTTCACATTTGTAGGTAGATCATCAGTTTTAGAGCTACAATTAGCATGTTTAAAGTGATTTTCATGCTTCCAGGGGCCCGGGAAGTGAATTAAATACCATTTGGAGGCATTTAATGTTCAAGCAAAAACAGGTGATTTTTGACAAAAGAGATAACACCCCCCCATTACGTCATGCTTCAGAAAGGTGAAAAATTGTCCGTTTTCAAATGTTTTATTTTTGAAAGTCAGTTCACATTTGTAGGTAGATCATCAGTTTTAGAGCTAAAAGTAGCATGTTTAAAGTGATTTTCATGCTTCCAGGGGCCCGGGAAGTGAATTAAATACCATTTGGAGGCATTTAATGTTCAAGCAAAAACAGGTGATTTTTGACAAAAGAGATAACACCCCCCCATTGCGTCATGCTTCAGAAAGGTGAAACATTTTCCGTTTTCAAATGTTTTATTTTTGAAAGTCAGTTCACATTTGTAGTTAGATCATCAGTTTTAGAGCTAAAATTAGCATGTTTAACGTGATTTTCATGCTTCCAGGGGCCCGGGAAGTGAATTAAATACCATTTGGAGGCATTTAATGTTCAAGCAAAAACAGGTGATTTTTGACAAAAGAGATAACACCCCCCCCCATTACGTCATGCTTCAGAAAGGTGAAAAATTGTCCGTTTTCAAATGTTTTATTTTTGAAAGTCAGTTCACATTTGTAGGTAGATCATCAGTTTTAGAGCTAAAATTAGCATGTTTAAAGTGATTTTCATGCTTCCAGGGGCCCGGGAAGTGAATTAAATACCATTTGGAGGCATTTAATGTTCAAGCAAAAACAGGTGATTTTTGACAAAAGAGATAACACCCCCTCATTACGTCATGCTGCAGAAAGGTGAAAAATGGTCCGTTTTCAAATGTTTTATTTTTTAACGTCAGTTCACATTTGTAGGTAGATCGTCAGTTTTAGAGCTAAAATTAGCATGTTTAAAGTGATTTTCATGCTTCCAGGGGCCCAAAACACAAGATTTGTGGAATGGTTAAAAGTGCATGAAAATGGCCAATTTACTCACTCTGAGGTCTCAAAAAGTATTTCTTCACCCCGGGAAGTGAATTAAATACCATTTCGAGGCAATTAATGTTCAAGCAAAAACAGGTGATTTTTGACAAAAGAGATAACACCCCCCCATTATGTCATGCTTCAGAAAGGTGAAAAATGGTCCGTTTTCAAATGTTTTATTTTTGAACGTCAGTTCACATTTGTAGGTAGATCATCAGTTTTAGAGCTAAAATAAGCATGTTTAAAGTGATTTTCATGCTTCCAGGGGCCCGGGAAGTGAATTAAATACCATTTGGAGGCATTTAATGTTCAAGCAAAAACAGGTGATTTTTGACAAAAGAGATAGCACCCCCCCCCATTACGTCATGCTGCAGAAAGGTGAAAAATGGTCTGTTTTCAAATGTTTTATTTTTTAACGTCAGTTCACATTTGTAGGTAGATCATCAGTTTTAGAGCTAAAATTAGCATGTTTAAAGTGATTTTCATGCTTCCAGGGGCCCAAAACACAAGATTTGTGAAATGGTTAAAAGTGCATGAAAATGGCCAATTTACTCACTCTGAGGTCTCAAAAGGTGTTTCTTCACCCCGGGAAGTGAATTAAATACCATTTGGAGGCATTTAATGTTCAAGCAAAAACATGTGATTTTTGACAAAAGAGATAACACCCCCCGATTACGTCATGCTTCAGAAAGGTGAAAAATGGTCCGTTTTCAAATGTTTTATTTTTGAACGTCAGTTCACATTTGTAGGTAGATCATCAGTTTTAGAGCTAAAATTAGCATGTTTAAAGTGATTTTCATGCTTCCAGGGGCCCGGGAAGTGAATTAAATAGCATTTGGAGGCATTTAATGTTCAAGCAAAAACAGGTGATTTTTGACAAAAGAGATAACACCCACCCCCATTACGTCATGCTTCAGAAAGGTGAAAAATTGTCCGTTTTCAAATGTTTTATTTTTGAAAGTCAGTTCACATTTGTAGGTAGATCATCAGTTTTAGAGCTAAAATTAGCATGTTTAAAGTGATTTTCATGCTTCCAGGGGCCCGGGAAGTGAATTAAATACCATTTGGAGGCATTTAATGTTCAAGCAAAAACAGGTGATTTTTGACAAAAGAGATAACACCCCCCCCATTACGTCATGCTGCAGAAAGGTGAAAAATGGTCCATTTTCAAATGTTTTATTTTTTAACGTCAGTTCACATTTGTAGGTAGATCATCAGTTTTAGAGCTAAAATTAGCATGTTTAAAGTGATTTTCATGCTTCCAGGGGCCCAAAACACAAGATTTGTGAAATGGTTAAAAGTGCATGAAAATGGCCAATTTACTCACTCTGAGGTCTCAAAAAGTGTTTCTTCACCCCGGGAAGTGAATTAAATACCATTTGGAGGCATTTAATGTTCAAGCAAAAACAGGTGATTTTTTACAAAAGAGATAACACCCCCCATTACGTCACGCTTCAGAAAGGTGAAAAATGGTCCGTTTCCAAATGTTTTATTTTTGAACGTCAGTTCACATTTGTAGGTAGATCATCAGTTTTAGAGCTAAAATAAGCATGTTTAAAGTGATTTTCATGCTTCCAGGGGCCCGGGAAGTGAATTAAATACCATTTGGAGGCATTTAATGTTCAAGCAAAAACAGGTGATTTTTGACAAAAGAGATAGCACCCCCCCCCATTACGTCATGCTGCAGAAAGGTGAAAAATGGTCTGTTTTCAAATGTTTTATTTTTTAACGTCAGTTCACATTTGTAGGTAGATCATCAGTTTTAGAGCTAAAATTAGCATGTTTAAAGTGATTTTCATGCTTCCAGGGGCCCAAAACACAAGATTTGTGAAATGGTTAAAAGTGCATGAAAATGGCCAATTTACTCACTCTGAGGTCTCAAAAGGTGTTTCTTCACCCCGGGAAGTGAATTAAATACCATTTGGAGGCATTTAATGTTCAAGCAAAAACATGTGATTTTTGACAAAAGAGATAACACCCCCCGATTACGTCATGCTTCAGAAAGGTGAAAAATGGTCCGTTTTCAAATGTTTTATTTTTGAACGTCAGTTCACATTTGTAGGTAGATCATCAGTTTTAGAGCTAAAATTAGCATGTTTAAAGTGATTTTCATGCTTCCAGGGGCCCGGGAAGTGAATTAAATAGCATTTGGAGGCATTTAATGTTCAAGCAAAAACAGGTGATTTTTGACAAAAGAGATAACACCCACCCCCATTACGTCATGCTTCAGAAAGGTGAAAAATTGTCCGTTTTCAAATGTTTTATTTTTGAAAGTCAGTTCACATTTGTAGGTAGATCATCAGTTTTAGAGCTAAAATTAGCATGTTTAAAGTGATTTTCATGCTTCCAGGGGCCCGGGAAGTGAATTAAATACCATTTGGAGGCATTTAATGTTCAAGCAAAAACAGGTGATTTTTGACAAAAGAGATAACACCCCCCCCATTACGTCATGCTGCAGAAAGGTGAAAAATGGTCCATTTTCAAATGTTTTATTTTTTAACGTCAGTTCACATTTGTAGGTAGATCATCAGTTTTAGAGCTAAAATTAGCATGTTTAAAGTGATTTTCATGCTTCCAGGGGCCCAAAACACAAGATTTGTGAAATGGTTAAAAGTGCATGAAAATGGCCAATTTACTCACTCTGAGGTCTCAAAAAGTGTTTCTTCACCCCGGGAAGTGAATTAAATACCATTTGGAGGCATTTAATGTTCAAGCAAAAACAGGTGATTTTTTACAAAAGAGATAACACCCCCCATTACGTCACGCTTCAGAAAGGTGAAAAATGGTCCGTTTCCAAATGTTTTATTTTTTAACGTCAGTTCACATTTGTAGGTAGATCATCAGTTTTAGAGCTAAAATTAGCATGTTTAAAGTGATTTTCATGCTTCCAGGGGCCCGGGAAGTGAATTAAATACCATTTGGAGGCATTTAATGTTCAAGCATAAACAGGTGATTTTTGACAAAAGAGATAACACCCCCCCCATTACGTCATGCTGCAGAAAGGTGAAAAATGGTCCGTTTTGAAATGTTTTATTTTTTAACGTCAGTTCACATTTGTAGGTAGATCATCAGTTTTAGAGCTAAAATTAGCATGTTTAAAGTGATTTTCATGCTTCCAGGGGCCCAAAACACAAGATTTGTGAAATGGTTAAAAGTGCATGAAAATGGCAATTTACTCGCTCTGAGGTCTCAAAAAGTGTTTCTTCACCCCAGGAAGTGAATTAAATACCATTTGGAGGCATTTAATGTTCAAGCAAAAACAGGTGATTTTTGACAAAAGAGATAACACCCCCCCATTGCGTCATGCTTCAGAAAGGTGAAAAATTGTCCGTTTTCAAATGTTTTATTTTTTAACGTCAGTTCACATTTGTAGGTAGATCATCAGTTTTAGAGCTAAAATTAGCATGTTTAAAGTGATTTTCATGCTTCCAGGGGCCCAAAACACAAGATTTGTGGAATGGTTAAAAGTGCATGAAAATGGCCAATTTACTCACTCTGAGGTCTCAAAAAGTGTTTCTTCAACCCGGGAAGTGAATTAAATACCATTTGGAGGCAATTCATGTTCAAGCAAAAACAGGTGATTTTTGACAAAAGAGATAACACCCCCCCATTACGTCATGCTTCAGAAAGGTGAAAAATGGTACGTTTTCAAATGTTTTATTTTTGAACGTCAGTTCACATTTGTAGGTAGATCATCAGTTTTAGAGCTAATATTTGCATGTTTAAAGTGATTTTCATGCTTCCAGGGGCCCGGGAAGTGAATTAAATACCATTTGGAGGCATTTAATGTTCAAGCAAAAACAGGTGATTTTTGACAAAAGAGATAACACCCCCCCATTACGTCATGCTTCAGAAAGGTGAAAAATTGTCCGTTTTCAAATGTTTTATTTTTGAAAGTCAGTTCACATTTGTAGGTAGATCATCAGTTTTAGAGCTAAAATAAGCATGTTTAAAGTGATTTTCATGCTTCCAGGGGCCCGGGAAGTGAATTAAATACCATTTGGAGGCATTTAATGTTCAAGCAAAAACAGGTGATTTTTGACAAAAGAGATAACACCCCCCCCATTACGTCATGCTGCAGAAAGGTGAAAAATGGTCCATTTTCAAATGTTTTATTTTTTAACGTCAGTTCACATTTGTAGGTAGATCATCAGTTTTAGAGCTAAAATTAGCATGTTTAAAGTGATTTTCATGCTTCCAGGGGCCCAAAACACAAGATTTGTGAAATGGTTAAAAGTGCATGAAAATGGCCAATTTACTCACTCTGAGGTCTCAAAAAGTGTTTCTTCACCCCGGGAAGTGAATTAAATACCATTTGGAGGCATTTAATGTTCAAGCAAAAACAGGTGATTTTTGACAAAAGAGATAACACCCCCCGATTACGTCATGCTTCAGAAAGGTGAAAAATGGTCCGTTTTCAAATGTTTTATTTTTGAACGTCAGTTCACATTTGTAGGTAGATCATCAGTTTTAGAGCTAAAATTAGCATGTTTAAAGTGATTTTCATGCTTCCAGGGGCCCGGGAAGTGAATTAAATAGCATTTGGAGGCATTTAATGTTCAAGCAAAAACAGGTGATTTTTGACAAAAGAGATAACACCCACCCCCATTACGTCATGCTTCAGAAAGGTGAAAAATTGTCCGTTTTCAAATGTTTTATTTTTGAAAGTCAGTTCACATTTGTAGGTAGATCATCAGTTTTAGAGCTAAAATTAGCATGTTTAAAGTGATTTTCATGCTTCCAGGGGCCCGGGAAGTGAATTAAATACCATTTGGAGGCATTTAATGTTCAAGCAAAAACAGGTGATTTTTGACAAAAGAGATAACACCCCCCCCATTACGTCATGCTGCAGAAAGGTGAAAAATGGTCCATTTTCAAATGTTTTATTTTTTAACGTCAGTTCACATTTGTAGGTAGATCATCAGTTTTAGAGCTAAAATTAGCATGTTTAAAGTGATTTTCATGCTTCCAGGGGCCCAAAACACAAGATTTGTGAAATGGTTAAAAGTGCATGAAAATGGCCAATTTACTCACTCTGAGGTCTCAAAAAGTGTTTCTTCACCCCGGGAAGTGAATTAAATACCATTTGGAGGCATTTAATGTTCAAGCAAAAACAGGTGATTTTTTACAAAAGAGATAACACCCCCCATTACGTCACGCTTCAGAAAGGTGAAAAATGGTCCGTTTCCAAATGTTTTATTTTTGAACGTCAGTTCACATTTGTAGGTAGATCATCAGTTTTAGAGCTAAAATTAGCATGTTTAAAGTGATTTTCATGCTTCCAGGGGCCCGGGAAGTGAATTAAATACCATTTGGAGGCATTTAATGTTCAAGCATAAACAGGTGATTTTTGACAAAAGAGATAACACCCCCCCCATTACGTCATGCTGCAGAAAGGTGAAAAATGGTCCGTTTTGAAATGTTTTATTTTTTAACGTCAGTTCACATTTGTAGGTAGATCATCAGTTTTAGAGCTAAAATTAGCATGTTTAAAGTGATTTTCATGCTTCCAGGGGCCCAAAACACAAGATTTGTGAAATGGTTAAAAGTGCATGAAAATGGCAATTTACTCGCTCTGAGGTCTCAAAAAGTGTTTCTTCACCCCAGGAAGTGAATTAAATACCATTTGGAGGCATTTAATGTTCAAGCAAAAACAGGTGATTTTTGACAAAAGAGATAACACCCCCCCATTGCGTCATGCTTCAGAAAGGTGAAAAATTGTCCGTTTTCAAATGTTTTATTTTTTAACGTCAGTTCACATTTGTAGGTAGATCATCAGTTTTAGAGCTAAAATTAGCATGTTTAAAGTGATTTTCATGCTTCCAGGGGCCCAAAACACAAGATTTGTGGAATGGTTAAAAGTGCATGAAAATGGCCAATTTACTCACTCTGAGGTCTCAAAAAGTGTTTCTTCAACCCGGGAAGTGAATTAAATACCATTTGGAGGCAATTCATGTTCAAGCAAAAACAGGTGATTTTTGACAAAAGAGATAACACCCCCCCATTACGTCATGCTTCAGAAAGGTGAAAAATGGTACGTTTTCAAATGTTTTATTTTTGAACGTCAGTTCACATTTGTAGGTAGATCATCAGTTTTAGAGCTAATATTTGCATGTTTAAAGTGATTTTCATGCTTCCAGGGGCCCGGGAAGTGAATTAAATACCATTTGGAGGCATTTAATGTTCAAGCAAAAACAGGTGATTTTTGACAAAAGAGATAACACCCCCCCATTACGTCATGCTTCAGAAAGGTGAAAAATTGTCCGTTTTCAAATGTTTTATTTTTGAAAGTCAGTTCACATTTGTAGGTAGATCATCAGTTTTAGAGCTAAAATAAGCATGTTTAAAGTGATTTTCATGCTTCCAGGGGCCCGGGAAGTGAATTAAATACCATTTGGAGGCATTTAATGTTCAAGCAAAAACAGGTGATTTTTGACAAAAGAGATAACACCCCCCCCATTACGTCATGCTGCAGAAAGGTGAAAAATGGTCCATTTTCAAATGTTTTATTTTTTAACGTCAGTTCACATTTGTAGGTAGATCATCAGTTTTAGAGCTAAAATTAGCATGTTTAAAGTGATTTTCATGCTTCCAGGGGCCCAAAACACAAGATTTGTGAAATGGTTAAAAGTGCATGAAAATGGCCAATTTACTCACTCTGAGGTCTCAAAAAGTGTTTCTTCACCCCGGGAAGTGAATTAAATACCATTTGGAGGCATTTAATGTTCAAGCAAAAACAGGTGATTTTTGACAAAAGAGATAACACCCCCCCATTACGTCATGTTTAGAAAGGTAAAAAATGGTCCGTTTTCAAATGTTTTATTTTTGAACGTCAGTTCACATTTGTAGGTAGATCATCAGTTTTAGAGCTACAATTAGCATGTTTAAAGTGATTTTCATGCTTCCAGGGGCCCGGGAAGTGAATTAAATACCATTTGGAGGCATTTAATGTTCAAGCAAAAACAGGTGATTTTTGACAAAAGAGATAACACCCCCCCATTACGTCATGCTTCAGAAAGGTGAAAAATTGTCCGTTTTCAAATGTTTTATTTTTGAAAGTCAGTTCACATTTGTAGGTAGATCATCAGTTTTAGAGCTAAAAGTAGCATGTTTAAAGTGATTTTCATGCTTCCAGGGGCCCGGGAAGTGAATTAAATACCATTTGGAGGCATTTAATGTTCAAGCAAAAACAGGTGATTTTTGACAAAAGAGATAACACCCCCCCATTGCGTCATGCTTCAGAAAGGTGAAAAATTTTCCGTTTTCAAATGTTTTATTTTTGAAAGTCAGTTCACATTTGTAGGTAGATCATCAGTTTTAGAGCTAAAATTAGCATGTTTAACGTGATTTTCATGCTTCCAGGGGCCCGGGAAGTGAATTAAATACCATTTGGAGGCATTTAATGTTCAAGCAAAAACAGGTGATTTTTGACAAAAGAGATAACACCCCCCCCATTACGTCATGCTTCAGAAAGGTGAAAAATTGTCCGTTTTCAAATGTTTTATTTTTGAAAGTCAGTTCACATTTGTAGGTAGATCATCAGTTTTAGAGCTAAAATTAGCATGTTTAAAGTGATTTTCATGCTTCCAGGGGCCCGGGAAGTGAATTAAATACCATTTGGAGGCATTTAATGTTCAAGCAAAAACAGGTGATTTTTGACAAAAGAGATAACACCCCCTCATTACGTCATGCTGCAGAAAGGTGAAAAATGGTCCGTTTTCAAATGTTTTATTTTTTAACGTCAGTTCACATTTGTAGGTAGATCATCAGTTTTAGAGCTAAAATTAGCATGTTTAAAGTGATTTTCATGCTTCCAGGGGCCCAAAACACAAGATTTGTGGAATGGTTAAAAGTGCATGAAAATGGCCAATTTACTCACTCTGAGGTCTCAAAAAGTGTTTCTTCACCCCGGGAAGTGAATTAAATACCATTTGGAGGCAATTAATGTTCAAGCAAAAACAGGTGATTTTTGACAAAAGAGATAACACCCCCCCATTATGTCATGCTTCAGAAAGGTGAAAAATGGTCCGTTTTCAAATGTTTTATTTTTGAACGTCAGTTCACATTTGTAGGTAGATCATCAGTTTTAGAGCTAAAATAAGCATGTTTAAAGTGATTTTCATGCTTCCAGGGGCCCGGGAAGTGAATTAAATACCATTTGGAGGCATTTAATGTTCAAGCAAAAACAGGTGATTTTTGACCAAAGAGATAGCACCCCCCCCCATTACGTCATGCTGCAGAAAGGTGAAAAATGGTCTGTTTTCAAATGTTTTATTTTTTAACGTCAGTTCACATTTGTAGGTAGATCATCAGTTTTAGAGCTAAAATTAGCATGTTTAAAGTGATTTTCATGCTTCCAGGGGCCCAAAACACAAGATTTGTGAAATGGTTAAAAGTGCATGAAAATGGCCAATTTACTCACTCTGAGGTCTCAAAAGGTGTTTCTTCACCCCGGGAAGTGAATTAAATACCATTTGGAGGCATTTAATGTTCAAGCAAAAACATGTGATTTTTGACAAAAGAGATAACACCCCCCGATTACGTCATGCTTCAGAAAGGTGAAAAATGGTCCGTTTTCAAATGTTTTATTTTTGAACGTCAGTTCACATTTGTAGGTAGATCATCAGTTTTAGAGCTAAAATTAGCATGTTTAAAGTGATTTTCATGCTTCCAGGGGCCCGGGAAGTGAATTAAATAGCATTTGGAGGCATTTAATGTTCAAGCAAAAACAGGTGATTTTTGACAAAAGAGATAACACCCACCCCCATTACGTCATGCTTCAGAAAGGTGAAAAATTGTCCGTTTTCAAATGTTTTATTTTTGAAAGTCAGTTCACATTTGTAGGTAGATCATCAGTTTTAGAGCTAAAATTAGCATGTTTAAAGTGATTTTCATGCTTCCAGGGGCCCGGGAAGTGAATTAAATACCATTTGGAGGCATTTAATGTTCAAGCAAAAACAGGTGATTTTTGACAAAAGAGATAACACCCCCCCATTACGTCATGCTGCAGAAAGGTGAAAAATGGTCCGTTTTCAAATGTTTTATTTTTTAACGTCAGTTCACATTTGTAGGTAGATCGTCAGTTTTAGAGCTAAAATTAGCATGTTTAAAGTGATTTTCATGCTTCCAGGGGCCCAAAACACAAGATTTGTGGAATGGTTAAAAGTGCATGAAAATGGCCAATTTACTCACTCTGAGGTCTCAAAAAGTGTTTCTTCACCCCGGGAAGTGAATTAAATACCATTTGGAGGCAATTAATGTTCAAGCAAAAACATGTGATTTTTGACAAAAGAGATAACACCCCCCCATTACGTCATGCTTCAGAAAGGTGAAAAATGGTCAGTTTTCAAATGTTTTATTTTTGAACGTCAGTTCACATTTGTAGGTAGATCATCAGTTTTAGAGCTAAAATTAGCATGTTTAAAGTGATTTTCATGCTTCCAGGGGCCCGGGAAGTGAATTAAATACCATTTGGAGGCATTTAATGTTCAAGCAAAAACAGGTGATTTTTGACAAAAGAGATAACACCCCCCCATTACGTCATGCTGCATAAAGGTGAAAAATGGTCAGTTTTCAAATGTTTTATTTTTTAACGTCAGTTCACATTTGTAGGTAGATCATCAGTTTTAGAGCTAAAATTAGCATGTTTAAAGTGATTTTCATGCTTCCAGGGGCCCAAAACACAAGATTTGTGAAATGGTTAAAAGTGCATGAAAATTGCCAATTTACTCACTCTGAGGTCTCAAAAAGTGTTTCTTCACCCCGGGAAGTGAATTAAATACCATTTGGAGGCATTTAATGTTCAAGCAAAAACATGTGATTTTTGACAAAAGAGATAACCCCCCCCCCATTACGTCATGCTTCAGAAAGGTGAAAAATGGTCCGTTTTCAAATGTTTTATTTTTGAACATCAGTTCACATTTGTAAGTAGATCATCAGTTTTAGTGCTAAAAGTAGCATGTTTAAAGTGATTTTCATGCTTCCAGGGGCCCAAAACACAAGATTTGTGAAATGGTTAAAAGTGCATGAAAATGGCCAATTTACTCACTCTGAGGTCTCAAAAAGTGTTTCTTCACCCCGGGAAGTGAATTAAATACCATTTGGAGGCATTTAATGTTCAAGCAAAAACAGGTGATTTTTGACAAAAGAGATAACACCCCCCCATTACGTCATGCTTCAGAAAGGTGAAAAATGGTCCGTTTTCAAATGTTTTATTTTTGAACGTCAGTTCACATTTGTAGGTAGATCATCAGTTTTAGAGCTAAAATTAGCATGTTTAAAGTGATTGTCATGCTTCCAGGGGCCCGGGAAGTGAATTAAATACCATTTGTAGGCATTTAATGTTCAAGCAAAAACAGGTGATTTTTTACAAAAGAGATAACACCCCCCCCCATTACGTCATGCTTCAGAAAGGTGAAAAATTGTCCGTTTTCAAATGTTTTATTTTTGAAAGTCAGTTTACATTTGTAGGTAGATCATCAGTTTTAGAGCTAAAATTAGCATGTTTAAAGTGATTTTCATGCTTCCAGGGGCCCGGGAAGTGAATTAAATACCATTTGGAGGCATTTAATGTTCAAGCAAAAACAGGTGATTTTTGACAAAAGAGATAACACCCCCATTACGTCATGCTGCAGAAAGTTGAAAAATGGTCCGTTTTCAAATGTTTTATTTTTTAACGTCAGTTCACATTTGTAGGTAGATCATCAGTTTTAGAGCTAAAATTAGCATGTTTAAAGTGATTTTCATGCTTCCAGGGGCCCAAAACACAAGATTTGTGAAATGGTTAAAAGTGCATGAAAATGGCCAATTTACTCACTCTGAGGTCTCAAAAAGTGTTTCTTCACCCCGGGAAGTGAATTAAATACCATTTGGAGGCATTTAATGTTCAAGCAAAAACAGGTGATTTTTGACAAAAGAGATAACACCCCCCATTACGTCATGCTTCAGAAAGGTGAAAAATGGTCCGTTTTCAAATGTTTTATTTTTGAACGTCAGTTCACATTTGTAGGTAGATCATCAGTTTTAGAGCTAAAATTAGCATGTTTAAAGTGATTTTCATGCTTCCAGGGGCCCGGGAAGTGAATTAAATACCATTTGGAGGCATTTAATGTTCAAGCAAAAACAGGTGATTTTTGACAAAAGAGATAACACCCCCCCATTACGTCATGACGAGAAAGGTGAAAAATGGTCCGTTTTCAAATGTTTTATTTTTTAACGTCAGTTCACATTTGTAGGTAGATCATCAGTTTTAGAGCTAAAAGTAGCATGTTTAAAGTGATTTTCATGCTTCCAGGGGCCCAAAACACAAGATTTGTGAAATGGTTAAAAGTGCATGAAAATGGCCAATTTACTCACTCTGAGGTCTCAAAAAGTGTTTCTTCACCCCGGGAAGTGAATTAAATACCATTTGGAGGCATTTAATGTTCAAGCAAAAACAGGTGATTTTTGACAAAAGAGATAACACCCCCCCCATTACGTCATGCTTCAGAAAGGTGAAAAATTGTCAGTTTTCAAATGTTTTATTTTTGAAAGTCAGTTCACATTTGTAGGTAGATCATCAGTTTTAGAGCTAAAATTAGCATGTTTAAAGTGATTTTCATGCTTCCAGGGGCCCGGGAAGTGAATTAAATACCATTTGGAGGCATTTAATGTTCAAGCAAAAACTGGTGATTTTTGACAAAAGAGATAACACCCCCCCATTACGTCATGCTGCAGAAAGGTGAAAAATGGTCCGTTTTGAAATGTTTTATTTTTTAACGTCAGTTCACATTTGTAGGTAGATCATCAGTTTTAGAGCTAAAATTAGCATGTTTAAAGTGATTTTCATGCGTCCAGGGGCCCAAAACACAAGATTTGTGAAATGGTTAAAAGTGCATGAAAATGGCAATTTACTCGCTCTGAGGTCTCAAAAAGTGTTTCTTCACCCCGGGAAGTGAATTAAATACCATTTGGAGGCATTTAATGTTCAAGCAAAAACAGGTGATTTTTGACAAAAGAGATAACACCCCCCCATTGCGTCATGCTTCAGAAAGGTGAAAAATTGTCAGTTTTCAAATGTTTTATTTTTGAAAGTCAGTTCACATTTGTAGGTAGATCATCAGTTTTAGAGCTAAAATTAGCATGTTTAAAGTGATTTTCATGCTTCCAGGGGCCCGGGAAGTGAATTAAATATCATTTGGAGGCATTTAACCACTTGGCTGCTAAGGCACATGATGCTCTTCCATTGACTTTCCATTGAAATCAATGGAAACTCCATGACGAGTTACCCTTGTCATTAGCACTGAAGGGGTTAATGTTCAAGCAAAAACAGGTGATTTTTGACAAAAGAGATAACACCCCCCCATTACGTCATGCTTCAGAAAGGTGAAAAATGGGCCGTTTTCAAATGTTTTATTTTTTAACGTCAGTTCACATTTGTAGGTAGATCATCAGTTTTAGAGCTAAAATTAGCATGTTTAAAGTGATTTTCATGCTTCCAGGGGCCCAAAACACAAGATTTGTGGAATGGTTAAAAGTGCATGAAAATGGCCAATTTACTCACTCTGAGGTCTCAAAAAGTGTTTCTTCACCCCGGGAAGTGAATTAAATACCATTTGGAGGCAATTAATGTTCAAGCAAAAACAGGTGATTTTTGACAAAAGAGATAACACCCCCCCATTACGTCATGCTTCAGAAAGGTGAAAAATGGTCCGTTTTCAAATGTTTTATTTTTGAACGTCAGTTGACATTTGTAGGTAGATCATCAGTTTTAGAGCTAAAATAAGCATGTTTAAAGTGATTTTCATGCTTCCAGGGGCCCGGGAAGTGAATTAAATACCATTTGGAGGCATTTAATGTTCAAGCAAAAACAGGTGATTTTTGACAAAAGAGATAACCCCCCCATTACGTCATGCTTCAGAAAGGTGAAAAATGGTCCGTTTTCAAATGTTTTATTTTTGAACGTCAGTTCACATTTGTAGGTAGATCATCAGTTTTAGAGCTAAAATTAGCATGTTTAAAGTGATTTTCATGCTTCCAGGGGCCCGGGAAGTGAATTAAATACCATTTGGAGGCATTTAATGTTCAAGCAAAAACAGGTGATTTTTGACAAAAGAGATAACACCCCCCCATTGCGTCATGCTTCAGAAAGGTGAAAAATTGTCCGTTTTCAAATGTTTTATTTTTGAAAGTCAGTTCACATTTGTAGGTAGATCATCAGTTTTAGAGCTAAAATTAGCATGTTTAAAGTGATTTTCATGCTTCCAGGGGCCCGGGAAGTGAATTAAATACCATTTGGAGGCTTTTAATGTTCAAGCAAAAACAGGTGATTTTTGACAAAAGAGATAACACCCCCCCATTACGTCATGCTTCAGAAAGGTGAAAAATGGTCCGTTTTCAAATGTTTTATTTTTGAACGTCAGTTCACATTTGTAGGTAGATCATCAGTTTTAGGGCTAAAATTAGCATGTTTAAAGTGATTTTCATGCTTCCAGGGGCCCGGGAAGTGAATTAAATACCATTTGGAGGCATTTAATGTTCAAGCAAAAACAGGTGATTTTTGACAAAAGAGATAACACCCCCCCATTACGTCATGCTTCAGAAAGGTGAAAAATTGTCCGTTTTCAAATGTTTTATTTTTGAAAGTCAGTTCACATTTGTAGGTAGATCATCAGTTTTAGAGCTAAAATTAGCATGTTTAAAGTGATTTTCATGCTTCCAGGGGCCCGGGAAGTGAATTAAATACCATTTGGAGGCATTTAATGTTCAAGCAAAAACAGGTGATTTTTGACAAAAGAGATAACCCCCCCCCATTACGTCATGCTGCAGAAAGGTGAAAAATGGTCCGTTTTCAAATGTTTTATTTTTTAACGTCAGTTCACATTTGTAGGTAGATCATCAGTTTTAGAGCTAAAATTAGCATGTTTAAAGTGATTTTCATGCTTCCAGGTGCCCAAAACACAAGATTTGTGAAATGGTTAAAAGTGCATGAAAATGGCCAATTTACTCACTCTGAGGTCCCAAAAAGTGTTTCTTCACCCCGGGAAGTGAATTAAATACCATTTGGAGGCATTTAATGTTCAAGCCAAAACATGTGATTTTTGACAAAAGAGATAACACCCCCCCATTACGTCATGCTTCAGAAAGGTGAAAAATGGTCCGTTTTCAAATGTTTTATTTTTGAACGTCAGTTCACATTTGTAGGTAGATCATCAGTTTTAGAGCTAAAATTAGCATGTTTAAAGTGATTTTCATGCTTCCAGGGGCCCGGGAAGTGAATTAAATACCATTTGGAGGCATTTAATGTTCAAGCAAAAACAGGTGATTTTTGACAAAAGAGATAACACCCCCCCATTGCGTCATGCTTCAGAAAGGTGAAAAATTTTCCGTTTTCAAATGTTTTATTTTTGAAAGTCAGTTCACATTTGTAGGTAGATCATCAGTTTTAGAGCTAAAATTAGCATGTTTAACGTGATTTTCATGCTTCCAGGGGCCCGGGAAGTGAATTAAATACCATTTGGAGGCATTTAATGTTCAAGCAAAAACAGGTGATTTTTGACAAAAGAGATAACACCCCCCCCATTACGTCATGCTTCAGAAAGGTGAAAAATTGTCCGTTTTCAAATGTTTTATTTTTGAAAGTCAGTTCACATTTGTAGGTAGATCATCAGTTTTAGAGCTAAAATTAGCATGTTTAAAGTGATTTTCATGCTTCCAGGGGCCCGGGAAGTGAATTAAATACCATTTGGAGGCATTTAATGTTCAAGCAAAAACAGGTGATTTTTGACAAAAGAGATAACACCCCCTCATTACGTCATGCTGCAGAAAGGTGAAAAATGGTCCGTTTTCAAATGTTTTATTTTTTAACGTCAGTTCACATTTGTAGGTAGATCATCAGTTTTAGAGCTAAAATTAGCATGTTTAAAGTGATTTTCATGCTTCCAGGGGCCCAAAACACAAGATTTGTGGAATGGTTAAAAGTGCATGAAAATGGCCAATTTACTCACTCTGAGGTCTCAAAAAGTGTTTCTTCACCCCGGGAAGTGAATTAAATACCATTTGGAGGCAATTAATGTTCAAGCAAAAACAGGTGATTTTTGACAAAAGAGATAACACCCCCCCATTATGTCATGCTTCAGAAAGGTGAAAAATGGTCCGTTTTCAAATGTTTTATTTTTGAACGTCAGTTCACATTTGTAGGTAGATCATCAGTTTTAGAGCTAAAATAAGCATGTTTAAAGTGATTTTCATGCTTCCAGGGGCCCGGGAAGTGAATTAAATACCATTTGGAGGCATTTAATGTTCAAGCAAAAACAGTTGATTTTTGACCAAAGAGATAGCACCCCCCCCCATTACGTCATGCTGCAGAAAGGTGAAAAATGGTCTGTTTTCAAATGTTTTATTTTTTAACGTCAGTTCACATTTGTAGGTAGATCATCAGTTTTAGAGCTAAAATTAGCATGTTTAAAGTGATTTTCATGCTTCCAGGGGCCCAAAACACAAGATTTGTGAAATGGTTAAAAGTGCATGAAAATGGCCAATTTACTCACTCTGAGGTCTCAAAAGGTGTTTCTTCACCCCGGGAAGTGAATTAAATACCATTTGGAGGCATTTAATGTTCAAGCAAAAACATGTGATTTTTGACAAAAGAGATAACACCCCCCGATTACGTCATGCTTCAGAAAGGTGAAAAATGGTCCGTTTTCAAATGTTTTATTTTTGAACGTCAGTTCACATTTGTAGGTAGATCATCAGTTTTAGAGCTAAAATTAGCATGTTTAAAGTGATTTTCATGCTTCCAGGGGCCCGGGAAGTGAATTAAATAGCATTTGGAGGCATTTAATGTTCAAGCAAAAACAGGTGATTTTTGACAAAAGAGATAACACCCACCCCCATTACGTCATGCTTCAGAAAGGTGAAAAATTGTCCGTTTTCAAATGTTTTATTTTTGAAAGTCAGTTCACATTTGTAGGTAGATCATCAGTTTTAGAGCTAAAATTAGCATGTTTAAAGTGATTTTCATGCTTCCAGGGGCCCGGGAAGTGAATTAAATACCATTTGGAGGCATTTAATGTTCAAGCAAAAACAGGTGATTTTTGACAAAAGAGATAACACCCCCCCATTACGTCATGCTGCAGAAAGGTGAAAAATGGTCCGTTTTCAAATGTTTTATTTTTTAACGTCAGTTCACATTTGTAGGTAGATCGTCAGTTTTAGAGCTAAAATTAGCATGTTTAAAGTGATTTTCATGCTTCCAGGGGCCCAAAACACAAGATTTGTGGAATGGTTAAAAGTGCATGAAAATGGCCAATTTACTCACTCTGAGGTCTCAAAAAGTGTTTCTTCACCCCGGGAAGTGAATTAAATACCATTTGGAGGCAATTAATGTTCAAGCAAAAACATGTGATTTTTGACAAAAGAGATAACACCCCCCCATTACGTCATGCTTCAGAAAGGTGAAAAATGGTCAGTTTTCAAATGTTTTATTTTTGAACGTCAGTTCACATTTGTAGGTAGATCATCAGTTTTAGAGCTAAAATTAGCATGTTTAAAGTGATTTTCATGCTTCCAGGGGCCCGGGAAGTGAATTAAATACCATTTGGAGGCATTTAATGTTCAAGCAAAAACAGGTGATTTTTGACAAAAGAGATAACACCCCCCCATTACGTCATGCTGCATAAAGGTGAAAAATGGTCAGTTTTCAAATGTTTTATTTTTTAACGTCAGTTCACATTTGTAGGTAGATCATCAGTTTTAGAGCTAAAATTAGCATGTTTAAAGTGATTTTCATGCTTCCAGGGGCCCAAAACACAAGATTTGTGAAATGGTTAAAAGTGCATGAAAATTGCCAATTTACTCACTCTGAGGTCTCAAAAAGTGTTTCTTCACCCCGGGAAGTGAATTAAATACCATTTGGAGGCATTTAATGTTCAAGCAAAAACATGTGATTTTTGACAAAAGAGATAACCCCCCCCCCATTACGTCATGCTTCAGAAAGGTGAAAAATGGTCCGTTTTCAAATGTTTTATTTTTGAACATCAGTTCACATTTGTAAGTAGATCATCAGTTTTAGAGCTAAAAGTAGCATGTTTAAAGTGATTTTCATGCTTCCAGGGGCCCAAAACACAAGATTTGTGAAATGGTTAAAAGTGCATGAAAATGGCCAATTTACTCACTCTGAGGTCTCAAAAAGTGTTTCTTCACCCCGGGAAGTGAATTAAATACCATTTGGAGGCATTTAATGTTCAAGCAAAAACAGGTGATTTTTGACAAAAGAGATAACACCCCCCCATTACGTCATGCTTCAGAAAGGTGAAAAATGGTCCGTTTTCAAATGTTTTATTTTTGAACGTCAGTTCACATTTGTAGGTAGATCATCAGTTTTAGAGCTAAAATTAGCATGTTTAAAGTGATTGTCATGCTTCCAGGGGCCCGGGAAGTGAATTAAATACCATTTGTAGGCATTTAATGTTCAAGCAAAAACAGGTGATTTTTTACAAAAGAGATAACACCCCCCCCATTACGTCATGCTTCAGAAAGGTGAAAAATTGTCCGTTTTCAAATGTTTTATTTTTGAAAGTCAGTTTACATTTGTAGGTAGATCATCAGTTTTAGAGCTAAAATTAGCATGTTTAAAGTGATTTTCATGCTTCCAGGGGCCCGGGAAGTGAATTAAATACCATTTGGAGGCATTTAATGTTCAAGCAAAAACAGGTGATTTTTGACAAAAGAGATAACACCCCCATTACGTCATGCTGCAGAAAGTTGAAAAATGGTCCGTTTTCAAATGTTTTATTTTTTAACGTCAGTTCACATTTGTAGGTAGATCATCAGTTTTAGAGCTAAAATTAGCATGTTTAAAGTGATTTTCATGCTTCCAGGGGCCCAAAACACAAGATTTGTGAAATGGTTAAAAGTGCATGAAAATGGCCAATTTACTCACTCTGAGGTCTCAAAAAGTGTTTCTTCACCCCGGGAAGTGAATTAAATACCATTTGGAGGCATTTAATGTTCAAGCAAAAACAGGTGATTTTTGACAAAAGAGATAACACCCCCCATTACGTCATGCTTCAGAAAGGTGAAAAATGGTCCGTTTTCAAATGTTTTATTTTTGAACGTCAGTTCACATTTGTAGGTAGATCATCAGTTTTAGAGCTAAAATTAGCATGTTTAAAGTGATTTTCATGCTTCCAGGGGCCCGGGAAGTGAATTAAATACCATTTGGAGGCATTTAATGTTCAAGCAAAAACAGGTGATTTTTGACAAAAGAGATAACACCCCCCCATTACGTCATGACGAGAAAGGTGAAAAATGGTCCGTTTTCAAATGTTTTATTTTTTAACGTCAGTTCACATTTGTAGGTAGATCATCAGTTTTAGAGCTAAAAGTAGCATGTTTAAAGTGATTTTCATGCTTCCAGGGGCCCAAAACACAAGATTTGTGAAATGGTTAAAAGTGCATGAAAATGGCCAATTTACTCACTCTGAGGTCTCAAAAAGTGTTTCTTCACCCCGGGAAGTGAATTAAATACCATTTGGAGGCATTTAATGTTCAAGCAAAAACAGGTGATTTTTGACAAAAGAGATAACACCCCCCCCATTACGTCATGCTTCAGAAAGGTGAAAAATTGTCAGTTTTCAAATGTTTTATTTTTGAAAGTCAGTTCACATTTGTAGGTAGATCATCAGTTTTAGAGCTAAAATTAGCATGTTTAAAGTGATTTTCATGCTTCCAGGGGCCCGGGAAGTGAATTAAATACCATTTGGAGGCATTTAATGTTCAAGCAAAAACTGGTGATTTTTGACAAAAGAGATAACACCCCCCCATTACGTCATGCTGCAGAAAGGTGAAAAATGGTCCGTTTTGAAATGTTTTATTTTTTAACGTCAGTTCACATTTGTAGGTAGATCATCAGTTTTAGAGCTAAAATTAGCATGTTTAAAGTGATTTTCATGCGTCCAGGGGCCCAAAACACAAGATTTGTGAAATGGTTAAAAGTGCATGAAAATGGCAATTTACTCGCTCTGAGGTCTCAAAAAGTGTTTCTTCACCCCGGGAAGTGAATTAAATACCATTTGGAGGCATTTAATGTTCAAGCAAAAACAGGTGATTTTTGACAAAAGAGATAACACCCCCCCATTGCGTCATGCTTCAGAAAGGTGAAAAATTGTCAGTTTTCAAATGTTTTATTTTTGAAAGTCAGTTCACATTTGTAGGTAGATCATCAGTTTTAGAGCTAAAATTAGCATGTTTAAAGTGATTTTCATGCTTCCAGGGGCCCGGGAAGTGAATTAAATATCATTTGGAGGCATTTAATGTTCAAGCAAAAACAGGTGATTTTTGACAAAAGAGATAACACCCCCCCATTACGTCATGCTTCAGAAAGGTGAAAAATGGGCCGTTTTCAAATGTTTTATTTTTTAACGTCAGTTCACATTTGTAGGTAGATCATCAGTTTTAGAGCTAAAATTAGCATGTTTAAAGTGATTTTCATGCTTCCAGGGGCCCAAAACACAAGATTTGTGGAATGGTTAAAAGTGCATGAAAATGGCCAATTTACTCACTCTGAGGTCTCAAAAAGTGTTTCTTCACCCCGGGAAGTGAATTAAATACCATTTGGAGGCAATTAATGTTCAAGCAAAAACAGGTGATTTTTGACAAAAGAGATAACACCCCCCCATTACGTCATGCTTCAGAAAGGTGAAAAATGGTCCGTTTTCAAATGTTTTATTTTTGAACGTCAGTTGACATTTGTAGGTAGATCATCAGTTTTAGAGCTAAAATAAGCATGTTTAAAGTGATTTTCATGCTTCCAGGGGCCCGGGAAGTGAATTAAATACCATTTGGAGGCATTTAATGTTCAAGCAAAAACAGGTGATTTTTGACAAAAGAGATAACCCCCCCATTACGTCATGCTTCAGAAAGGTGAAAAATGGTCCGTTTTCAAATGTTTTATTTTTGAACGTCAGTTCACATTTGTAGGTAGATCATCAGTTTTAGAGCTAAAATTAGCATGTTTAAAGTGATTTTCATGCTTCCAGGGGCCCGGGAAGTGAATTAAATACCATTTGGAGGCATTTAATGTTCAAGCAAAAACAGGTGATTTTTGACAAAAGAGATAACACCCCCCCATTGCGTCATGCTTCAGAAAGGTGAAAAATTGTCCGTTTTCAAATGTTTTATTTTTGAAAGTCAGTTCACATTTGTAGGTAGATCATCAGTTTTAGAGCTAAAATTAGCATGTTTAAAGTGATTTTCATGCTTCCAGGGGCCCGGGAAGTGAATTAAATACCATTTGGAGGCTTTTAATGTTCAAGCAAAAACAGGTGATTTTTGACAAAAGAGATAACACCCCCCCATTACGTCATGCTTCAGAAAGGTGAAAAATGGTCCGTTTTCAAATGTTTTATTTTTGAACGTCAGTTCACATTTGTAGGTAGATCATCAGTTTTAGGGCTAAAATTAGCATGTTTAAAGTGATTTTCATGCTTCCAGGGGCCCGGGAAGTGAATTAAATACCATTTGGAGGCATTTAATGTTCAAGCAAAAACAGGTGATTTTTGACAAAAGAGATAACACCCCCCCATTACGTCATGCTTCAGAAAGGTGAAAAATTGTCCGTTTTCAAATGTTTTATTTTTGAAAGTCAGTTCACATTTGTAGGTAGATCATCAGTTTTAGAGCTAAAATTAGCATGTTTAAAGTGATTTTCATGCTTCCAGGGGCCCGGGAAGTGAATTAAATACCATTTGGAGGCATTTAATGTTCAAGCAAAAACAGGTGATTTTTGACAAAAGAGATAACCCCCCCCCATTACGTCATGCTGCAGAAAGGTGAAAAATGGTCCGTTTTCAAATGTTTTATTTTTTAACGTCAGTTCACATTTGTAGGTAGATCATCAGTTTTAGAGCTAAAATTAGCATGTTTAAAGTGATTTTCATGCTTCCAGGTGCCCAAAACACAAGATTTGTGAAATGGTTAAAAGTGCATGAAAATGGCCAATTTACTCACTCTGAGGTCCCAAAAAGTGTTTCTTCACCCCGGGAAGTGAATTAAATACCATTTGGAGGCATTTAATGTTCAAGCAAAAACATGTGATTTTTGACAAAAGAGATAACACCCCCCCATTACGTCATGCTTCAGAAAGGTGAAAAATGGTCCGTTTTCAAATGTTTTATTTTTGAACGTCAGTTCACATTTGTAGGTAGATCATCAGTTTTAGAGCTAAAATTAGCATGTTTAAAGTGATTTTCATGCTTCCAGGGGCCCGGGAAGTGAATTAAATACAATTTGGAGGCATTTAATGTTCAAGCAAAAACAGGTGATTTTTGACAAAAGAGATAACACCCCCCCATTACGTCATGCTGCAGAAAGGTGAAAAATGGTCCGTTTTCAAATGTTTTATTTTTTAACGTCAGTTCACATTTGTAGGTAGATCATCAGTTTTAGAGCTAAAATTAGCATGTTTAAAGTGATTTTCATGCTTCCAGGGGCCCAAAACACAAGATTTGTGAAATGGTTAAAAGTGCATGAAAATGGCCAATTTACTCACTCTGAGGTCTCAAAAAGTGTTTCTTCACCCCGGGAAGTGAATTAAATACCATTTGGAGGCATTTAACGTTCAAGCAAAAACAGGTGATTTTTGACAAAAGAGATAACACCCCCCCATTACGTCATGCTTCAGAAAGGTGAAAAATGGTCCGTTTTCAAATGTTTTATTTTTGAACGTCAGTTCACATTTGTAGGTAGATCATCAGTTTTAGAGCTAAAATTAGCATGTTTAAAGTGATTTTCATGCTTCCAGGGGCCCGGGAAGTGAATTAAATACCATTTGTAGGCATTTAATGTTCAAGCAAAAACAGGTGATTTTTGACAAAAGAGATAACACCCCCCCCATTATGTCATGCTTCAGAAAGGTGAAAAATTGTCCTTTTTCAAATGTTTTATTTTTTAACGTCAGTTCACATTTGTAGGTAGATCATCAGTTTTAGAGCTAAAATTAGCATGTTTAAAGTGATTTTCATGCTTCCAGGGGCCCAGGAAGTGAATTAAATACCATTTGGAGGCATTTAATGTTCAAGCAAAAACAGGTGATTTTTGACAAAAGAGATAACACCCCCCCATTACGTCATGCTGCAGAAAGGTGAAAAATGGTCCGTTTTCAAATGTTTTATTTTTTAACGTCAGTTCACATTTGTAGGTAGATCATCAGTTTTAGAGCTAAAATTAGCATGTTTAAAGTGATTTTCATGCTTCCAGGGGCCCAAAACACAAGATTTGTGAAATGGTTAAAAGTGCATGAAAATGGCCAATTTACTCACTCCGAGGTCTCAAAAAGTGTTTCTTCACCCCGGGAAGTGAATTAAATACCATTTGGAGGCATTTAATGTTCAAGCAAAAACAGGTGATTTTTGACAAAAGAGATAACACCCCCCATTACGTCATGCTGCAGAAAGGTGAAAAATGGTCCGTTTTCAAATGTTTTATTTTTTAACGTCAGTTCACATTTGTAGGTAGATCATCAGTTTTAGAGCTAAAAGTAGCATGTTTAAAGTGATTTTCATGCTTCCAGGGGCCCAAAACACAAGATTTGTGAAATGGTTAAAAGTGCATGAAAATGGCCAATTTACTCACTCTGAGGTCTCAAAAAGTGTTTCTTCACCCCGGGAAGTGAATTAAATACCATTTGGAGGCATTTAATGTTCAAGCAAAAACAGGTGATTTTTGACAAAAGAGATAACACCCCCCCATTACGTCATGCTTCAGAAAGGTGAAAAATTGTCCGTTTTCAAATGTTTTATTTTTGAAAGTCAGTTCACATTTGTAGGTAGATCATCAGTTTTAGAGCTAAAATTAGCATGTTTAAAGTGATTTTCATGCTTCCAGGGGCCCGGGAAGTGAATTAAATACCATTTGGAGGCATTTAATGTTCAAGCAAAAACAGGTGATTTTTGACAAAAGAGATAACACCCCCCCCCATTACGTCATGCTGCAGAAAGGTGAAAAATGGTCCGTTTTGAAATGTTTTATTTTTTAACGTCAGTTCACATTTGTAGGTAGATCATCAGTTTTAGAGCTAAAATTAGCATGTTTAAAGTGATTTTCATGCTTCCAGGGGCCCAAAACACAAGATTTGTGAAATGGTTAAAAGTGCATGAAAATGGCAATTTACTCGCTCTGAGGTCTCAAAAAGTGTTTCTTCACCCCAGGAAGTAAATTAAATACCATTTGGAGGCATTTAATGTTCAAGCAAAAACAGGTGATTTTTGACAAAAGAGATAACACCCCCCATTACGTCATGCTTCAGAAAGGTGAAAAATTGTCCGTTTTCAAATGTTTTATTTTTTAACGTCAGTTCACATTTGTAGGTAGATCATCAGTTTTAGAGCTAAAATTTGCATGTTTAAAGTGATTTTCATGCTTCCAGGGGCCCGGGAAGTGAATTAAATACCATTTGGAGGCATTTAACGTTCAAGCAAAAACAGGTGATTTTTGACAAAAGAGATAACACCCCCCCATTACGTCATGCTTCAGAAAGGTGAAAAATTGTCCGTTTTCAAATGTTTTATTTTTGAAAGTCAGTTCACATTTGTAGGTAGATCATCAGTTTTAGAGCTAAAATAAGCATGTTTAAAGTGATTTTCATGCTTCCAGGGGCCCGGGAAGTGAATTAAATACCATTTGGAGGCATTTAATGTTCAAGCAAAAACAGGTGATTTTTGACAAAAGAGATAACACCCCCCCCATTACGTCATGCTGCAGAAAGGTGAAAAATGGTCCATTTTCAAATGTTTTATTTTTTAACGTCAGTTCACATTTGTAGGTAGATCATCAGTTTTAGAGCTAAAATTAGCATGTTTAAAGTGATTTTCATGCTTCCAGGGGCCCAAAACACAAGACTTGTGAAATGGTTAAAAGTGCATGAAAATGGCCAATTTACTCACTCTGAGGTCTCAAAAAGTGTTTCTTCACCCCGGGAAGTGAATTAAATACCATTTGGAGGCATTTAATGTTCAAGCAAAAACAGGTGATTTTTGACAAAAGAGATAACACCCCCCCATTGCGTCATGCTTCAGAAAGGTGAAAAATTGTCCGTTTTCAAATGTTTTATTTTTTAACGTCAGTTCACATTTGTAGGTAGATCATCAGTTTTAGAGCTAAAATTAGCATGTTTAAAGTGATTTTCATGCTTCCAGGTGCCCAAAACACAAGATTTGTGAAATGGTTAAAAGTGCATGAAAATGGCCAATTTACTCACTCTGAGGTCTCAAAAAGTGTTTCTTCAACCCGGGAAGTGAATTAAATACCATTTGGAGGCAATTCATGTTCAAGCAAAAACAGGTGATTTTTGACAAAAGAGATAACACCCCCCCATTACGTCATGCTTCAGAAAGGTGAAAAATGGTCCGTTTTCAAATGTTTTATTTTTTAACGTCAGTTCACATTTGTAGGTAGATCATCAGTTTTAGAGCTAAAATAAGCATGTTTAAAGTGATTTTCATGCTTCCAGGGGCCCGGGAAGTGAATTAAATACCATTTGGAGGCATTTAATGTTCAAGCAAAAACAGGTGATTTTTGACAAAAGAGATAATCCCCCCATTACGTCATGCTTCAGAAAGGTGAAAAATGGTCCGTTTTCAAATGTTTTATTTTTGAACGTCAGTTCACATTTGTAGGTAGATCATCAGTTTTAGAGCTAAAATTAGCATGTTTAAAGTGATTTTCATGCTTCCAGGGGCCCGGGAAGTGAATTAAATACCATTTGGAGGCATTTAATGTTCAAGCAAAAACAGGTGATTTTTGACAAAAGAGATAACACCCCCCCATTGTGTCATGCTTCAGAAAGGTGAAAAATTGTCCGTTTTCAAATGTTTTATTTTTGAAAGTCAGTTCACATTTGTAGGTAGATCATCAGTTTTAGAGCTAAAATTTGCATGTTTAAAGTGATTTTCATGCTTCCAGGGGCCCGGGAAGTGAATTAAATACCATTTGGAGGCATTTAATGTTCAAGCAAAAACAGGTGATTTTTGACAAAAGAGATAACACCCCCCATTACGTCATGCTTCAGAAAGGTGAAAAATGGTCCGTTTTCAAATGTTTTATTTTTGAACGTCAGTTCACATTTGTAGGTAGATCATCAGTTTTAGAGCTAAAATTTGCATGTTTAAAGTGATTTTCATGCTTCCAGGGGCCCGGGAAGTGAATTAAATACCATTTGGAGGCATTTAATGTTCAAGCAAAAACAGGTGATTTTTGACAAAAGAGATAACACCCCCCCATTGTGTCATGCTTCAGAAAGGTGAAAAATTGTCCGTTTTCAAATGTTTTATTTTTGAAAGTCAGTTCACATTTGTAGGTAGATCATCAGTTTTAGAGCTAAAATAAGCATGTTTAAAGTGATTTTCATGCTTCCAGGGGCCCGGGAAGTGAATTAAATACCATTTGAAGGCATTTAATGTTCAAGCAAAAACAGGTGATTTTTGACAAAAGAGATAACACCCCCCCCATTACGTCATGCTGCAGAAAGGTGAAAAATGGTCCATTTTCAAATGTTTTATTTTTTAACGTCAGTTCACATTTGTAGGTAGATCATCAGTTTTAGAGCTAAAATTAGCATGTTTAAAGTGATTTTCATGCTTCCAGGGGCCCAAAACACAAGATTTGTGAAATGGTTAAAAGTGCATGAAAATGGCCAATTTACTCACTCTGAGGTCTCAAAAAGTGTTTCTTCACCCCGGGAAGTGAATTAAATACCATTTGGAGGCATTTAATGTTCAAGCAAAAACAGGTGATTTTTGACAAAAGAGATAACACCCCCCATTACGTCATGCTTCAGAAAGGTGAAAAATGGTCCGTTTTCAAATGTTTTATTTTTGAACGTCAGTTCACATTTGTAGGTAGATCATCAGTTTTAGAGCTACAATTAGCATGTTTAAAGTGATTTTCATGCTTCCAGGGGCCCGGGAAGTGAATTAAATACCATTTGGAGGCATTTAATGTTCAAGCAAAAACAGGTGATTTTTGACAAAAGAGATAACACCCCCCCATTACGTCATGCTTCAGAAAGGTGAAAAATTGTCCGTTTTCAAATGTTTTATTTTTGAAAGTCAGTTCACATTTGTAGGTAGATCATCAGTTTTAGAGCTAAAATTAGCATGTTTAAAGTTATTTTCATGCTTCCAGGGGCCCGGGAAGTGAATTAAATACCATTTGGAGGCATTTAATGTTCAAGCAAAAACAGGTGATTTTTGACAAAAGAGATAACACCCCCCTATTACGTCATGCTTCAGAAAGGTGAAAAATGGTCCGTTTTCAAATGTTTTATTTTTGAAAGTCAGTTCACATTTGTAGGTAGATCATCAGTTTTAGAGCTAAAATTAGCATGTTTAAAGTGATTTTCATGCTTCCAGGGGCCCGGGAAGTGAATTAAATACCATTTGGAGGCATTTAATGTTCAAGCAAAAACAGGTGATTTTTGACAAAAGGGATAACACCCCCCCATTACGTCATGCTGCAGAAAGGTGAAAAATGGTCCGTTTTCAAATGTTTTATTTTTTAACGTCAGTTCACATTTGTAGGTAGATCATCAGTTTTAGAGCTAAAATTAGCATGTTTAAAGTGATTTTCATGCTTCCAGGGGCCCAAAACACAAAATTTGTGGAATGGTTAAAAGTGCATGAAAATGGCCAATTTACTCACTCTGAGGTCTCAAAAAGTGTTTCTTCACCCCGGGAAGGGAATTAAATACCATTTGGAGGCATTTAATGTTCAAGCAAAAACAGGTGATTTTTGACAAAAGAGATAACACCCCCCATTACGTCATGCTTCAGAAAGGTGAAAAATGGTCCGTTTTCAAATGTTTTATTTTTGAACGTCAGTTCACACTTGTAGGTAGATCATCAGTTTTAGAGCTAAAATAAGCATGTTTAAAGTGATTTTCATGCTTCCAGGGGCCCAGGAAGTGAATTAAATACCATTTGGAGGCATTTAACCCCTTCCACACTCATGACGAGCTGGGCTCGTCATGCAGTAGCCTCCCAGCACGCTCATGACGAGCCCAGCTCGTCATGAATAATGGGTTTTTGCATATTCCAGCACAGGGCTGGAACTCATCGAGCATCGATGTGGTTAATGTTCAAGCAAAAACAGGTGATTTTTGACAAAAGAGATATCACCCCCCATTACGTCATGCTGCAGAAAGGTGAAAAATGGTCCGTTTTCAAATGTTTTATTTTTTAACGTCAGTTCACATTTGTAGGTAGATCATCAGTTTTAGAGCTAAAATTAGCATGTTTAAAGTGATTTTCATGCTTCCAGGGGCCCAAAACACAAGATTTGTGAAATGGTTAAAAGTGCATGAAAATGGCCAATTTACTCACTCTGATGTCTCAAAAAGTGTTTCTTCACCCCGGGAAGTGAATTAAATACCATTTGGAGGCATTTAATGTTCAAGCAAAAACAGGTGATTTTTGACAAAAGAGATACACCCCCCCATTACGTCATGCTTCAGAAAGGTGAAAAATGGTCCGTTTTCAAATGTTTTATTTTTGAACGTCAGTTCACATTTGTAGGTAGATCATCAGTTTTAGAGCTACAAGTAGCATGTTTAAAGTGATTTTCATGCTTCCAGGGGCCCGGGAAGTGAATTAAATACCATTTGGAGGCATTTAATGTTCAAGCAAAAACAGGTGATTTTTGACAAAAGAGATAACACCCCCCCATTACGTCATGCTTCAGAAAGGTGAAAAATTGTCCGTTTTCAAATGTTTTATTTTTGAAAGTCAGTTCACATTTGTAGGTAGATCATCAGTTTTAGAGCTAAAATTAGCATGTTTAAAGTGATTTTCATGCTTCCAGGGGCCCGGGAAGTGAATTAAATACCATTTGGAGGCATTTAATGTTCAAGCAAAAACAGGTGATTTTTGACAAAAGAGATAACACCCCCCATTACGTCATGCTTCAGAAAGGTGAAAAATGGTCAGTTTTCAAATGTTTTATTTTTGAACGTCAGTTCACATTTGTAGGTAGATCATCAGTTTTAGAGCTAAAATAAGCATGTTTAAAGTGATTTTCATGCTTCCAGGGGCCCGGGAAGTGAATTAAATACCATTTGGAGGCATTTAATGTTCAAGCAAAAACAGGTGATTTTTGACAAAAGGGATAACACCCCCCCATTACGTCATGCTTCAGAAAGGTGAAAAATGGTCCGTTTTCAAATGTTTTATTTTTGAACGTCAGTTCACATTTGTAGGTAGATCATCAGTTTTAGAGCTAAAATTAGCATGTTTAAAGTGATTTTCATGCTTCCAGGGGCCCGGGAAGTGAATTAAATACCATTTGGAGGCATTTAATGTTCAAGCAAAAACAGGTGATTTTTGACAAAAGAGATAACACCCCCCCATTACGTCATGCTTCAGAAAGGTGAAAAATGGTCCGTTTTCAAATGTTTTATTTTTGAACGTCAGTTCACATTTGTAGGTAGATCATCAGTTTTAGAGCTAAAATAAGCATGTTTAAAGTGATTTTCATGCTTCCAGGGGCCCGGGAAGTGAATTAAATACCATTTGGAGGCATTTAATGTTCAAGCAAAAACAAGTGATTTTTGACAAAAGAGATAACACCCCCCCATTACGTCATGCTGCAGAAAGGTGAAAAATGGTCCGTTTTCAAATGTTTTATTTTTGAAAGTCAGTTCACATTTGTAGGTAGATCATCAGTTTTAGAGCTAAAATTAGCATGTTTAAAGTGATTTTCATGCTTCCAGGGGCCCGGGAAGTGAATTAAATACCATTTGGAGGCATTTAATGTTCAAGCAAAAACAGGTGATTTTTGACAAAAGAGATAACACCCCCCCCATTACGTCATGCTGCAGAAAGGTGAAAAATGGTCCGTTTTCAAATGTTTTATTTTTTAACGTCAGTTCACATTTGTAGGTAGATCATCAGTTTTAGAGCTAAAATTAGCATGTTTAAAGTGATTTTCATGCTTCCAGGGGCCCAAAACACAAGATTTGTGAAATGGTTAAAAGTGCATGAAAATGGCCAATTTACTCACTCTGAGGTCTCAAAAAGTGTTTCTTCACCCCGGGAATTGAATTAAATACCATTTGGAGGCATTTAATGTTCAAGCAAAAACAGGTGATTTTTGACAAAAGAGATAACACCCCCCCATTACGTCACGCTTCAGAAAGGTGAAAAATGGTCCGTTTCCAAATGTTTTATTTTTGAACGTCAGTTCACATTTGTAGGTAGATCATCAGTTTTAGAGCAAAAATTAGCATGTTTAAAGTGATTTTCATGCTTCCAGGGCCCCGGGAAGTGAATTAAATACCATTTGGAGGCATTTAATGTTCAAGCAAAAACAGGTGATTTTTGACAAAAGAGATAACACCCCCCCCATTACGTCAGGCTTCAGAAAGGTGAACATTTTTTCGTTTTCAAATGTTTTATTTTTGAAAGTCAGTTCACATTTGTAGGTAGATCATCAGTTTTAGAGCTAAAATTAGCATGTTTAAAGTGATTTTCATGCTTCCAGGGGCCCGGGAAGTGAATTAAATACCATTTGGAGGCATTTAATGTTCAAGCAAAAACAGGTGATTTTTGACAAAAGAGATAACACCCCCCCATTACGTCATGCTTCAGAAAGGTGAAAAATTGTCCGTTTTCAAATGTTTTATTTTTGAAAGTCAGTTCACATTTGTAGGTAGATCATCAGTTTTAGAGCTAAAATTAGCATGTTTAAAGTGATTTTCATGCTTCCAGGGGCCCGGGAAGTGAATTAAATACCATTTGGAGGCATTTAATGTTCAAGCAAAAACAGGTGATTTTTGACAAAAGAGATAACACCCCCCCCCATTACGTCATGCTGCAGAATGGTGAAAAATGGTCCGTTTTGAAATGTTTTATTTTTTAACGTCAGTTCACATTTGTAGGTAGATCATCAGTTTTAGAGCTAAAATTTGCATGTTTAAATTGATTTTCATGCTTCCAGGGGCCCAAAACACAAGATTTGTGATATGGTTAAAAGTGCATGAAAATGGCAATTTACTCGCTCTGAGGTCTCAAAAAGTGTTTCTTCACCCCAGGAAGTGAATTAAATACCATTTGGAGGCATTTAATGTTCAAGCAAAAACAGGTGATTTTTGACAAAAGAGATAACACCCCCCATTACGTCATGCTTCAGAAAGGTGAAAAATTGTCCGTTTTCAAATGTTTTATTTTTTAACGTCAGTTCACATTTGTAGGTAGATCATCAGTTTTAGAGCTAAAATTTGCATGTTTAAAGTGATTTTCATGCTTCCAGGGGCCCGGGAAGTGAATTAAATACCATTTGGAGGCATTTAATGTTCAAGCAAAAACAGGTGATTTTTGACAAAAGAGATAACACCCCCCCATTACGTCATGCTTCAGAAAGGTGAAAAATTGTCCGTTTTCAAATGTTTTATTTTTGAAAGTCAGTTCACATTTGTAGGTAGATCATCAGTTTTAGAGCTAAAATAAGCATGTTTAAAGTGATTTTCATGCTTCCAGGGGCCCGGGAAGTGAATTAAATACCATTTGGAGGCATTTAATGTTCAAGCAAAAACAGGTGATTTTTGACAAAAGAGATAACACCCCCCCCATTACGTCATGCTGCAGAAAGGTGAAAAATGGTCCATTTTCAAATGTTTTATTTTTTAACGTCAGTTCACATTTGTAGGTAGATCATCAGTTTTAGAGCTAAAATTAGCATGTTTAAAGTGATTTTCATGCTTCCAGGGGCCCAAAACACAAGACTTGTGAAATGGTTAAAAGTGCATGAAAATGGCCAATTTACTCACTCTGAGGTCTCAAAAAGTGTTTCTTCACCCCGGGAAGTGAATTAAATACCATTTGGAGGCATTTAATGTTCAAGCAAAAATAGGTGATTTTTGACAAAAGAGATAACACCCCCCCATTGCGTCATGCTTCAGAAAGGTGAAAAATTGTCCGTTTTCAAATGTTTTATTTTTTAACGTCAGTTCACATTTGTAGGTAGATCATCAGTTTTAGAGCTAAAATTAGCATGTTTAAAGTGATTTTCATGCTTCCAGGTGCCCAAAACACAAGATTTGTGAAATGGTTAAAAGTGCATGAAAATGGCCAATTTACTCACTCTGAGGTCTCAAAAAGTGTTTCTTCAACCCGGGAAGTGAATTAAATACCATTTGGAGGCAATTCATGTTCAAGCAAAAACAGGTGATTTTTGACAAAAGAGATAACACCCCCCCATTACGTCATGCTTCAGAAAGGTGAAAAATGGTCCGTTTTCAAATGTTTTATTTTTGAACGTCAGTTCACATTTGTAGGTAGATCATCAGTTTTAGAGCTAAAATAAGCATGTTTAAAGTGATTTTCATGCTTCCAGGGGCCCGGGAAGTGAATTAAATACCATTTGGAGGCATTTAATGTTCAAGCAAAAACAGGTGATTTTTGACAAAAGAGATAATCCCCCCATTACGTCATGCTTCAGAAAGGTGAAAAATGGTCCGTTTTCAAATGTTTTATTTTTGAACGTCAGTTCACATTTGTAGGTAGATCATCAGTTTTAGAGCTAAAATTAGCATGTTTAAAGTGATTTTCATGCTTCCAGGGGCCCGGGAAGTGAATTAAATACCATTTGGAGGCATTTAATGTTCAAGCAAAAACAGGTGATTTTTGACAAAAGAGATAACACCCCCCCATTGTGTCATGCTTCAGAAAGGTGAAAAATTGTCCGTTTTCAAATGTTTTATTTTTGAAAGTCAGTTCACATTTGTAGGTAGATCATCAGTTTTAGAGCTAAAATTAGCATGTTTAAAGTGATTTTCATGCTTCCAGGGGCCCGGGAAGTGAATTAAATACCATTTGGAGGCATTTAATGTTCAAGCAAAAACAGGTGATTTTTGACAAAAGAGATAACACCCCCCATTACGTCATGCTTCAGAAAGGTGAAAAATGGTCCGTTTTCAAATGTTTTATTTTTGAACGTCAGTTCACATTTGTAGGTAGATCATCAGTTTTAGAGCTAAAATTTGCATGTTTAAAGTGATTTTCATGCTTCCAGGGGCCCGGGAAGTGAATTAAATACCATTTGGAGGCATTTAATGTTCAAGCAAAAACAGGTGATTTTTGACAAAAGAGATAACACCCCCCCATTGTGTCATGCTTCAGAAAGGTGAAAAATTGTCCGTTTTCAAATGTTTTATTTTTGAAAGTCAGTTCACATTTGTAGGTAGATCATCAGTTTTAGAGCTAAAATAAGCATGTTTAAAGTGATTTTCATGCTTCCAGGGGCCCGGGAAGTGAATTAAATACCATTTGGAGGCATTTAATGTTCAAGCAAAAACAGGTGATTTTTGACAAAAGAGATAACACCCCCCCCATTACGTCATGCTGCAGAAAGGTGAAAAATGGTCCATTTTCAAATGTTTTATTTTTTAACGTCAGTTCACATTTGTAGGTAGATCATCAGTTTTAGAGCTAAAATTAGCATGTTTAAAGTGATTTTCATGCTTCCAGGGGCCCAAAACACAAGATTTGTGAAATGGTTAAAAGTGCATGAAAATCGCCAATTTACTCACTCTGAGGTCTCAAAAAGTGTTTCTTCACCCCGGGAAGTGAATTAAATACCATTTGGAGGCATTTAATGTTCAAGCAAAAACAGGTGATTTTTGACAAAAGAGATAACACCCCCCATTACGTCATGCTTCAGAAAGGTGAAAAATGGTCCGTTTTCAAATGTTTTATTTTTGAACGTCAGTTCACATTTGTAGGTAGATCATCAGTTTTAGAGCTACAATTAGCATGTTTAAAGTGATTTTCATGCTTCCAGGGGCCCGGGAAGTGAATTAAATACCATTTGGAGGCATTTAATGTTCAAGCAAAAACAGGTGATTTTTGACAAAAGAGATAACACCCCCCCATTACGTCATGCTTCAGAAAGGTGAAAAATTGTCCGTTTTCAAATGTTTTATTTTTGAAAGTCAGTTCACATTTGTAGGTAGATCATCAGTTTTAGAGCTAAAATTAGCATGTTTAAAGTTATTTTCATGCTTCCAGGGGCCCGGGAAGTGAATTAAATACCATTTGGAGGCATTTAATGTTCAAGCAAAAACAGGTGATTTTTGACAAAAGAGATAACACCCCCCTATTACGTCATGCTTCAGAAAGGTGAAAAATGGTCCGTTTTCAAATGTTTTATTTTTGAAAGTCAGTTCACATTTGTAGGTAGATCATCAGTTTTAGAGCTAAAATTAGCATGTTTAAAGTGATTTTCATGCTTCCAGGGGCCCGGGAAGTGAATTAAATACCATTTGGAGGCATTTAATGTTTAAGCAAAAACAGGTGATTTTTGACAAAAGAGATAACACCCCCCCATTACGTCATGCTGCAGAAAGGTGAAAAATGGTCCGTTTTCAAATGTTTTATTTTTTAACGTCAGTTCACATTTGTAGGTAGATCATCAGTTTTAGAGCTAAAATTAGCATGTTTAAAGTGATTTTCATGCTTCCAGGGGCCCAAAACACAAGATTTGTGGAATGGTTAAAAGTGCATGAAAATGGCCAATTTACTCACTCTGAGGTCTCAAAAAGTGTTTCTTCACCCCGGGAAGGGAATTAAATACCATTTGGAGGCATTTAATGTTCAAGCAAAAACAGGTGATTTTTGACAAAAGAGATAACACCCCCCATTACGTCATGCTTCAGAAAGGTGAAAAATGGTCCGTTTTCAAATGTTTTATTTTTGAACGTCAGTTCACACTTGTAGGTAGATCATCAGTTTTAGAGCTAAAATAAGCATGTTTAAAGTGATTTTCATGCTTCCAGGGGCCCAGGAAGTGAATTAAATACCATTTGGAGGCATTTAACCCCTTCCACACTCATGACGAGCTGGGCTCGTCATGCAGTAGCCTCCCAGCACGCTCATGACGAGCCCAGCTCGTCATGAATAATGGGTTTTTGCATATTCCAGCACAGGGCTGGAACTCATCGAGCATCGATGTGGTTAATGTTCAAGCAAAAACAGGTGATTTTTGACAAAAGAGATATCACCCCCCCATTACGTCATGCTGCAGAAAGGTGAAAAATGGTCCGTTTTCAAATGTTTTATTTTTTAACGTCAGTTCACATTTGTAGGTAGATCATCAGTTTTAGAGCTAAAATTAGCATGTTTAAAGTGATTTTCGTGCTTCCAGGGGCCCAAAACACAAGATTTGTGAAATGGTTAAAAGTGCATGAAAATGGCCAATTTACTCACTCTGATGTCTCAAAAAGTGTTTCTTCACCCCGGGAAGTGAATTAAATACCATTTGGAGGCATTTAATGTTCAAGCAAAAACAGGTGATTTTTGACAAAAGAGATACACCCCCCCATTACGTCATGCTTCAGAAAGGTGAAAAATGGTCCGTTTTCAAATGTTTTATTTTTGAACGTCAGTTCACATTTGTAGGTAGATCATCAGTTTTAGAGCTACAAGTAGCATGTTTAAAGTGATTTTCATGCTTCCAGGGGCCCGGGAAGTGAATTAAATACCATTTGGAGGCATTTAATGTTCAAGCAAAAACAGGTGATTTTTGACAAAAGAGATAACACCCCCCTATTACGTCATGCTTCAGAAAGGTGAAAAATGGTCCGTTTTCAAATGTTTTATTTTTGAAAGTCAGTTCACATTTGTAGGTAGATCATCAGTTTTAGAGCTAAAATTAGCATGTTTAAAGTGATTTTCATGCTTCCAGGGGCCCGGGAAGTGAATTAAATACCATTTGGAGGCATTTAATGTTCAAGCAAAAACAGGTGATTTTTGACAAAAGAGATAACACCCCCCCATTACGTCATGCTGCAGAAAGGTGAAAAATGGTCCGTTTTCAAATGTTTTATTTTTTAACGTCAGTTCACATTTGTAGGTAGATCATCAGTTTTAGAGCTAAAATTAGCATGTTTAAAGTGATTTTCATGCTTCCAGGGGCCCAAAACACAAAATTTGTGGAATGGTTAAAAGTGCATGAAAATGGCCAATTTACTCACTCTGAGGTCTCAAAAAGTGTTTCTTCACCCCGGGAAGGGAATTAAATACCATTTGGAGGCATTTAATGTTCAAGCAAAAACAGGTGATTTTTGACAAAAGAGATAACACCCCCCATTACGTCATGCTTCAGAAAGGTGAAAAATGGTCCGTTTTCAAATGTTTTATTTTTGAACGTCAGTTCACACTTGTAGGTAGATCATCAGTTTTAGAGCTAAAATAAGCATGTTTAAAGTGATTTTCATGCTTCCAGGGGCCCAGGAAGTGAATTAAATACCATTTGGAGGCATTTTACCCCTTCCACACTCATGACGAGCTGGGCTCGTCATGCAGTAGCCTCCCAGCACGCTCATGACGAGCCCAGCTCGTCATGAATAATGGGTTTTTGCATATTCCAGCACAGGGCTGGAACTCATCGAGCATCGATGTGGTTAATGTTCAAGCAAAAACAGGTGATTTTTGACAAAAGAGATATCACCCCCCCATTACGTCATGCTGCAGAAAGGTGAAAAATGGTCCGTTTTCAAATGTTTTATTTTTTAACGTCAGTTCACATTTGTAGGTAGATCATCAGTTTTAGAGCTAAAATTAGCATGTTTAAAGTGATTTTCATGCTTCCAGGGGCCCAAAACACAAGATTTGTGAAATGGTTAAAAGTGCATGAAAATGGCCAATTTACTCACTCTGATGTCTCAAAAAGTGTTTCTTCACCCCGGGAAGTGAATTAAATACCAATTGGAGGCATTTAATGTTCAAGCAAAAACAGGTGATTTTTGACAAAAGAGATACACCCCCCCATTACGTCATGCTTCAGAAAGGTGAAAAATGGTCCGTTTTCAAATGTTTTATTTTTGAACGTCAGTTCACATTTGTAGGTAGATCATCAGTTTTAGAGCTACAAGTAGCATGTTTAAAGTGATTTTCATGCTTCCAGGGGCCCGGGAAGTGAATTAAATACCATTTGGAGGCATTTAATGTTCAAGCAAAAACAGGTGATTTTTGACAAAAGAGATAACACCCCCCCATTACGTCATGCTTCAGAAAGGTGAAAAATTGTCCGTTTTCAAATGTTTTATTTTTGAAAGTCAGTTCACATTTGTAGGTAGATCATCAGTTTTAGAGCTAAAATTAGCATGTTTAAAGTGATTTTCATGCTTCCAGGGGCCCGGGAAGTGAATTAAATACCATTTGGAGGCATTTAATGTTCAAGCAAAAACAGGTGATTTTTGACAAAAGAGATAACACCCCCCATTACGTCATGCTTCAGAAAGGTGAAAAATGGTCAGTTTTCAAATGTTTTATTTTTGAACGTCAGTTCACATTTGTAGGTAGATCATCAGTTTTAGAGCTAAAATAAGCATGTTTAAAGTGATTTTCATGCTTCCAGGGGCCCGGGAAGTGAATTAAATACCATTTGGAGGCATTTAATGTTCAAGCAAAAACAGGTGATTTTTGACAAAAGGGATAACACCCCCCCATTACGTCATGCTTCAGAAAGGTGAACAATGGTCCGTTTTCAAATGTTTTATTTTTGAACGTCAGTTCACATTTGTAGGTAGATCATCAGTTTTAGAGCTAAAATTAGCATGTTTAAAGTGATTTTCATGCTTCCAGGGGCCCGGGAAGTGAATTAAATACCATTTGGAGGCATTTAATGTTCAAGCAAAAACAGGTGATTTTTGACAAAAGAGATAACACCCCCCCATTACGTCATGCTTCAGAAAGGTGAAAAATGGTCCGTTTTCAAATGTTTTATTTTTGAACGTCAGTTCACATTTGTAGGTAGATCATCAGTTTTAGAGCTAAAATAAGCATGTTTAAAGTGATTTTCATGCTTCCAGGGGCCCGGGAAGTGAATTAAATACCATTTGGAGGCATTTAATGTTCAAGCAAAAACAAGTGATTTTTGACAAAAGAGATAACACCCCCCCATTACGTCATGCTGCAGAAAGGTGAAAAATGGTCCGTTTTCAAATGTTTTATTTTTGAAAGTCAGTTCACATTTGTAGGTAGATCATCAGTTTTAGAGCTAAAATTAGCATGTTTAAAGTGATTTTCATGCTTCCAGGGGCCCGGGAAGTGAATTAAATACCATTTGGAGGCATTTAATGTTCAAGCAAAAACAGGTGATTTTTGACAAAAGAGATAACACCCCCCCCATTACGTCATGCTGCAGAAAGGTGAAAAATGGTCCGTTTTCAAATGTTTTATTTTTTAACGTCAGTTCACATTTGTAGGTAGATCATCAGTTTTAGAGCTAAAATTAGCATGTTTAAAGTGATTTTCATGCTTCCAGGGGCCCAAAACACAAGATTTGTGAAATGGTTAAAAGTGCATGAAAATGGCCAATTTACTCACTCTGAGGTCTCAAAAAGTGTTTCTTCACCCCGGGAATTGAATTAAATACCATTTGGAGGCATTTAATGTTCAAGCAAAAACAGGTGATTTTTGACAAAAGAGATAACACCCCCCCATTACGTCACGCTTCAGAAAGGTGAAAAATGGTCCGTTTCCAAATGTTTTATTTTTGAACGTCAGTTCACATTTGTAGGTAGATCATCAGTTTTAGAGCAAAAATTAGCATGTTTAAAGTGATTTTCATGCTTCCAGGGCCCCGGGAAGTGAATTAAATACCATTTGGAGGCATTTAATGTTCAAGCAAAAACAGGTGATTTTTGACAAAAGAGATAACACCCCCCCCATTACGTCAGGCTTCAGAAAGGTGAAAAATTGTTCGTTTTCAAATGTTTTATTTTTGAAAGTCAGTTCACATTTGTAGGTAGATCATCAGTTTTAGAGCTAAAATTAGCATGTTTAAAGTGATTTTCATGCTTCCAGGGGCCCGGGAAGTGAATTAAATACCATTTGGAGGCATTTAATGTTCAAGCAAAAACAGGTGATTTTTGACAAAAGAGATAACACCCCCCCATTACGTCATGCTTCAGAAAGGTGAAAAATTGTCCGTTTTCAAATGTTTTATTTTTGAAAGTCAGTTCACATTTGTAGGTAGATCATCAGTTTTAGAGCTAAAATTAGCATGTTTAAAGTGATTTTCATGCTTCCAGGGGCCCGGGAAGTGAATTAAATACCATTTGGAGGCATTTAATGTTCAAGCAAAAACAGGTGATTTTTGACAAAAGAGATAACACCCCCCCCCATTACGTCATGCTGCAGAAAGGTGAAAAATGGTCCGTTTTGAAATGTTTTATTTTTTAACGTCAGTTCACATTTGTAGGTAGATCATCAGTTTTAGAGCTAAAATTAGCATGTTTAAAGTGATTTTCATGCTTCCAGGGGCCCAAAACACAAGATTTGTGAAATGGTTAAAAGTGCATGAAAATGGCAATTTACTCGCTCTGAGGTCTCAAAAAGTGTTTCTTCACCCCAGGAAGTGAATTAAATACCATTTGGAGGCATTTAATGTTCAAGCAAAAACAGGTGATTTTTGACAAAAGAGATAACACCCCCCATTACGTCATGCTTCAGAAAGGTGAAAAATTGTCCGTTTTCAAATGTTTTATTTTTTAACGTCAGTTCACATTTGTAGGTAGATCATCAGTTTTAGAGCTAAAATTTGCATGTTTAAAGTGATTTTCATGCTTCCAGGGGCCCGGGAAGTGAATTAAATACCATTTGGAGGCATTTAATGTTCAAGCAAAAACAGGTGATTTTTGACAAAAGAGATAACACCCCCCCATTACGTCATGCTTCAGAAAGGTGAAAAATTGTCCGTTTTCAAATGTTTTATTTTTGAAAGTCAGTTCACATTTGTAGGTAGATCATCAGTTTTAGAGCTAAAATAAGCATGTTTAAAGTGATTTTCATGCTTCCAGGGGCCCGGGAAGTGAATTAAATACCATTTGGAGGCATTTAATGTTCAAGCAAAAACAGGTGATTTTTGACAAAAGAGATAACACCCCCCCCATTACGTCATGCTGCAGAAAGGTGAAAAATGGTCCATTTTCAAATGTTTTATTTTTTAACGTCAGTTCACATTTGTAGGTAGATCATCAGTTTTAGAGCTAAAATTAGCATGTTTAAAGTGATTTTCATGCTTCCAGGGGCCCAAAACACAAGACTTGTGAAATGGTTAAAAGTGCATGAAAATGGCCAATTTACTCACTCTGAGGTCTCAAAAAGTGTTTCTTCACCCCGGGAAGTGAATTAAATACCATTTGGAGGCATTTAATGTTCAAGCAAAAACAGGTGATTTTTGACAAAAGAGATAACACCCCCCCATTGCGTCATGCTTCAGAAAGGTGAAAAATTGTCCGTTTTCAAATGTTTTATTTTTTAACGTCAGTTCACATTTGTAGGTAGATCATCAGTTTTAGAGCTAAAATTAGCATGTTTAAAGTGATTTTCATGCTTCCAGGTGCCCAAAACACAAGATTTGTGAAATGGTTAAAAGTGCATGAAAATGGCCAATTTACTCACTCTGAGGTCTCAAAAAGTGTTTCTTCAACCCGGGAAGTGAATTAAATACCATTTGGAGGCAATTCATGTTCAAGCAAAAACAGGTGATTTTTGACAAAAGAGATAACACCCCCCCATTACGTCATGCTTCAGAAAGGTGAAAAATGGTCCGTTTTCAAATGTTTTATTTTTGAACGTCAGTTCACATTTGTAGGTAGATCATCAGTTTTAGAGCTAAAATAAGCATGTTTAAAGTGATTTTCATGCTTCCAGGGGCCCGGGAAGTGAATTAAATACCATTTGGAGGCATTTAATGTTCAAGCAAAAACAGGTGATTTTTGACAAAAGAGATAATCCCCCCATTACGTCATGCTTCAGAAAGGTGAAAAATGGTCCGTTTTCAAATGTTTTATTTTTGAACGTCAGTTCACATTTGTAGGTAGATCATCAGTTTTAGAGCTAAAATTAGCATGTTTAAAGTGATTTTCATGCTTCCAGGGGCCCGGGAAGTGAATTAAATACCATTTGGAGGCATTTAATGTTCAAGCAAAAACAGGTGATTTTTGACAAAAGAGATAACACCCCCCCATTGTGTCATGCTTCAGAAAGGTGAAAAATTGTCCGTTTTCAAATGTTTTATTTTTGAAAGTCAGTTCACATTTGTAGGTAGATCATCAGTTTTAGAGCTAAAATTAGCATGTTTAAAGTGATTTTCATGCTTCCAGGGGCCCGGGAAGTGAATTAAATACCATTTGGAGGCATTTAATGTTCAAGCAAAAACAGGTGATTTTTGACAAAAGAGATAACACCCCCCATTACGTCATGCTTCAGAAAGGTGAAAAATGGTCCGTTTTCAAATGTTTTATTTTTGAACGTCAGTTCACATTTGTAGGTAGATCATCAGTTTTAGAGCTAAAATTTGCATGTTTAAAGTGATTTTCATGCTTCCAGGGGCCCGGGAAGTGAATTAAATACCATTTGGAGGCATTTAATGTTCAAGCAAAAACAGGTGATTTTTGACAAAAGAGATAACACCCCCCCATTGTGTCATGCTTCAGAAAGGTGAAAAATTGTCCGTTTTCAAATGTTTTATTTTTGAAAGTCAGTTCACATTTGTAGGTAGATCATCAGTTTTAGAGCTAAAATAAGCATGTTTAAAGTGATTTTCATGCTTCCAGGGGCCCGGGAAGTGAATTAAATACCATTTGGAGGCATTTAATGTTCAAGCAAAAACAGGTGATTTTTGACAAAAGAGATAAAACCCCCCCATTACGTCATGCTGCAGAAAGGTGAAAAATGGTCCATTTTCAAATGTTTTATTTTTTAACGTCAGTTCACATTTGTAGGTAGATCATCAGTTTTAGAGCTAAAATTAGCATGTTTAAAGTGATTTTCATGCTTCCAGGGGCCCAAAACACAAGATTTGTGAAATGGTTAAAAGTGCATGAAAATCGCCAATTTACTCACTCTGAGGTCTCAAAAAGTGTTTCTTCACCCCGGGAAGTGAATTAAATACCATTTGGAGGCATTTAATGTTCAAGCAAAAACAGGTGATTTTTGACAAAAGAGATAACACCCCCCATTACGTCATGCTTCAGAAAGGTGAAAAATGGTCCGTTTTCAAATGTTTTATTTTTGAACGTCAGTTCACATTTGGAGGTAGATCATCAGTTTTAGAGCTACAATTAGCATGTTTAAAGTGATTTTCATGCTTCCAGGGGCCCGGGAAGTGAATTAAATACCATTTGGAGGCATTTAATGTTCAAGCAAAAACAGGTGATTTTTGACAAAAGAGATAACACCCCCCCATTACGTCATGCTTCAGAAAGGTGAAAAATTGTCCGTTTTCAAATGTTTTATTTTTGAAAGTCAGTTCACATTTGTAGGTAGATCATCAGTTTTAGAGCTAAAATTAGCATGTTTAAAGTTATTTTCATGCTTCCAGGGGCCCGGGAAGTGAATTAAATACCATTTGGAGGCATTTAATGTTCAAGCAAAAACAGGTGATTTTTGACAAAAGAGATAACACCCCCCTATTACGTCATGCTTCAGAAAGGTGAAAAATGGTCCGTTTTCAAATGTTTTATTTTTGAAAGTCAGTTCACATTTGTAGGTAGATCATCAGTTTTAGAGCTAAAATTAGCATGTTTAAAGTGATTTTCATGCTTCCAGGGGCCCGGGAAGTGAATTAAATACCATTTGGAGGCATTTAATGTTCAAGCAAAAACAGGTGATTTTTGACAAAAGAGATAACACCCCCCCATTACGTCATGCTGCAGAAAGGTGAAAAATGGTCCGTTTTCAAATGTTTTATTTTTTAACGTCAGTTCACATTTGTAGGTAGATCATCAGTTTTAGAGCTAAAATTAGCATGTTTAAAGTGATTTTCATGCTTCCAGGGGCCCAAAACACAAAATTTGTGGAATGGTTAAAAGTGCATGAAAATGGCCAATTTACTCACTCTGAGGTCTCAAAAAGTGTTTCTTCACCCCGGGAAGGGAATTAAATACCATTTGGAGGCATTTAATGTTCAAGCAAAAACAGGTGATTTTTGACAAAAGAGATAACACCCCCCATTACGTCATGCTTCAGAAAGGTGAAAAATGGTCCGTTTTCAAATGTTTTATTTTTGAACGTCAGTTCACACTTGTAGGTAGATCATCAGTTTTAGAGCTAAAATAAGCATGTTTAAAGTGATTTTCATGCTTCCAGGGGCCCAGGAAGTGAATTAAATACCATTTGGAGGCATTTAATGTTCAAGCAAAAACAGGTGATTTTTGACAAAAGAGATATCACCCCCCCATTACGTCATGCTGCAGAAAGGTGAAAAATGGTCCGTTTTCAAATGTTTTATTTTTTAACGTCAGTTCACATTTGTAGGTAGATCATCAGTTTTAGAGCTAAAATTAGCATGTTTAAAGTGATTTTCATGCTTCCAGGGGCCCAAAACACAAGATTTGTGAAATGGTTAAAAGTGCATGAAAATGGCCAATTTACTCACTCTGATGTCTCAAAAAGTGTTTCTTCACCCCGGGAAGTGAATTAAATACCATTTGGAGGCATTTAATGTTCAAGCAAAAACAGGTGATTTTTGACAAAAGAGATACACCCCCCCATTACGTCATGCTTCAGAAAGGTGAAAAATGGTCCGTTTTCAAATGTTTTATTTTTGAACGTCAGTTCACATTTGTAGGTAGATCATCAGTTTTAGAGCTACAAGTAGCATGTTTAAAGTGATTTTCATGCTTCCAGGGGCCCGGGAAGTGAATTAAATACCATTTGGAGGCATTTAATGTTCAAGCAAAAACAGGTGATTTTTGACAAAAGAGATAACACCCCCCCATTACGTCATGCTTCAGAAAGGTGAAAAATTGTCCGTTTTCAAATGTTTTATTTTTGAAAGTCAGTTCACATTTGTAGGTAGATCATCAGTTTTAGAGCTAAAATTAGCATGTTTAAAGTGATTTTCATGCTTCCAGGGGCCCGGGAAGTGAATTAAATACCATTTGGAGGCATTTAATGTTCAAGCAAAAACAGGTGATTTTTGACAAAAGAGATAACACCCCCCATTACGTCATGCTTCAGAAAGGTGAAAAATGGTCAGTTTTCAAATGTTTTATTTTTGAACGTCAGTTCACATTTGTAGGTAGATCATCAGTTTTAGAGCTAAAATAAGCATGTTTAAAGTGATTTTCATGCTTCCAGGGGCCCGGGAAGTGAATTAAATACCATTTGGAGGCATTTAATGTTCAAGCAAAAACAGGTGATTTTTGACAAAAGGGATAACACCCCCCCATTACGTCATGCTTCAGAAAGGTGAAAAATGGTCCGTTTTCAAATGTTTTATTTTTGAACGTCAGTTCACATTTGTAGGTAGATCATCAGTTTTAGAGCTAAAATTAGCATGTTTAAAGTGATTTTCATGCTTCCAGGGGCCCGGGAAGTGAATTAAATACCATTTGGAGGCATTTAATGTTCAAGCAAAAACAGGTGATTTTTGACAAAAGAGATAACACCCCCCCATTACGTCATGCTTCAGAAAGGTGAAAAATGGTCCGTTTTCAAATGTTTTATTTTTGAACGTCAGTTCACATTTGTAGGTAGATCATCAGTTTTAGAGCTAAAATAAGCATGTTTAAAGTGATTTTCATGCTTCCAGGGGCCCGGGAAGTGAATTAAATACCATTTGGAGGCATTTAATGTTCAAGCAAAAACAAGTGATTTTTGACAAAAGAGATAACACCCCCCCATTACGTCATGCTGCAGAAAGGTGAAAAATGGTCCGTTTTCAAATGTTTTATTTTTGAAAGTCAGTTCACATTTGTAGGTAGATCATCAGTTTTAGAGCTAAAATTAGCATGTTTAAAGTGATTTTCATGCTTCCAGGGGCCCGGGAAGTGAATTAAATACCATTTGGAGGCATTTAATGTTCAAGCAAAAACAGGTGATTTTTGACAAAAGAGATAACACCCCCCCCCCATTACGTCATGCTGCAGAAAGGTGAAAAATGGTCCGTTTTCAAATGTTTTATTTTTTAACGTCAGTTCACATTTGTAGGTAGATCATCAGTTTTAGAGCTAAAATTAGCATGTTTAAAGTGATTTTCATGCTTCCAGGGGCCCAAAACACAAGATTTGTGAAATGGTTAAAAGTGCATGAAAATGGCCAATTTACTCACTCTGAGGTCTCAAAAAGTGTTTCTTCACCCCGGGAATTGAATTAAATACCATTTGGAGGCATTTAATGTTCAAGCAAAAACAGGTGATTTTTGACAAAAGAGATAACACCCCCCCATTACGTCACGCTTCAGAAAGGTGAAAAATGGTCCGTTTCCAAATGTTTTATTTTTGAACGTCAGTTCACATTTGTAGGTAGATCATCAGTTTTAGAGCAAAAATTAGCATGTTTAAAGTGATTTTCATGCTTCCAGGGCCCCGGGAAGTGAATTAAATACCATTTGGAGGCATTTAATGTTCAAGCAAAAACAGGTGATTTTTGACAAAAGAGATAACACCCCCCCCATTACGTCAGGCTTCAGAAAGGTGAAAAATTGTTCGTTTTCAAATGTTTTATTTTTGAAAGTCAGTTCACATTTGTAGGTAGATCATCAGTTTTAGAGCTAAAATTAGCATGTTTAAAGTGATTTTCATGCTTCCAGGGGCCCGGGAAGTGAATTAAATACCATTTGGAGGCATTTAATGTTCAAGCAAAAACAGGTGATTTTTGACAAAAGAGATAACACCCCCCCATTACGTCATGCTTCAGAAAGGTGAAAAATTGTCCGTTTTCAAATGTTTTATTTTTGAAAGCCAGTTCACATTTGTAGGTAGATCATCAGTTTTAGAGCTAAAATTAGCATGTTTAAAGTGATTTTCATGCTTCCAGGGGCCCGGGAAGTGAATTAAATACCATTTGGAGGCATTTAATGTTCAAGCAAAAACAGGTGATTTTTGACAAAAGAGATAACACCTCCCCATTACGTCATGCTGCAGAAAGGTGAAAAATGGTCCGTTTTCAAATGTTTTATTTTTTAACGTCAGTTCACATTTGTAGGTAGATCATCAGTTTTAGAGCTAAAATTTGCATGTTTAAAGTGATTTTCATGTTTCCAGGGGCCCGGGAAGTGAATTAAATACAATTTGGAGGCATTTAATGTTCAAGCAAAAACAGGTGATTTTTGACAAAAGGGATAACACCCCCCATTACGTCATGCTTCAGAAAGGTGAAAAATGGTCCGTTTTCAAATGTTTTATTTTTGAACGTCAGTTCACATTTGTAGGTAGATCATCAGTTTTAGAGCTAAAATTAGCATGTTTAAAGTGATTTTCATGCTTCCAGGGGCCCGGGAAGTGAATTAAATACCATTTGGAGGCATTTAATGTTCAAGCAAAAACAGGTGATTTTTGACAAAAGGGATAACACCCCCCCATTACGTCATGCTTCAGAAAGGTGAAAAATGGTCCGTTTTCAAATGTTTTATTTTTGAAAGTCAGTTCACATTTGTAGGTAGATCATCAGTTTTAGAGCTAAAATTAGCATGTTTAAAGTGATTTTCATGCTTCCAGGGGCCCGGGAAGTGAATTAAATACCATTTGGAGGCATTTAATGTTCAAGCAAAAACAGGTGATTTTTGACAAAAGAGATAACACCCCCCCATTACGTCATGCTGCAGAAAGGTGAAAAATGGTCCGTTTTCAAATGTTTTATTTTTTAACGTCAGTTCACATTTGTAGGTAGATCATCAGTTTTAGAGCTAAAATTAGCATGTTTAAAGTGATTTTCATGCTTCCAGGGGCCCAAAACACAAAATTTGTGGAATGGTTAAAAGTGCATGAAAATGGCCAATTTACTCACTCTGAGGTCTCAAAAAGTGTTTCTTCACCCCGGGAAGGGAATTAAATACCATTTGGAGGCATTTAATGTTCAAGCAAAAACAGGTGATTTTTGACAAAAGAGATAACACCCCCCATTACGTCATGCTTCAGAAAGGTGAAAAATGGTCCGTTTTCAAATGTTTTATTTTTGAACGTCAGTTCACACTTGTAGGTAGATCATCAGTTTTAGAGCTAAAATAAGCATGTTTAAAGTGATTTTCATGCTTCCAGGGGCCCAGGAAGTGAATTAAATACCATTTGGAGGCATTTAATGTTCAAGCAAAAACAGGTGATTTTTGACAAAAGAGATATCACCCCCCCATTACGTCATGCTGCAGAAAGGTGAAAAATGGTCCGTTTTCAAATGTTTTATTTTTTAACGTCAGTTCACATTTGTAGGTAGATCATCAGTTTTAGAGCTAAAATTAGCATGTTTAAAGTGATTTTCATGCTTCCAGGGGCCCAAAACACAAGATTTGTGAAATGGTTAAAAGTGCATGAAAATGGCCAATTTACTCACTCTGATGTCTCAAAAAGTGTTTCTTCACCCCGGGAAGTGAATTAAATACCATTTGGAGGCATTTAATGTTCAAGCAAAAACAGGTGATTTTTGACAAAAGAGATACACCCCCCCATTACGTCATGCTTCAGAAAGGTGAAAAATGGTCCGTTTTCAAATGTTTTATTTTTGAACGTCAGTTCACATTTGTAGGTAGATCATCAGTTTTAGAGCTACAAGTAGCATGTTTAAAGTGATTTTCATGCTTCCAGGGGCCCGGGAAGTGAATTAAATACCATTTGGAGGCATTTAATGTTCAAGCAAAAACAGGTGATTTTTGACAAAAGAGATAACACCCCCCCATTACGTCATGCTTCAGAAAGGTGAAAAATTGTCCGTTTTCAAATGTTTTATTTTTGAAAGTCAGTTCACATTTGTAGGTAGATCATCAGTTTTAGAGCTAAAATTAGCATGTTTAAAGTGATTTTCATGCTTCCAGGGGCCCGGGAAGTGAATTAAATACCATTTGGAGGCATTTAATGTTCAAGCAAAAACAGGTGATTTTTGACAAAAGAGATAACACCCCCCATTACGTCATGCTTCAGAAAGGTGAAAAATGGTCAGTTTTCAAATGTTTTATTTTTGAACGTCAGTTCACATTTGTAGGTAGATCATCAGTTTTAGAGCTAAAATAAGCATGTTTAAAGTGATTTTCATGCTTCCAGGGGCCCGGGAAGTGAATTAAATACCATTTGGAGGCATTTAATGTTCAAGCAAAAACAGGTGATTTTTGACAAAAGGGATAACACCCCCCCATTACGTCATGCTTCAGAAAGGTGAAAAATGGTCCGTTTTCAAATGTTTTATTTTTGAACGTCAGTTCACATTTGTAGGTAGATCATCAGTTTTAGAGCTAAAATTAGCATGTTTAAAGTGATTTTCATGCTTCCAGGGGCCCGGGAAGTGAATTAAATACCATTTGGAGGCATTTAATGTTCAAGCAAAAACAGGTGATTTTTGACAAAAGAGATAACACCCCCCCATTACGTCATGCTTCAGAAAGGTGAAAAATGGTCCGTTTTCAAATGTTTTATTTTTGAACGTCAGTTCACATTTGTAGGTAGATCATCAGTTTTAGAGCTAAAATAAGCATGTTTAAAGTGATTTTCATGCTTCCAGGGGCCCGGGAAGTGAATTAAATACCATTTGGAGGCATTTAATGTTCAAGCAAAAACAAGTGATTTTTGACAAAAGAGATAACACCCCCCCATTACGTCATGCTGCAGAAAGGTGAAAAATGGTCCGTTTTCAAATGTTTTATTTTTGAAAGTCAGTTCACATTTGTAGGTAGATCATCAGTTTTAGAGCTAAAATTAGCATGTTTAAAGTGATTTTCATGCTTCCAGGGGCCCGGGAAGTGAATTAAATACCATTTGGAGGCATTTAATGTTCAAGCAAAAACAGGTGATTTTTGACAAAAGAGATAACACCCCCCCCCCATTACGTCATGCTGCAGAAAGGTGAAAAATGGTCCGTTTTCAAATGTTTTATTTTTTAACGTCAGTTCACATTTGTAGGTAGATCATCAGTTTTAGAGCTAAAATTAGCATGTTTAAAGTGATTTTCATGCTTCCAGGGGCCCAAAACACAAGATTTGTGAAATGGTTAAAAGTGCATGAAAATGGCCAATTTACTCACTCTGAGGTCTCAAAAAGTGTTTCTTCACCCCGGGAATTGAATTAAATACCATTTGGAGGCATTTAATGTTCAAGCAAAAACAGGTGATTTTTGACAAAAGAGATAACACCCCCCCATTACGTCACGCTTCAGAAAGGTGAAAAATGGTCCGTTTCCAAATGTTTTATTTTTGAACGTCAGTTCACATTTGTAGGTAGATCATCAGTTTTAGAGCAAAAATTAGCATGTTTAAAGTGATTTTCATGCTTCCAGGGCCCCGGGAAGTGAATTAAATACCATTTGGAGGCATTTAATGTTCAAGCAAAAACAGGTGATTTTTGACAAAAGAGATAACACCCCCCCCATTACGTCAGGCTTCAGAAAGGTGAAAAATTGTTCGTTTTCAAATGTTTTATTTTTGAAAGTCAGTTCACATTTGTAGGTAGATCATCAGTTTTAGAGCTAAAATTAGCATGTTTAAAGTGATTTTCATGCTTCCAGGGGCCCGGGAAGTGAATTAAATACCATTTGGAGGCATTTAATGTTCAAGCAAAAACAGGTGATTTTTGACAAAAGAGATAACACCCCCCCATTACGTCATGCTTCAGAAAGGTGAAAAATTGTCCGTTTTCAAATGTTTTATTTTTGAAAGCCAGTTCACATTTGTAGGTAGATCATCAGTTTTAGAGCTAAAATTAGCATGTTTAAAGTGATTTTCATGCTTCCAGGGGCCCGGGAAGTGAATTAAATACCATTTGGAGGCATTTAATGTTCAAGCAAAAACAGGTGATTTTTGACAAAAGAGATAACACCTCCCCATTACGTCATGCTGCAGAAAGGTGAAAAATGGTCCGTTTTCAAATGTTTTATTTTTTAACGTCAGTTCACATTTGTAGGTAGATCATCAGTTTTAGAGCTAAAATTTGCATGTTTAAAGTGATTTTCATGTTTCCAGGGGCCCGGGAAGTGAATTAAATACAATTTGGAGGCATTTAATGTTCAAGCAAAAACAGGTGATTTTTGACAAAAGGGATAACACCCCCCATTACGTCATGCTTCAGAAAGGTGAAAAATGGTCCGTTTTCAAATGTTTTATTTTTGAACGTCAGTTCACATTTGTAGGTAGATCATCAGTTTTAGAGCTAAAATTAGCATGTTTAAAGTGATTTTCATGCTTCCAGGGGCCCGGGAAGTGAATTAAATACCATTTGGAGGCATTTAATGTTCAAGCAAAAACAGGTGATTTTTGACAAAAGGGATAACACCCCCCCATTACGTCATGCTTCAGAAAGGTGAAAAATGGTCCGTTTTCAAATGTTTTATTTTTGAAAGTCAGTTCACATTTGTAGGTAGATCATCAGTTTTAGAGCTAAAATTAGCATGTTTAAAGTGATTTTCATGCTTCCAGGGGCCCGGGAAGTGAATTAAATACCATTTGGAGGCATTTAATGTTCAAGCAAAAACAGGTGATTTTTGACAAAAGAGATAACACCCCCCCCATTACGTCATGCTTCAGAAAGGTGAAAAATGGTCCGTTTTCAAATGTTTTATTTTTGAACGTCAGTTCACATTTGTAGGTAGATCATCAGTTTTAGAGCTAAAATAAGCATGTTTAAAGTGATTTTCATGCTTCCAGGGGCCCGGGAAGTGAATTAAATACCATTTGGAGGCATTTAATGTTCAAGCAAAAACAAGTGATTTTTGACAAAAGAGATAACACCCCCCCATTACGTCATGCTGCAGAAAGGTGAAAAATGGTCAGTTTTCAAATGTTTTATTTTTGAAAGTCAGTTCACATTTGTAGATAGATCATCAGTTTTAGAGCTAAAATTAGCATGTTTAAAGTGAATTTCATGCTTCCAGGGGCCCGGGAAGTGAATTAAATACCATTTGGAGGCATTTAATGTTCAAGCAAAAACAGGTGATTTTTGACAAAAGAGATAACACCCCCCCATTACGTCATGCTTCAGAAAGGTGAAAAATGGTCCGTTTTCAAATGTTTTATTTTTGAACGTCAGTTCACATTTGTAGGTAGATCATCAGTTTTAGAGCTAAAATAAGCATGTTTAAAGCGATTTTCATGCTTCCAGGGGCCCGGGAAGTGAATTAAATACCATTTGGAGGCATTTAATGTTCAAGCAAAAACAAGTGATTTTTGACAAAAGAGATAACACCCCCCCATTACGTCATGCTGCAGAAAGGTGAAAAATGGTCCGTTTTCAAATGTTTTATTTTTTAACGTCAGTTCACATTTGTAGGTAGATCATCAGTTTTAGAACTAAAATTAGCATGTTTAAAGTGATTTTCATGCTTCCAGGGGCCCAAAACACAAGATTTGTGAAATGGTTAAAAGTGCATGAAAATGGCCAATTTACTCACTCTGAGGTCTCAAAAAGTGTTTCTTCACCCCGGGAATTGAATTAAATACCATTTGGAGGCATTTAATGTTCAAGCAAAAACAGGTGATTTTTGACAAAAGAGATAACACCCCCCCATTACGTCACGCTTCAGAAAGGTGAAAAATGGTCCGTTTCCAAATGTTTTATTTTTGAACGTCAGTTCACATTTGTAGGTAGATCATCAGTTTTAGAGCTAAAATTAGCATGTTTAAAGTGATTTTCATGCTTCCAGGGCCCCGGGAAGTGAATTAAATACCATTTGGAGGCATTTAATGTTCAAGCAAAAACAGGTGATTTTTGACAAAAGAGATAACACCCCCCCCATTACGTCAGGCTTCAGAAAGGTGAAAAATTGTTCGTTTTCAAATGTTTTATTTTTGAAAGTCAGTTCACATTTGTAGGTAGATCATCAGTTTTAGAGCTAAAATTAGCATGTTTAAAGTGATTTTCATGCTTCCAGGGGCCCGGGAAGTGAATTAAATACCATTTGGAGGCATTTAATGTTCAAGCAAAAACAGGTGACTTTTGACAAAAGGGATAACACCCCCCCATTACGTCATGCTTCAGAAAGGTGAAAAATGGTCCGTTTTCAAATGTTTTATTTTTGAACGTCAGTTCACATTTGTAGGTAGATCATCAGTTTTAGAGCTAAAATTAGCATGTTTAAAGTGATTTTCATGCTTCCAGGGGCCCGGGAAGTGAATTAAATACAATTTGGAGGCATTTAATGTTCAAGCAAAAACAGGTGATTTTTGACAAAAGAGATAACACCCCCATTACGTCATGCTGCAGAAAGTTGAAAAATGGTCCGTTTTCAAATGTTTTATTTTTTAACGTCAGTTCACATTTGTAGGTAGATCATCAGTTTTAGAGCTAAAATTAGCATGTTTAAAGTGATTTTCATGCTTCCAGGGGCCCAAAACACAAGATTTGTGAAATGGTTAAAAGTGCATGAAAATGGCCAATTTACTTACTCTGAGGTCTCAAAAAGTGTTTCTTCACCCCGGGAAGTGAATTAAATACCATTTGGAGGCATTTAATGTTCAAGCAAAAACAGGTGATTTTTGACAAAAGAGATAACACCCCCCCATTACGTCATGCTTCAGAAAGGTGAAAAATGGTCCGTTTTCAAATGTTTTATTTTTGAACGTCAGTTCACATTTGTAGGTAGATCATCAGTTTTAGAGCTAAAATTAGCATGTTTAAAGTGATTTTCATGCTTCCAGGGGCCCGGGAAGTGAATTAAATACCATTTGGAGGCATTTAATGTTCAAGCAAAAACAGGTGATTTTTGACAAAAGAGATAACACCCCCCCATTACGTCATGACGAGAAAGGTGAAAAATGGTCCGTTTTCAAATGTTTTATTTTTTAACGTCAGTTCACATTTGTAGGTAGATCATCAGTTTTAGAGCTAAAAGTAGCATGTTTAAAGTGATTTTCATGCTTCCAGGGGCCCAAAACACAAGATTTGTGAAATGGTTAAAAGTGCATGAAAATGGCCAATTTACTCACTCTGAGGTCTCAAAAAGTGTTTCTTCACCCCGGGAAGTGAATTAAATACCATTTGGAGGCATTTTATGTTCAAGCAAAAACAGGTGATTTTTGACAAAAGAGATAACACCCCCCCCATTACGTCATGCTTCAGAAAGGTGAAAAATTGTCAGTTTTCAAATGTTTTATTTTTGAAAGTCAGTTCACATTTGTAGGCAGATCATCAGTTTTAGAGCTAAAATTAGCATGTTTAAAGTGATTTTCATGCTTCCAGGGCCCCGGGAAGTGAATTAAATACCATTTGGAGGCATTTAATGTTCAAGCAAAAACAGGTGATTTTTGACAAAAGAGATAACACCCCCCCCATTACGTCAGGCTTCAGAAAGGTGAAAAATTGTTTGTTTTCAAATGTTTTATTTTTGAAAGTCAGTTCACATTTGTAGGTAGATCATCAGTTTTAGAGCTAAAATTAGCATGTTTAAAGTGATTTTCATGCTTCCAGGGGCCCGGGAAGTGAATTAAATACCATTTGGAGGCATTTAATGTTCAAGCAAAAACAGGTGATTTTTGACAAAAGAGATAACACCCCCCCATTACGTCATGCTTCAGAAAGGTGAAAAATTGTCCGTTTTCAAATGTTTTATTTTTGAAAGCCAGTTCACATTTGTAGGTAGATCATCAGTTTTAGAGCTAAAATTAGCATGTTTAAAGTGATTTTCATGCTTCCATGGGCCCGGGAAGTGAATTAAATACCATTTGGAGGCATTTAATGTTCAAGCAAAAACAGGTGATTTTTGACAAAAGAGATAACACCTCCCCATTACGTCATGCTGCAGAAAGGTGAAAAATGGTCCGTTTTCAAATGTTTTATTTTTTAACGTCAGTTCACATTTGTAGGTAGATCATCAGTTTTAGAGCTAAAATTTGCATGTTTAAAGTGATTTTCATGTTTCCAGGGGCCCGGGAAGTGAATTAAATACAATTTGGAGGCATTTAATGTTCAAGCAAAAACAGGTGATTTTTGACAAAAGGGATAACACCCCCCATTACGTCATGCTTCAGAAAGGTGAAAAATGGTCCGTTTTCAAATGTTTTATTTTTGAACGTCAGTTCACATTTGTAGGTAGATCATCAGTTTTAGAGCTAAAATTAGCATGTTTAAAGTGATTTTCATGCTTCCAGGGGCCCGGGAAGTGAATTAAATACCATTTGGAGGCATTTAATGTTCAAGCAAAAACAGGTGATTTTTGACAAAAGGGATAACACCCCCCCATTACGTCATGCTTCAGAAAGGTGAAAAATGGTCCGTTTTCAAATGTTTTATTTTTGAAAGTCAGTTCACATTTGTAGGTAGATCATCAGTTTTAGAGCTAAAATTAGCATGTTTAAAGTGATTTTCATGCTTCCAGGGGCCCGGGAAGTGAATTAAATACCATTTGGAGGCATTTAATGTTCAAGCAAAATCAGGTGATTTTTGACAAAAGAGATAACACCCCCCCATTACGTCATGCTTCAGAAAGGTGAAAAATGGTCCGTTTTCAAATGTTTTATTTTTGAACGTCAGTTCACATTTGTAGGTAGATCATCAGTTTTAGAGCTAAAATAAGCATGTTTAAAGTGATTTTCATGCTTCCAGGGGCCCGGGAAGTGAATTAAATACCATTTGGAGGCATTTAATGTTCAAGCAAAAACAAGTGATTTTTGACAAAAGAGATAACACCCCCCATTACGTCATGCTGCAGAAAGGTGAAAAATGGTCAGTTTTCAAATGTTTTATTTTTGAAAGTCAGTTCACATTTGTAGATAGATCATCAGTTTTAGAGCTAAAATTAGCATGTTTAAAGTGATTTTCATGCTTCCAGGGGCCCGGGAAGTGAATTAAATACCATTTGGAGGCATTTAATGTTCAAGCAAAAACAGGTGATTTTTGACAAAAGAGATAACACCCCCCCATTACGTCATGCTTCAGAAAGGTGAAAAATGGTCCGTTTTCAAATGTTTTATTTTTGAACGTCAGTTCACATTTGTAGGTAGATCATCAGTTTTAGAGCTAAAATAAGCATGTTTAAAGCGATTTTCATGCTTCCAGGGGCCCGGGAAGTGAATTAAATACCATTTGGAGGCATTTAATGTTCAAGCAAAAACAAGTGATTTTTGACAAAAGAGATAACACCCCCCCATTACGTCATGCTGCAGAAAGGTGAAAAATGGTCCGTTTTCAAATGTTTTATTTTTTAACGTCAGTTCACATTTGTAGGTAGATCATCAGTTTTAGAGCTAAAATTAGCATGTTTAAAGTGATTTTCATGCTTCCAGGGGCCCAAAACACAAGATTTGTGAAATGGTTAAAAGTGCATGAAAATGGCCAATTTACTCACTCTGAGGTCTCAAAAAGTGTTTCTTCACCCCGGGAATTGAATTAAATACCATTTGTAGGCATTTAATGTTCAAGCAAAAACAGGTGATTTTTGACAAAAGAGATAACACCCCCCCATTATGTCACGCTTCAGAAAGGTGAAAAATGGTCCGTTTCCAAATGTTTTATTTTTGAACGTCAGTTCACATTTGTAGGTAGATCATCAGTTTTAGAGCTAAAATTAGCATGTTTAAAGTGATTTTCATGCTTCCAGGGCCCCGGGAAGTGAATTAAATACCATTTGGAGGCATTTAATGTTCAAGCAAAAACAGGTGATTTTTGACAAAAGAGATAACACCCCCCCCATTACGTCAGGCTTCAGAAAGGTGAAAAATTGTTCGTTTTCAAATGTTTTATTTTTGAAAGTCAGTTCACATTTGTAGGTAGATCATCAGTTTTAGAGCTAAAATTAGCATGTTTAAAGTGATTTTCATGCTTCCAGGGGCCCGGGAAGTGAATTAAATACCATTTGGAGGCATTTAATGTTCAAGCAAAAACAGGTGACTTTTGACAAAAGGGATAACACCCCCCCATTACGTCATGCTTCAGAAAGGTGAAAAATGGTCCGTTTTCAAATGTTTTATTTTTGAACGTCAGTTCACATTTGTAGGTAGATCATCAGTTTTAGAGCTAAAATTAGCATGTTTAAAGTGATTTTCATGCTTCCAGGGGCCCGGGAAGTGAATTAAATACAATTTGGAGGCATTTAATGTTCAAGCAAAAACAGGTGATTTTTGACAAAAGAGATAACACCCCCATTACGTCATGCTGCAGAAAGTTGAAAAATGGTCCGTTTTCAAATGTTTTATTTTTTAACGTCAGTTCACATTTGTAGGTAGATCATCAGTTTTAGAGCTAAAATTAGCATGTTTAAAGTGATTTTCATGCTTCCAGGGGCCCAAAACACAAGATTTGTGAAATGGTTAAAAGTGCATGAAAATGGCCAATTTACTTACTCTGAGGTCTCAAAAAGTGTTTCTTCACCCCGGGAAGTGAATTAAATACCATTTGGAGGCATTTAATGTTCAAGCAAAAACAGGTGATTTTTGACAAAAGAGATAACACCCCCCCATTACGTCATGCTTCAGAAAGGTGAAAAATGGTCCGTTTTCAAATGTTTTATTTTTGAACGTCAGTTCACATTTGTAGGTAGATCATCAGTTTTAGAGCTAAAATTAGCATGTTTAAAGTGATTTTCATGCTTCCAGGGGCCCGGGAAGTGAATTAAATACCATTTGGAGGCATTTAATGTTCAAGCAAAAACAGGTGATTTTTGACAAAAGAGATAACACCCCCCCATTACGTCATGACGAGAAAGGTGAAAAATGGTCCGTTTTCAAATGTTTTATTTTTTAACGTCAGTTCACATTTGTAGGTAGATCATCAGTTTTAGAGCTAAAAGTAGCATGTTTAAAGTGATTTTCATGCTTCCAGGGGCCCAAAACACAAGATTTGTGAAATGGTTAAAAGTGCATGAAAATGGCCAATTTACTCACTCTGAGGTCTCAAAAAGTGTTTCTTCACCCCGGGAAGTGAATTAAATACCATTTGGAGGCATTTTATGTTCAAGCAAAAACAGGTGATTTTTGACAAAAGAGATAACACCCCCCCCATTACGTCATGCTTCAGAAAGGTGAAAAATTGTCAGTTTTCAAATGTTTTATTTTTGAAAGTCAGTTCACATTTGTAGGCAGATCATCAGTTTTAGAGCTAAAATTAGCATGTTTAAAGTGATTTTCATGCTTCCAGGGCCCCGGGAAGTGAATTAAATACCATTTGGAGGCATTTAATGTTCAAGCAAAAACAGGTGATTTTTGACAAAAGAGATAACACCCCCCCCATTACGTCAGGCTTCAGAAAGGTGAAAAATTGTTCGTTTTCAAATGTTTTATTTTTGAAAGTCAGTTCACATTTGTAGGTAGATCATCAGTTTTAGAGCTAAAATTAGCATGTTTAAAGTGATTTTCATGCTTCCAGGGGCCCGGGAAGTGAATTAAATACCATTTGGAGGCATTTAATGTTCAAGCAAAAACAGGTGATTTTTGACAAAAGAGATAACACCCCCCCATTACGTCATGCTTCAGAAAGGTGAAAAATTGTCCGTTTTCAAATGTTTTATTTTTGAAAGCCAGTTCACATTTGTAGGTAGATCATCAGTTTTAGAGCTAAAATTAGCATGTTTAAAGTGATTTTCATGCTTCCAGGGGCCCGGGAAGTGAATTAAATACCATTTGGAGGCATTTAATGTTCAAGCAAAAACAGGTGATTTTTGACAAAAGAGATAACACCTCCCCATTACGTCATGCTGCAGAAAGGTGAAAAATGGTCCGTTTTCAAATGTTTTATTTTTTAACGTCAGTTCACATTTGTAGGTAGATCATCAGTTTTAGAGCTAAAATTTGCATGTTTAAAGTGATTTTCATGTTTCCAGGGGCCCGGGAAGTGAATTAAATACAATTTGGAGGCATTTAATGTTCAAGCAAAAACAGGTGATTTTTGACAAAAGGGATAACACCCCCCATTACGTCATGCTTCAGAAAGGTGAAAAATGGTCCGTTTTCAAATGTTTTATTTTTGAACGTCAGTTCACATTTGTAGGTAGATCATCAGTTTTAGAGCTAAAATTAGCATGTTTAAAGTGATTTTCATGCTTCCAGGGGCCCGGGAAGTGAATTAAATACCATTTGGAGGCATTTAATGTTCAAGCAAAAACAGGTGATTTTTGACAAAAGGGATAACACCCCCCCATTACGTCATGCTTCAGAAAGGTGAAAAATGGTCCGTTTTCAAATGTTTTATTTTTGAAAGTCAGTTCACATTTGTAGGTAGATCATCAGTTTTAGAGCTAAAATTAGCATGTTTAAAGTGATTTTCATGCTTCCAGGGGCCCGGGAAGTGAATTAAATACCATTTGGAGGCATTTAATGTTCACGCAAAAACAGGTGATTTTTGACAAAAGAGATAACACCCCCCCATTACGTCATGCTTCAGAAAGGTGAAAAATGGTCCGTTTTCAAATGTTTTATTTTTGAACGTCAGTTCACATTTGTAGGTAGATCATCAGTTTTAGAGCTAAAATAAGCATGTTTAAAGTGATTTTCATGCTTCCAGGGGCCCGGGAAGTGAATTAAATACCATTTGGAGGCATTTAATGTTCAAGCAAAAACAAGTGATTTTTGACAAAAGAGATAACACCCCCCATTACGTCATGCTGCAGAAAGGTGAAAAATGGTCAGTTTTCAAATGTTTTATTTTTGAAAGTCAGTTCACATTTGTAGATAGATCATCAGTTTTAGAGCTAAAATTAGCATGTTTAAAGTGATTTTCATGCTTCCAGGGGCCCGGGAAGTGAATTAAATACCATTTGGAGGCATTTAATGTTCAAGCAAAAACAGGTGATTTTTGACAAAAGAGATAACACCCCCCCATTACGTCATGCTTCAGAAAGGTGAAAAATGGTCCGTTTTCAAATGTTTTATTTTTGAACGTCAGTTCACATTTGTAGGTAGATCATCAGTTTTAGAGCTAAAATAAGCATGTTTAAAGCGATTTTCATGCTTCCAGGGGCCCGGGAAGTGAATTAAATACCATTTGGAGGCATTTAATGTTCAAGCAAAAACAAGTGATTTTTGACAAAAGAGATAACACCCCCCCATTACGTCATGCTGCAGAAAGGTGAAAAATGGTCCGTTTTCAAATGTTTTATTTTTTAACGTCAGTTCACATTTGTAGGTAGATCATCAGTTTTAGAGCTAAAATTAGCATGTTTAAAGTGATTTTCATGCTTCCAGGGGCCCAAAACACAAGATTTGTGAAATGGTTAAAAGTGCATGAAAATGGCCAATTTACTCACTCTGAGGTCTCAAAAAGTGTTTCTTCACCCCGGGAATTGAATTAAATACCATTTGTAGGCATTTAATGTTCAAGCAAAAACAGGTGATTTTTGACAAAAGAGATAACACCCCCCCATTACGTCACGCTTCAGAAAGGTGAAAAATGGTCCGTTTCCAAATGTTTTATTTTTGAACGTCAGTTCACATTTGTAGGTAGATCATCAGTTTTAGAGCTAAAATTAGCATGTTTAAAGTGATTTTCATGCTTCCAGGGCCCCGGGAAGTGAATTAAATACCATTTGGAGGCATTTAATGTTCAAGCAAAAACAGGTGATTTTTGACAAAAGAGATAACACCCCCCCCCATTACGTCAGGCTTCAGAAAGGTGAAAAATTGTTCGTTTTCAAATGTTTTATTTTTGAAAGTCAGTTCACATTTGTAGGTAGATCATCAGTTTTAGAGCTAAAATTAGCATGTTTAAAGTGATTTTCATGCTTCCAGGGGCCCGGGAAGTGAATTAAATACCATTTGGAGGCATTTAATGTTCAAGCAAAAACAGGTGACTTTTGACAAAAGGGATAACACCCCCCCATTACGTCATGCTTCAGAAAGGTGAAAAATGGTCCGTTTTCAAATGTTTTATTTTTGAACGTCAGTTCACATTTGTAGGTAGATCATCAGTTTTAGAGCTAAAATTAGCATGTTTAAAGTGATTTTCATGCTTCCAGGGGCCCGGGAAGTGAATTAAATACAATTTGGAGGCATTTAATGTTCAAGCAAAAACAGGTGATTTTTGACAAAAGAGATAACACCCCCATTACGTCATGCTGCAGAAAGTTGAAAAATGGTCCGTTTTCAAATGTTTTATTTTTTAACGTCAGTTCACATTTGTAGGTAGATCATCAGTTTTAGAGCTAAAATTAGCATGTTTAAAGTGATTTTCATGCTTCCAGGGGCCCAAAACACAAGATTTGTGAAATGGTTAAAAGTGCATGAAAATGGCCAATTTACTCACTCTGAGGTCTCAAAAAGTGTTTCTTCACCCCGGGAAGTGAATTAAATACCATTTGGAGGCATTTAATGTTCAAGCAAAAACAGGTGATTTTTGACAAAAGAGATAACACCCCCCCATTACGTCATGCTTCAGAAAGGTGAAAAATGGTCCGTTTTCAAATGTTTTATTTTTGAACGTCAGTTCACATTTGTAGGTAGATCATCAGTTTTAGAGCTAAAATTAGCATGTTTAAAGTGATTTTCATGCTTCCAGGGGCCCGGGAAGTGAATTAAATACCATTTGGAGGCATTTAATGTTCAAGCAAAAACAGGTGATTTTTGACAAAAGAGATAACACCCCCCCATTACGTCATGACGAGAAAGGTGAAAAATGGTCCGTTTTCAAATGTTTTATTTTTTAACGTCAGTTCACATTTGTAGGTAGATCATCAGTTTTAGAGCTAAAAGTAGCATGTTTAAAGTGATTTTCATGCTTCCAGGGGCCCAAAACACAAGATTTGTGAAATGGTTAAAAGTGCATGAAAATGGCCAATTTACTCACTCTGAGGTCTCAAAAAGTGTTTCTTCACCCCGGGAAGTGAATTAAATACCATTTGGAGGCATTTTATGTTCAAGCAAAAACAGGTGATTTTTGACAAAAGAGATAACACCCCCCCCATTACGTCATGCTTCAGAAAGGTGAAAAATTGTCAGTTTTCAAATGTTTTATTTTTGAAAGTCAGTTCACATTTGTAGGTAGATCATCAGTTTTAGAGCTAAAATTAGCATGTTTAAAGTGATTTTCATGCTTCCAGGGGCCCGGGAAGTGAATTAAATACCATTTGGAGGCATTTAATGTTCAAGCAAAAACAGGTGATTTTTGACAAAAGAGATAACACCCCCCCATTACGTCATGCTGCAGAAAGGTGAAAAATGGTCCGTTTTGAAATGTTTTATTTTTTAACGTCAGTTCACATTTGTAGGTAGATCATCAGTTTTAGAGCTAAAATTAGCATGTTTAAAGTGATTTTCATGCGTCCAGGGGCCCAAAACACAAGATTTGTGAAATGGTTAAAAGTGCATGAAAATGGCAATTTACTCGCTCTGAGGTCTCAAAAAGTGTTTCTTCACCCCGGGAAGTGAATTAAATACCATTTGGAGGCATTTAATGTTCAAGCAAAAACAGGTGATTTTTGACAAAAGAGATAACACCCCCCCATTGCGTCATGCTTCAGAAAGGTGAAAAATTGTCAGTTTTCAAATGTTTTATTTTTGAAAGTCAGTTCACATTTGTAGGTAGATCATCAGTTTTAGAGCTAAAATTAGCATGTTTAAAGTGATTTTCATGCTTCCAGGGGCCCGGGAAGTGAATTAAATATCATTTGGAGGCATTTAATGTTCAAGCAAAAACAGGTGATTTTTGACAAAAGAGATAACACCCCCCCATTACGTCATGCTTCAGAAAGGTGAAAAATGGTCCGTTTTCAAATGTTTTATTTTTGAACGTCAGTTCACATTTGTAGGTAGATCATCAGTTTTAGAGCTAAAATTAGCATGTTTAAAGTGATTTTCATGCTTCCAGGGGCCCGGGAAGTGAATTAAATACAATTTGGAGGCATTTAATGTTCAAGCAAAAACAGGTGATTTTTGACAAAAGAGATAACACCCCCATTACGTCATGCTGCAGAAAGTTGAAAAATGGTCCGTTTTCAAATGTTTTATTTTTTAACGTCAGTTCACATTTGTAGGTAGATCATCAGTTTTAGAGCTAAAATTAGCATGTTTAAAGTGATTTTCATGCTTCCAGGGGCCCAAAACACAAGATTTGTGAAATGGTTACAAGTACATGAAAATGGCCAATTTACTCACTCTGAGGTCTCAAAAAGTGTTTCTTCACCCCGGGAAGTGAATTAAATACCATTTGGAGGCATTTAATGTTCAAGCAAAAACAGGTGATTTTTGACAAAAGAGATAACACCCCCCCATTACGTCATGCTTCAGAAAGGTGAAAAATGGTCCGTTTTCAAATGTTTTATTTTTGAACGTCAGTTCACATTTGTAGGTAGATCATCAGTTTTAGAGCTAAAATTAGCATGTTTAAAGTGATTTTCATGCTTCCAGGGGCCCGGGAAGTGAATTAAATACCATTTGGAGGCATTTAATGTTCAAGCAAAAACAGGTGATTTTTGACAAAAGAGATAACACCCCCCCATTACGTCATGACGAGAAAGGTGAAAAATGGTCCGTTTTCAAATGTTTTATTTTTTAACGTCAGTTCACATTTGTAGGTAGATCATCAGTTTTAGAGCTAAAAGTAGCATGTTTAAAGTGATTTTCATGCTTCCAGGGGCCCAAAACACAAGATTTGTGAAATGGTTAAAAGTGCATGAAAATGGCCAATTTACTCACTCTGAGGTCTCAAAAAGTGTTTCTTCACCCCGGGAAGTGAATTAAATACCATTTGGAGGCATTTTATGTTCAAGCAAAAACAGGTGATTTTTGACAAAAGAGATAAAACCCCCCCCATTACGTCATGCTTCAGAAAGGTGAAAAATTGTCAGTTTTCAAATGTTTTATTTTTGAAAGTCAGTTCACATTTGTAGGTAGATCATCAGTTTTAGAGCTAAAATTAGCATGTTTAAAGTGATTTTCATGCTTCCAGGGTCCCGGGAAGTGAATTAAATACCATTTGGAGGCATTTAATGTTCAAGCAAAAACAGGTGATTTTTGACAAAAGAGATAACACCCCCCCATTACGTCATGCTGCAGAAAGGTGAAAAATGGTCCGTTTTGAAATGTTTTATTTTTTAACGTCAGTTCACATTTGTAGGTAGATCATCAGTTTTAGAGCTAAAATTAGCATGTTTAAAGTGATTTTCATGCGTCCAGGGGCCCAAAACACAAGATTTGTGAAATGGTTAAAAGTGCATGAAAATGGCAATTTACTCGCTCTGAGGTCTCAAAAAGTGTTTCTTCACCCCGGGAAGTGAATTAAATACCATTTGGAGGCATTTAATGTTCAAGCAAAAACAGGTGATTTTTGACAAAAGAGATAACACCCCCCCATTGCGTCATGCTTCAGAAAGGTGAAAAATTGTCAGTTTTCAAATGTTTTATTTTTGAAAGTCAGTTCACATTTGTAGGTAGATCATCAGTTTTAGAGCTAAAATTAGCATGTTTAAAGTGATTTTCATGCTTCCAGGGGCCCGGGAAGTGAATTAAATATCATTTGGAGGCATTTAATGTTCAAGCAAAAACAGGTGATTTTTGACAAAAGAGATAACACCCCCCCATTACGTCATGCTTCAGAAAGGTGAAAAATGGGCCGTTTTCAAATGTTTTATTTTTTAACGTCAGTTCACATTTGTAGGTAGATCATCAGTTTTAGAGCTAAAATTAGCATGTTTAAAGTGATTTTCATGCTTCCAGGGGCCCAAAACACAAGATTTGTGGAATGGTTAAAAGTGCATGAAAATGGCCAATTTACTCACTCTGAGGTCTCAAAAAGTGTTTCTTCACCCCGGGAAGTGAATTAAATACCATTTGGAGGCAATTAATGTTCAAGCAAAAACAGGTGATTTTTGACAAAAGAGATAACACCCCCCCATTACGTCATGCTTCAGAAAGGTGAAAAATGGTCCGTTTTCAAATGTTTTATTTTTGAACGTCAGTTGACATTTGTAGGTAGATCATCAGTTTTAGAGCTAAAATAAGCATGTTTAAAGTGATTTTCATGCTTCCAGGGGCCCGGGAAGTGAATTAAATACCATTTGGAGGCATTTAATGTTCAAGCAAAAACAGGTGATTTTTGACAAAAGAGATAACCCCCCATTACGTCATGCTTCAGAAAGGTGAAAAATGGTCCGTTTTCAAATGTTTTATTTTTGAACGTCAGTTCACATTTGTAGGTAGATCATCAGTTTTAGAGCTAAAATTAGCATGTTTAAAGTGATTTTCATGCTTCCAGGGGCCCGGGAAGTGAATTAAATACCATTTGGAGGCATTTAATGTTCAAGCAAAAACAGGTGATTTTTGACAAAAGAGATAACACCCCCCCATTGCGTCATGCTTCAGAAAGGTGAAAAATTGTCCGTTTTCAAATGTTTTATTTTTGAAAGTCAGTTCACATTTGTAGGTAGATCATCAGTTTTAGAGCTAAAATTAGCATGTTTAAAGTGATTTTCATGCTTCCAGGGGCCCGGGAAGTGAATTAAATACCATTTGGAGGCTTTTAATGTTCAAGCAAAAACAGGTGATTTTTGACAAAAGAGATAACACCCCCCCATTACGTCATGCTTCAGAAAGGTGAAAAATGGTCCGTTTTCAAATGTTTTATTTTTGAACGTCAGTTCACATTTGTAGGTAGATCATCAGTTTTAGGGCTAAAATTAGCATGTTTAAAGTGATTTTCATGCTTCCAGGGGCCCGGGAAGTGAATTAAATACCATTTGGAGGCATTTAATGTTCAAGCAAAAACAGGTGATTTTTGACAAAAGAGATAACACCCCCCCATTACGTCATGCTTCAGAAAGGTGAAAAATTGTCCGTTTTCAAATGTTTTATTTTTGAAAGTCAGTTCACATTTGTAGGTAGATCATCAGTTTTAGAGCTAAAATTAGCATGTTTAAAGTGATTTTCATGCTTCCAGGGGCCCGGGAAGTGAATTAAATACCATTTGGAGGCATTTAATGTTCAAGCAAAAACAGGTGATTTTTGACAAAAGAGATAACCCCCCCCCATTACGTCATGCTGCAGAAAGGTGAAAAATGGTCCGTTTTCAAATGTTTTATTTTTTAACGTCAGTTCACATTTGTAGGTAGATCATCAGTTTTAGAGCTAAAATTAGCATGTTTAAAGTGATTTTCATGCTTCCAGGTGCCCAAAACACAAGATTTGTGAAATGGTTAAAAGTGCATGAAAATGGCCAATTTACTCACTCTGAGGTCCCAAAAAGTGTTTCTTCACCCCGGGAAGTGAATTAAATACCATTTGGAGGCATTTAATGTTCAAGCAAAAACATGTGATTTTTGACAAAAGAGATAACACCCCCCCATTACGTCATGCTTCAGAAAGGTGAAAAATGGTCCGTTTTCAAATGTTTTATTTTTGAACGTCAGTTCACATTTGTAGGTAGATCATCAGTTTTAGAGCTAAAATTAGCATGTTTAAAGTGATTTTCATGCTTCCAGGGGCCCGGGAAGTGAATTAAATACCATTTGGAGGCATTTAATGTTCAAGCAAAAACAGGTGATTTTTGACAAAAGAGATAACACCCCCCCATTACGTCATGCTGCAGAAAGGTGAAAAATGGTCCGTTTTCAAATGTTGTATTTTTTAACGTCAGTTCACATTTGTAGGTAGATCATCAGTTTTAGAGCTAAAATTAGCATGTTTAAAGTGATTTTCATGCTTCCAGGGGCCCAAAACACAAGATTTGTGAAATGGTTAAAAGTGCATGAAAATGGCCAATTTACTCACTCTGAGGTCTCAAAAAGTGTTTCTTCACCCCGGGAAGTGAATTAAATACCATTTGGAGGCATTTAATGTTCAAGCAAAAACAGGTGATTTTTGACCAAAGAGATAACACCCCCCCATTACGTCATGCTTCAGAAAGGTGAAAAATGGTCCGTTTTCAAATGTTTTATTTTTGAACGTCAGTTCACATTTGTAGGTAGATCATCAGTTTTAGAGGTAAAATTAGCATGTTTAAAGTGATTTTCATGCTTCCAGGGGCCCGGGAAGTGAATTAAATACCATTTGTAGGCATTTAATGTTCAAGCAAAAACAGGTGATTTTTGACAAAAGAGATAACACCCCCCCCATTATGTCATGCTTCAGAAAGGTGAAAAATTGTCCGTTTTCAAATGTTTTATTTTTTAACGTCAGTTCACATTTGTAGGTAGATCATCAGTTTTAGAGCTAAAATTAGCATGTTTAAAGTGATTTTCATGCTTCCAGGGGCCCAGGAAGTGAATTAAATACCATTTGGAGGCATTTAATGTTCAAGCAAAAACAGGTGATTTTTGACAAAAGAGATAACACCCCCCCATTACGTCATGCTGCAGAAAGGTGAAAAATGGTCCGTTTTCAAATGTTTTATTTTTTAACGTCAGTTCACATTTGTAGGTAGATCATCAGTTTTAGAGCTAAAATTAGCATGTTTAAAGTGATTTTCATGCTACCAGGGGCCCAAAACACAAGATTTGTGAAATGGTTAAAAGTGCATGAAAATGGCCAATTTACTCACTCCGAGGTCTCAAAAAGTGTTTCTTCACCCCGGGAAGTGAATTAAATACCATTTGGAGGCATTTAATGTTCAAGCAAAAACAGGTGATTTTTGACAAAAGAGATAACACCCCCCCATTGCGTCATGCTTCAGAAAGGTGAAAAATGGTCCGTTTTCAAATGTTTTATTTTTGAACGTCAGTTCACATTTGTAGGTAGATCATCAGTTTTAGAGCTAAAATAAGCATGTTTAAAGTGATTTTCATGCTTCCAGGGGCCCGGGAAGTGAATTAAATACCATTTGGAGGCATTTAATGTTCAAGCAAAAACAAGTGATTTTTGACAAAAGAGATAACACCCCCCCATTACGTCATGCTGCAGAAAGGTGAAAAATGGTCAGTTTTCAAATGTTTTATTTTTGAAAGTCAGTTCACATTTGTAGATAGATCATCAGTTTTAGAGCTAAAATTAGCATGTTTAAAGTGATTTTCATGCTTCCAGGGGCCCGGGAAGTGAATTAAATACCATTTGGAGGCATTTAATGTTCAAGCAAAAACAGGTGATTTTTGACAAAAGAGATAACACCCCCCCATTACGTCATGCTTCAGAAAGGTGAAAAATGGTCCGTTTTCAAATGTTTTATTTTTGAACGTCAGTTCACATTTGTAGGTAGATCATCAGTTTTAGAGCTAAAATAAGCATGTTTAAAGCGATTTTCATGCTTCCAGGGGCCCGGGAAGTGAATTAAATACCATTTGGAGGCATTTAATGTTCAAGCAAAAACAAGTGATTTTTGACAAAAGAGATAACACCCCCCCATTACGTCATGCTGCAGAAAGGTGAAAAATGGTCCGTTTTCAAATGTTTTATTTTTTAACGTCAGTTCACATTTGTAGGTAGATCATCAGTTTTAGAGCTAAAATTAGCATGTTTAAAGTGATTTTCATGCTTCCAGGGGCCCAAAACACAAGATTTGTGAAATGGTTAAAAGTGCATGAAAATGGCCAATTTACTCACTCTGAGGTCTCAAAAAGTGTTTCTTCACCCCGGGAATTGAATTAAATACCATTTGGAGGCATTTAATGTTCAAGCAAAAACAGGTGATTTTTGACAAAAGAGATAACACCCCCCCATTACGTCACGCTTCAGAAAGGTGAAAAATGGTCCGTTTCCAAATGTTTTATTTTTGAACGTCAGTTCACATTTGTAGGTAGATCATCAGTTTTAGAGCTAAAATTAGCATGTTTAAAGTGATTTTCATGCTTCCAGGGCCCCGGGAAGTGAATTAAATACCATTTGGAGGCATTTAATGTTCAAGCAAAAACAGGTGATTTTTGACAAAAGAGATAACACCCCCCCCCCATTACGTCAGGCTTCAGAAAGGTGAAAAATTGTTCATTTTCAAATGTTTTATTTTTGAAAGTCAGTTCACATTTGTAGGTAGATCATCAGTTTTAGAGCTAAAATTAGCATGTTTAAAGTGATTTTCATGCTTCCAGGGGCCCGGGAAGTGAATTAAATACCATTTGGAGGCATTTAATGTTCAAGCAAAAACAGGTGACTTTTGACAAAAGGGATAACACCCCCCCATTACGTCATGCTTCAGAAAGGTGAAAAATGGTCCGTTTTCAAATGTTTTATTTTTGAACGTCAGTTCACATTTGTAGGTAGATCATCAGTTTTAGAGCTAAAATTAGCATGTTTAAAGTGATTTTCATGCTTCCAGGGGCCCGGGAAGTGAATTAAATACCATTTGGAGGCATTTAATGTTCAAGCAAAAACAGGTGATTTTTGACAAAAGAGATAACACCCCCCCATTACGTCATGACGAGAAAGGTGAAAAATGGTCCGTTTTCAAATGTTTTATTTTTTAACGTCAGTTCACATTTGTAGGTAGATCATCAGTTTTAGAGCTAAAAGTAGCATGTTTAAAGTGATTTTCATGCTTCCAGGGGCCCAAAACACAAGATTTGTGAAATGGTTAAAAGTGCATGAAAATGGCCAATTTACTCACTCTGAGGTCTCAAAAAGTGTTTCTTCACCCCGGGAAGTGAATTAAATACCATTTGGAGGCATTTTATGTTCAAGCAAAAACAGGTGATTTTTGACAAAAGAGATAACACCCCCCCCATTACGTCATGCTTCAGAAAGGTGAAAAATTGTCAGTTTTCAAATGTTTTATTTTTGAAAGTCAGTTCACATTTGTAGGCAGATCATCAGTTTTAGAGCTAAAATTAGCATGTTTAAAGTGATTTTCATGCTTCCAGGGCCCCGGGAAGTTAATTAAATACCATTTGGAGGCATTTAATGTTCAAGCAAAAACAGGTGATTTTTGACAAAAGAGATAACACCCCCCCCATTACGTCAGGCTTCAGAAAGGTGAAAAATTGTTCGTTTTCAAATGTTTTATTTTTGAAAGTCAGTTCACATTTGTAGGTAGATCATCAGTTTTAGAGCTAAAATTAGCATGTTTAAAGTGATTTTCATGCTTCCAGGGGCCCGGGAAGTGAATTAAATACCATTTGGAGGCATTTAATGTTCAAGCAAAAACAGGTGATTTTTGACAAAAGAGATAACACCCCCCCATTACGTCATGCTTCAGAAAGGTGAAAAATTGTCCGTTTTCAAATGTTTTATTTTTGAAAGCCAGTTCACATTTGTAGGTAGATCATCAGTTTTAGAGCTAAAATTAGCATGTTTAAAGTGATTTTCATGCTTCCAGGGGCCCGGGAAGTGAATTAAATACCATTTGGAGGCATTTAATGTTCAAGCAAAAACAGGTGATTTTTGACAAAAGAGATAACACCTCCCCATTACGTCATGCTGCAGAAAGGTGAAAAATGGTCCGTTTTCAAATGTTTTATTTTTTAACGTCAGTTCACATTTGTAGGTAGATCATCAGTTTTAGAGCTAAAATTTGCATGTTTAAAGTGATTTTCATGTTTCCAGGGGCCCGGGAAGTGAATTAAATACAATTTGGAGGCATTTAATGTTCAAGCAAAAACAGGTGATTTTTGACAAAAGGGATAACACCCCCCATTACGTCATGCTTCAGAAAGGTGAAAAATGGTCCGTTTTCAAATGTTTTATTTTTGAACGTCAGTTCACATTTGTAGGTAGATCATCAGTTTTAGAGCTAAAATTAGCATGTTTAAAGTGATTTTCATGCTTCCAGGGGCCCGGGAAGTGAATTAAATACCATTTGGAGGCATTTAATGTTCAAGCAAAAACAGGTGATTTTTGACAAAAGGGATAACACCCCCCCATTACGTCATGCTTCAGAAAGGTGAAAAATGGTCCGTTTTCAAATGTTTTATTTTTGAAAGTCAGTTCACATTTGTAGGTAGATCATCAGTTTTAGAGCTAAAATTAGCATGTTTAAAGTGATTTTCATGCTTCCAGGGGCCCGGGAAGTGAATTAAATACCATTTGGAGGCATTTAATGTTCAAGCAAAAACAGGTGATTTTTGACAAAAGAGATAACACCCCCCCATTACGTCATGCTTCAGAAAGGTGAAAAATGGTCCGTTTTCAAATGTTTTATTTTTGAACGTCAGTTCACATTTGTAGGTAGATCATCAGTTTTAGAGCTAAAATAAGCATGTTTAAAGTGATTTTCATGCTTCCAGGGGCCCGGGAAGTGAATTAAATACCATTTGGAGGCATTTAATGTTCAAGCAAAAACAAGTGATTTTTGACAAAAGAGATAACACCCCCCCATTACGTCATGCTGCAGAAAGGTGAAAAATGGTCAGTTTTCAAATGTTTTATTTTTGAAAGTCAGTTCACATTTGTAGATAGATCATCAGTTTTAGAGCTAAAATTAGCATGTTTAAAGTGATTTTCATGCTTCCAGGGGCCCGGGAAGTGAATTAAATACCATTTGGAGGCATTTAATGTTCAAGCAAAAACAGGTGATTTTTGACAAAAGAGATAACACCCCCCCATTACGTCATGCTTCAGAAAGGTGAAAAATGGTCCGTTTTCAAATGTTTTATTTTTGAACGTCAGTTCACATTTGTAGGTAGATCATCAGTTTTAGAGCTAAAATAAGCATGTTTAAAGCGATTTTCATGCTTCCAGGGGCCCGGGAAGTGAATTAAATACCATTTGGAGGCATTTAATGTTCAAGCAAAAACAAGTGATTTTTGACAAAAGAGATAACACCCCCCCATTACGTCATGCTGCAGAAAGGTGAAAAATGGTCCGTTTTCAAATGTTTTATTTTTTAACGTCAGTTCACATTTGTAGGTAGATCATCAGTTTTAGAGCTAAAATTAGCATGTTTAAAGTGATTTTCATGCTTCCAGGGGCCCAAAACACAAGATTTGTGAAATGGTTAAAAGTGCATGAAAATGGCCAATTTACTCACTCTGAGGTCTCAAAAAGTGTTTCTTCACCCCGGGAAGTGAATTAAATACCATTTGGAGGCATTTTATGTTCAAGCAAAAACAGGTGATTTTTGACAAAAGAGATAACACCCCCCCCATTACGTCATGCTTCAGAAAGGTGAAAAATTGTCAGTTTTCAAATGTTTTATTTTTGAAAGTCAGTTCACATTTGTAGGCAGATCATCAGTTTTAGAGCTAAAATTAGCATGTTTAAAGTGATTTTCATGCTTCCAGGGCCCCGGGAAGTTAATTAAATACCATTTGGAGGCATTTAATGTTCAAGCAAAAACAGGTGATTTTTGACAAAAGAGATAACACCCCCCCCATTACGTCAGGCTTCAGAAAGGTGAAAAATTGTTCGTTTTCAAATGTTTTATTTTTGAAAGTCAGTTCACATTTGTAGGTAGATCATCAGTTTTAGAGCTAAAATTAGCATGTTTAAAGTGATTTTCATGCTTCCAGGGGCCCGGGAAGTGAATTAAATACCATTTGGAGGCATTTAATGTTCAAGCAAAAACAGGTGATTTTTGACAAAAGAGATAACACCCCCCCATTACGTCATGCTTCAGAAAGGTGAAAAATTGTCCGTTTTCAAATGTTTTATTTTTGAAAGCCAGTTCACATTTGTAGGTAGATCATCAGTTTTAGAGCTAAAATTAGCATGTTTAAAGTGATTTTCATGCTTCCAAGGGCCCGGGAAGTGAATTAAATACCATTTGGAGGCATTTAATGTTCAAGCAAAAACAGGTGATTTTTGACAAAAGAGATAACACCTCCCCATTACGTCATGCTGCAGAAAGGTGAAAAATGGTCCGTTTTCAAATGTTTTATTTTTTAACGTCAGTTCACATTTGTAGGTAGATCATCAGTTTTAGAGCTAAAATTTGCATGTTTAAAGTGATTTTCATGTTTCCAGGGGCCCGGGAAGTGAATTAAATACAATTTGGAGGCATTTAATGTTCAAGCAAAAACAGGTGATTTTTGACAAAAGGGATAACACCCCCCATTACGTCATGCTTCAGAAAGGTGAAAAATGGTCCGTTTTCAAATGTTTTATTTTTGAACGTCAGTTCACATTTGTAGGTAGATCATCAGTTTTAGAGCTAAAATTAGCATGTTTAAAGTGATTTTCATGCTTCCAGGGGCCCGGGAAGTGAATTAAATACCATTTGGAGGCATTTAATGTTCAAGCAAAAACAGGTGATTTTTGACAAAAGGGATAACACCCCCCCATTACGTCATGCTTCAGAAAGGTGAAAAATGGTCCGTTTTCAAATGTTTTATTTTTGAAAGTCAGTTCACATTTGTAGGTAGATCATCAGTTTTAGAGCTAAAATTAGCATGTTTAAAGTGATTTTCATGCTTTCAGGGGCCCGGGAAGTGAATTAAATACCATTTGGAGGCATTTAATGTTCAAGCAAAAACAGGTGATTTTTGACAAAAGAGATAACACCCCCCCATTACGTCATGCTTCAGAAAGGTGAAAAATGGTCCGTTTTCAAATGTTTTATTTTTGAACGTCAGTTCACATTTGTAGGTAGATCATCAGTTTTAGAGCTAAAATAAGCATGTTTAAAGTGATTTTCATGCTTCCAGGGGCCCGGGAAGTGAATTAAATACCATTTGGAGGCATTTAATGTTCAAGCAAAAACAAGTGATTTTTGACAAAAGAGATAACACCCCCCCATTACGTCATGCTGCAGAAAGGTGAAAAATGGTCAGTTTTCAAATGTTTTATTTTTGAAAGTCAGTTCACATTTGTAGATAGATCATCAGTTTTAGAGCTAAAATTAGCATGTTTAAAGTGATTTTCATGCTTCCAGGGGCCCGGGAAGTGAATTAAATACCATTTGGAGGCATTTAATGTTCAAGCAAAAACAGGTGATTTTTGACAAAAGAGATAACACCCCCCCATTACGTCATGCTTCAGAAAGGTGAAAAATGGTCCGTTTTCAAATGTTTTATTTTTGAACGTCAGTTCACATTTGTAGGTAGATCATCAGTTTTAGAGCTAAAATAAGCATGTTTAAAGCGATTTTCATGCTTCCAGGGGCCCGGGAAGTGAATTAAATACCATTTGGAGGCATTTAATGTTCAAGCAAAAACAAGTGATTTTTGACAAAAGAGATAACACCCCCCCATTACGTCATGCTGCAGAAAGGTGAAAAATGGTCCGTTTTCAAATGTTTTATTTTTTAACGTCAGTTCACATTTGTAGGTAGATCATCAGTTTTAGAGCTAAAATTAGCATGTTTAAAGTGATTTTCATGCTTCCAGGGGCCCAAAACACAAGATTTGTGAAATGGTTAAAAGTGCATGAAAATGGCCAATTTACTCACTCTGAGGTCTCAAAAAGTGTTTCTTCACCCCGGGAATTGAATTAAATACCATTTGGAGGCATTTAATGTTCAAGCAAAAACAGGTGATTTTTGACAAAAGAGATAACACCCCCCCATTACGTCACTCTTCAGAAAGGTGAAAAATGGTCCGTTTCCAAATGTTTTATTTTTGAACGTCAGTTCACATTTGTAGGTAGATCATCAGTTTTAGAGCTAAAATTAGCATGTTTAAAGTGATTTTCATGCTTCCAGGGCCCCGGGAAGTGAATTAAATACCATTTGGAGGCATTTAATGTTCAAGCAAAAACAGGTGATTTTTGACAAAAGAGATAACACCCCCCCCATTACGTCAGGCTTCAGAAAGGTGAAAAATTGTTCGTTTTCAAATGTTTTATTTTTGAAAGTCAGTTCACATTTGTAGGTAGATCATCAGTTTTAGAGCTAAAATTAGCATGTTTAAAGTGATTTTCATGCTTCCAGGGGCCCGGGAAGTGAATTAAATACCATTTGGAGGCATTTAATGTTCAAGCAAAAACAGGTGACTTTTGACAAAAGGGATAACACCCCCCCATTACGTCATGCTTCAGAAAGGTGAAAAATGGTCCGTTTTCAAATGTTTTATTTTTGAACGTCAGTTCACATTTGTAGGTAGATCATCAGTTTTAGAGCTAAAATTAGCATGTTTAAAGTGATTTTCATGCTTCCAGGGGCCCGGGAAGTGAATTAAATACAATTTGGAGGCATTTAATGTTCAAGCAAAAACAGGTGATTTTTGACAAAAGAGATAACACCCCCATTACGTCATGCTGCAGAAAGTTGAAAAATGGTCCGTTTTCAAATGTTTTATTTTTTAACGTCAGTTCACATTTGTAGGTAGATCATCAGTTTTAGAGCTAAAATTAGCATGTTTAAAGTGATTTTCATGCTTCCAGGGGCCCAAAACACAAGATTTGTGAAATGGTTAAAAGTGCATGAAAATGGCCAATTTACTCACTCTGAGGTCTCAAAAAGTGTTTCTTCACCCCGGGAAGTGAATTAAATACCATTTGGAGGCATTTAATGTTCAAGCAAAAACAGGTGATTTTTGACAAAAGAGATAACACCCCCCCATTACGTCATGCTTCAGAAAGGTGAAAAATGGTCCGTTTTCAAATGTTTTATTTTTGAACGTCAGTTCACATTTGTAGGTAGATCATCAGTTTTAGAGCTAAAATTAGCATGTTTAAAGTGATTTTCATGCTTCCAGGGGCCCGGGAAGTGAATTAAATACCATTTGGAGGCATTTAATGTTCAAGCAAAAACAGGTGATTTTTGACAAAAGAGATAACACCCCCCCATTACGTCATGACGAGAAAGGTGAAAAATGGTCCGTTTTCAAATGTTTTATTTTTTAACGTCAGTTCACATTTGTAGGTAGATCATCAGTTTTAGAGCTAAAAGTAGCATGTTTAAAGTGATTTTCATGCTTCCAGGGGCCCAAAACACAAGATTTGTGAAATGGTTAAAAGTGCATGAAAATGGCCAATTTACTCACTCTGAGGTCTCAAAAAGTGTTTCTTCACCCCGGGAAGTGAATTAAATACCATTTGGAGGCATTTTATGTTCAAGCAAAAACAGGTGATTTTTGACAAAAGAGATAACACCCCCCCCATTACGTCATGCTTCAGAAAGGTGAAAAATTGTCAGTTTTCAAATGTTTTATTTTTGAAAGTCAGTTCACATTTGTAGGTAGATCATCAGTTTTAGAGCTAAAATTAGCATGTTTAAAGTGATTTTCATGCTTCCAGGGGCCCGGGAAGTGAATTAAATACCATTTGGAGGCATTTAATGTTCAAGCAAAAACAGGTGATTTTTGACAAAAGAGATAACACCCCCCCATTACGTCATGCTGCAGAAAGGTGAAAAATGGTCCGTTTTGAAATGTTTTATTTTTTAACGTCAGTTCACATTTGTAGGTAGATCATCAGTTTTAGAGCTAAAATTAGCATGTTTAAAGTGATTTTCATGCGTCCAGGGGCCCAAAACACAAGATTTGTGAAATGGTTAAAAGTGCATGAAAATGGCAATTTACTCGCTCTGAGGTCTCAAAAAGTGTTTCTTCACCCCGGGAAGTGAATTAAATACCATTTGGAGGCATTTAATGTTCAAGCAAAAACAGGTGATTTTTGACAAAAGAGATAACACCCCCCCATTGCGTCATGCTTCAGAAAGGTGAAAAATTGTCAGTTTTCAAATGTTTTATTTTTGAAAGTCAGTTCACATTTGTAGGTAGATCATCAGTTTTAGAGCTAAAATTAGCATGTTTAAAGTGATTTTCATGCTTCCAGGGGCCCGGGAAGTGAATTAAATATCATTTGGAGGCATTTAATGTTCAAGCAAAAACAGGTGATTTTTGACAAAAGAGATAACACCCCCCCATTACGTCATGCTTCAGAAAGGTGAAAAATGGGCCGTTTTCAAATGTTTTATTTTTTAACGTCAGTTCACATTTGTAGGTAGATCATCAGTTTTAGAGCTAAAATTAGCATGTTTAAAGTGATTTTCATGCTTCCAGGGGCCCAAAACACAAGATTTGTGGAATGGTTAAAAGTGCATGAAAATGGCCAATTTACTCACTCTGAGGTCTCAAAAAGTGTTTCTTCACCCCGGGAAGTGAATTAAATACCATTTGGAGGCAATTAATGTTCAAGCAAAAACAGGTGATTTTTGACAAAAGAGATAACACCCCCCCATTACGTCATGCTTCAGAAAGGTGAAAAATGGTCCGTTTTCAAATGTTTTATTTTTGAACGTCAGTTGACATTTGTAGGTAGATCATCAGTTTTAGAGCTAAAATAAGCATGTTTAAAGTGATTTTCATGCTTCCAGGGGCCCGGGAAGTGAATTAAATACCATTTGGAGGCATTTAATGTTCAAGCAAAAACAGGTGATTTTTGACAAAAGAGATAACCCCCCATTACGTCATGCTTCAGAAAGGTGAAAAATGGTCCGTTTTCAAATGTTTTATTTTTGAACGTCAGTTCACATTTGTAGGTAGATCATCAGTTTTAGAGCTAAAATTAGCATGTTTAAAGTGATTTTCATGCTTCCAGGGGCCCGGGAAGTGAATTAAATACCATTTGGAGGCATTTAATGTTCAAGCAAAAACAGGTGATTTTTGACAAAAGAGATAACACCCCCCCATTGCGTCATGCTTCAGAAAGGTGAAAAATTGTCCGTTTTCAAATGTTTTATTTTTGAAAGTCAGTTCACATTTGTAGGTAGATCATCAGTTTTAGAGCTAAAATTAGCATGTTTAAAGTGATTTTCATGCTTCCAGGGGCCCGGGAAGTGAATTAAATACCATTTGGAGGCTTTTAATGTTCAAGCAAAAACAGGTGATTTTTGACAAAAGAGATAACACCCCCCCATTACGTCATGCTTCAGAAAGGTGAAAAATGGTCCGTTTTCAAATGTTTTATTTTTGAACGTCAGTTCACATTTGTAGGTAGATCATCAGTTTTAGGGCTAAAATTAGCATGTTTAAAGTGATTTTCATGCTTCCAGGGGCCCGGGAAGTGAATTAAATACCATTTGGAGGCATTTAATGTTCAAGCAAAAACAGGTGATTTTTGACAAAAGAGATAACACCCCCCCATTACGTCATGCTTCAGAAAGGTGAAAAATTGTCCGTTTTCAAATGTTTTATTTTTGAAAGTCAGTTCACATTTGTAGGTAGATCATCAGTTTTAGAGCTAAAATTAGCATGTTTAAAGTGATTTTCATGCTTCCAGGGGCCCGGGAAGTGAATTAAATACCATTTGGAGGCATTTAATGTTCAAGCAAAAACAGGTGATTTTTGACAAAAGAGATAACCCCCCCCATTACGTCATGCTGCAGAAAGGTGAAAAATGGTCCGTTTTCAAATGTTTTATTTTTTAACGTCAGTTCACATTTGTAGGTAGATCATCAGTTTTAGAGCTAAAATTAGCATGTTTAAAGTGATTTTCATGCTTCCAGGTGCCCAAAACACAAGATTTGTGAAATGGTTAAAAGTGCATGAAAATGGCCAATTTACTCACTCTGAGGTCCCAAAAAGTGTTTCTTCACCCCGGGAAGTGAATTAAATACCATTTGGAGGCATTTAATGTTCAAGCAAAAACATGTGATTTTTGACAAAAGAGATAACACCCCCCCATTACGTCATGCTTCAGAAAGGTGAAAAATGGTCCGTTTTCAAATGTTTTATTTTTGAACGTCAGTTCACATTTGTAGGTAGATCATCAGTTTTAGAGCTAAAATTAGCATGTTTAAAGTGATTTTCATGCTTCCAGGGGCCCGGGAAGTGAATTAAATACCATTTGGAGGCATTTAATGTTCAAGCAAAAACAGGTGATTTTTGACAAAAGAGATAACACCCCCCCATTACGTCATGCTGCAGAAAGGTGAAAAATGGTCCGTTTTCAAATGTTGTATTTTTTAACGTCAGTTCACATTTGTAGGTAGATCATCAGTTTTAGAGCTAAAATTAGCATGTTTAAAGTGATTTTCATGCTTCCAGGGGCCCAAAACACAAGATTTGTGAAATGGTTAAAAGTGCATGAAAATGGCCAATTTACTCACTCTGAGGTCTCAAAAAGTGTTTCTTCACCCCGGGAAGTGAATTAAATACCATTTGGAGGCATTTAATGTTCAAGCAAAAACAGGTGATTTTTGACCAAAGAGATAACACCCCCCCATTACGTCATGCTTCAGAAAGGTGAAAAATGGTCCGTTTTCAAATGTTTTATTTTTGAACGTCAGTTCACATTTGTAGGTAGATCATCAGTTTTAGGGCTAAAATTAGCATGTTTAAAGTGATTTTCATGCTTCCAGGGGCCCGGGAAGTGAATTAAATACCATTTGGAGGCATTTAATGTTCAAGCAAAAACAGGTGATTTTTGACAAAAGAGATAACACCCCCCCATTACGTCATGCTTCAGAAAGGTGAAAAATTGTCCGTTTTCAAATGTTTTATTTTTGAAAGTCAGTTCACATTTGTAGGTAGATCATCAGTTTTAGAGCTAAAATTAGCATGTTTAAAGTGATTTTCATGCTTCCAGGGGCCCGGGAAGTGAATTAAATACCATTTGGAGGCATTTAATGTTCAAGCAAAAACAGGTGATTTTTGACAAAAGAGATAACCCCCCCCATTACGTCATGCTGCAGAAAGGTGAAAAATGGTCCGTTTTCAAATGTTTTATTTTTTAACGTCAGTTCACATTTGTAGGTAGATCATCAGTTTTAGAGCTAAAATTAGCATGTTTAAAGTGATTTTCATGCTTCCAGGTGCCCAAAACACAAGATTTGTGAAATGGTTAAAAGTGCATGAAAATGGCCAATTTACTCACTCTGAGGTCCCAAAAAGTGTTTCTTCACCCCGGGAAGTGAATTAAATACCATTTGGAGGCCTTTAATGTTCAAGCAAAAACATGTGATTTTTGACAAAAGAGATAACACCCCCCCATTACGTCATGCTTCAGAAAGGTGAAAAATGGTCCGTTTTCAAATGTTTTATTTTTTAACGTCAGTTCACATTTGTAGGTAGATCATCAGTTTTAGAGCTAAAATTAGCATGTTTAAAGTGATTTTCATGCTTCCAGGGGCCCGGGAAGTGAATTAAATACCATTTGGAGGCATTTAATGTTCAAGCAAAAACAGGTGATTTTTGACAAAAGAGATAACACCCCCCCATTACGTCATGCTGCAGAAAGGTGAAAAATGGTCCGTTTTCAAATGTTGTATTTTTTAACGTCAGTTCACATTTGTAGGTAGATCATCAGTTTTAGAGCTAAAATTAGCATGTTTAAAGTGATTTTCATGCTTCCAGGGGCCCAAAACACAAGATTTGTGAAATGGTTAAAAGTGCATGAAAATGGCCAATTTACTCACTCTGAGGTCTCAAAAAGTGTTTCTTCACCCCGGGAAGTGAATTAAATACCATTTGGAGGCATTTAATGTTCAAGCAAAAACAGGTGATTTTTGACCAAAGAGATAACACCCCCCCATTACGTCATGCTTCAGAAAGGTGAAAAATGGTCCGTTTTCAAATGTTTTATTTTTGAACGTCAGTTCACATTTGTAGGTAGATCATCAGTTTTAGAGGTAAAATTAGCATGTTTAAAGTGATTTTCATGCTTCCAGGGGCCCGGGAAGTGAATTAAATACCATTTGTAGGCATTTAATGTTCAAGCAAAAACAGGTGATTTTTGACAAAAAAGATAACACCCCCCCCATTATGTCATGCTTCAGAAAGGTGAAAAATTGTCCGTTTTCAAATGTTTTATTTTTTAACGTCAGTTCACATTTGTAGGTAGATCATCAGTTTTAGAGCTAAAATTAGCATGTTTAAAGTGATTTTCATGCTTCCAGGGGCCCGGGAAGTGAATTAAATACCATTTGTAGGCATTTAATGTTCAAGCAAAAACAGGTGATTTTTGACAAAAGAGATAACACCCCCCCCATTATGTCATGCTTCAGAAAGGTGAAAAATTGTCCGTTTTCAAATGTTTTATTTTTTAACGTCAGTTCACATTTGTAGGTAGATCATCAGTTTTAGAGCTAAAATTAGCATGTTTAAAGTGATTTTCATGCTTCCAGGGGCCCAAAACACAAGATTTGTGAAATGGTTAAAAGTGCATGAAAATGGCCAATTTACTCACTCCGAGGTCTCAAAAAGTGTTTCTTCACCCCGGGAAGTGAATTAAATACCATTTGGAGGCATTTAATGTTCAAGCAAAAACAGGTGATTTTTGACAAAAGAGATAACACCCCCCATTACGTCATGCTGCAGAAAGGTGAAAAATGGTCCGTTTTCAAATGTTTTATTTTTTAACGTCAGTTCACATTTGTAGGTAGATCATCAGTTTTAGAGCTAAAAGTAGCATGTTTAAAGTGATTTTCATGCTTCCAGGGGCCCAAAACACAAGATTTGTGAAATGGTTAAAAGTGCATGAAAATGGCCAATTTACTCACTCTGAGGTCTCAAAAAGTGTTTCTTCACCCCGGGAAGTGAATTAAATACCATTTGGAGGCATTTAATGTTCAAGCAAAAACAGGTGATTTTTGACAAAAGAGATAACACCCCCCCATTACGTCATGCTTCAGAAAGGTGAAAAATTGTCCGTTTTCAAATGTTTTATTTTTGAAAGTCAGTTCACATTTGTAGGTAGATCATCAGTTTTAGAGCTAAAATTAGCATGTTTAAAGTGATTTTCATGCTTCCAGGGGCCCGGGAAGTGAATTAAATACCATTTGGAGGCATTTAATGTTCAAGCAAAAACAGGTGATTTTTGACAAAAGAGATAACACCCCCCCCATTACGTCATGCTGCAGAAAGGTGAAAAATGGTCCGTTTTGAAATGTTTTATTTTTTAACGTCAGTTCACATTTGTAGGTAGATCATCAGTTTTAGAGCTAAAATTAGCATGTTTAAAGTGATTTTCATGCTTCCAGGGGCCCAAAACACAAGATTTGTGAAATGGTTAAAAGTGCATGAAAATGGCAATTTACTCGCTCTGAGGTCTCAAAAAGTGTTTCTTCACCCCAGGAAGTGAATTAAATACCATTTGGAGGCATTTAATGTTCAAGCAAAAACAGGTGATTTTTGACAAAAGAGATAACACCCCCCCATTGCGTCATGCTTCAGAAAGGTGAAAAATTGTCCGTTTTCAAATGTTTTATTTTTTAACGTCAGTTCACATTTGTAGGTAGATCATCAGTTTTAGAGCTAAAATTAGCATGTTTAAAGTGATTTTCATGCTTCCAGGGGCCCAAAACACAAGATTTGTGGAATGGTTAAAAGTGCATGAAAATGGCCAATTTACTCACTCTGAGGTCTCAAAAAGTGTTTCTTCAACCCGGGAAGTGAATTAAATACCATTTGGAGGCAATTCATGTTCAAGCAAAAACAGGTGATTTTTGACAAAAGAGATAACACCCCCCCATTACGTCATGCTTCAGAAAGGTGAAAAATGGTCCGTTTTCAAATGTTTTATTTTTGAACGTCAGTTCACATTTGTAGGTAGATCATCAGTTTTAGAGCTAAAATTAGCATGTTTAAAGTGATTTTCATGCTTCCAGGGGCCCGGGAAGTGAATTAAATACCATTTGGAGGCATTTAATGTTCAAGCAAAAACAGGTGATTTTTGACAAAAGAGATAACACCCCCCCATTGCGTCATGCTTCAGAAAGGTGAAAAATTGTCCGTTTTCAAATGTTTTATTTTTGAAAGTCAGTTCACATTTGTAGGTAGATCATCAGTTTTAGAGCTAAAATTAGCATGTTTAAAGTGATTTTCATGCTTCCAGGGGCCGGGGAAGTGAATTAAATACCATTTGGAGGCATTTAATGTTCAAGCAAAAACAGGTGATTTTTGACAAAAGAGATAACACCCCCCATTACGTCATGCTTCAGAAAGGTGAAAAATGGTCCATTTTCAAATGTTTTATTTTTTAACGTCAGTTCACATTTGTAGGTAGATCATCAGTTTTAGAGCTAAAATTAGCATGTTTAAAGTGATTTTCATGCTTCCAGGGGCCCAAAACACAAGATTTGTGAAATGGTTAAAAGTGCATGAAAATGGCCAATTTACTCACTCTGAGGTCTCAAAAAGTGTTTCTTCACCCCGGGAAGTGAATTAAATACCATTTGGAGGCATTTAATGTTCAAGCAAAAACAGGTGATTTTTGACAAAAGAGATAACACCCCCCCATTACGTCATGCTTCAGAAAGGTGAAAAATTGTCCGTTTTCAAATGTTTTATTTTTGAAAGTCAGTTCACATTTGTAGGTAGATCATCAGTTTTAGAGCTAAAATTAGCATGTTTAAAGTGATTTTCATGCTTCCAGGGGCCCGGGAAGTGAATTAAATACCATTTGGAGGCATTTAATGTTCAAGCAAAAACAGGTGATTTTTGACAAAAGAGATAACACCCCCCCCATTACGTCATGCTGCAGAAAGGTGAAAAATGGTCCGTTTTGAAATGTTTTATTTTTTAACGTCAGTTCACATTTGTAGGTAGATCATCAGTTTTAGAGCTAAAATTATCATGTTTAAAGTGATTTTCATGCTTCCAGGGGCCCAAAACACAAGATTTGTGGAATGGTTAAAAGTGCATGAAAATGGCCAATTTACTCACTCTGAGGTCTCAAAAAGTGTTTCTTCAACCCGGGAAGTGAATTAAATACCATTTGGAGGCAATTCATGTTCAAGCAAAAACAGGTGATTTTTGACAAAAGAGATAACACCCCCCCATTACGTCATGCTTCAGAAAGGTGAAAAATGGTCCGTTTTCAAATGTTTTATTTTTGAACGTCAGTTCACATTTGTAGGTAGATCATCAGTTTTAGAGCTAAAATAAGCATGTTTAAAGTGATTTTCATGCTTCCAGGGGCCCGGGAAGTGAATTAAATACCATTTGGAGGCATTTAATGTTCAAGCAAAAACAGGTGATTTTTGACAAAAGAGATAATCCCCCCATTACGTCATGCTTCAGAAAGGTGAAAAATGGTCCGTTTTCAAATGTTTTATTTTTGAACGTCAGTTCACATTTGTAGGTAGATCATCAGTTTTAGAGCTAAAATTAGCATGTTTAAAGTGATTTTCATGCTTCCAGGGGCCCGGGAAGTGAATTAAATACCATTTGGAGGCATTTAATGTTCAAGCAAAAACAGGTGATTTTTGACAAAAGAGATAACACCCCCCCATTGTGTCATGCTTCAGAAAGGTGAAAAATTGTCCGTTTTCAAATGTTTTATTTTTGAAAGTCAGTTCACATTTGTAGGTAGATCATCAGTTTTAGAGCTAAAATTAGCATGTTTAAAGTGATTTTCATGCTTCCAGGGGCCCGGGAAGTGAATTAAATACCATTTGGAGGCATTTAATGTTCAAGCAAAAACAGGTGATTTTTGACAAAAGAGATAACACCCCCCCCCCATTACGTCATGCTGCAGAAAGGTGAAAAATGGTCCGTTTTGAAATGTTTTATTTTTTAACGTCAGTTCACATTTGTAGGTAGATCATCAGTTTTAGAGCTAAAATTATCATGTTTAAAGTGATTTTCATGCTTCCAGGGGCCCAAAACACAAGATTTGTGGAATGGTTAAAAGTGCATGAAAATGGCCAATTTACTCACTCTGAGGTCTCAAAAAGTGTTTCTTCAACCCGGGAAGTGAATTAAATACCATTTGGAGGCAATTCATGTTCAAGCAAAAATAGGTGATTTTTGACAAAAGAGATAACACCCCCCCATTACGTCATGCTTCAGAAAGGTGAAAAATGGTCCGTTTTCAAATGTTTTATTTTTGAACGTCAGTTCACATTTGTAGGTAGATCATCAGTTTTAGAGCTAAAATAAGCATGTTTAAAGTGATTTTCATGCTTCCAGGGGCCCGGGAAGTGAATTAAATACCATTTGGAGGCATTTAATGTTCAAGCAAAAACAGGTGATTTTTGACAAAAGAGATAACACCCCCCATTACGTCATGCTTCAGAAAGGTGAAAAATGGTCCGTTTTCAAATGTTTTATTTTTGAACGTCAGTTCACATTTGTAGGTAGATCATCAGTTTTAGAGCTAAAATTTGCATGTTTAAAGTGATTTTCATGCTTCCAGGGGCCCGGGAAGTGAATTAAATACCATTTGGAGGCATTTAATGTTCAAGCAAAAACAGGTGATTTTTGACAAAAGAGATAACACCCCCCATTACGTCATGCTTCAGAAAGGTGAAAAATTGTCCGTTTTCAAATGTTTTATTTTTGAAAGTCAGTTCACATTTGTAGGTAGATCATCCGTTTTAGAGCTAAAATAAGCATGTTTAAAGTGATTTTCATGCTTCCAGGGGCCCGGGAAGTGAATTAAATACCATTTGGAGGCATTTAATGTTCAAGCAAAAACAGGTGATTTTTGACAAAAGAGATAACACCCCCCCCATTACGTCATGCTGCAGAAAGGTGAAAAATGGTCCATTTTCAAATGTTTTATTTTTTAACGTCAGTTCACATTTGTAGGTAGATCATCAGTTTTAGAGCTAAAATTAGCATGTTTAAAGTGATTTTCATGCTTCCAGGGGCCCAAAACACAAGATTTGTGAAATGGTTAAAAGTGCATGAAAATGGCCAATTTACTCACTCTGAGGTCTCAAAAAGTGTTTCTTCACCCCGGGAAGTGAATTAAATACCATTTGGAGGCAATTCATGTTCAAGCAAAAACAGGTGATTTTTGACAAAAGAGATAACACCCCCCCATTACGTCATGCTTCAGAAAGGTGAAAAATGGTCCGTTTTCAAATGTTTTATTTTTGAACGTCAGTTCACATTTGTAGGTAGATCATCAGTTTTAGAGCTAAAATAAGCATGTTTAAAGTGATTTTCATGCTTCCAGGGGCCCGGGAAGTGAATTAAATACCATTTGGAGGCATTTAATGTTCAAGCAAAAACAGGTGATTTTTGACAAAAGAGATAATCCCCCCATTACGTCATGCTTCAGAAAGGTGAAAAATGGTCCGTTTTCAAATGTTTTATTTTTGAACGTCAGTTCACATTTGTAGGTAGATCATCAGTTTTAGAGCTAAAATTAGCATGTTTAAAGTGATTTTCATGCTTCCAGGGGCCCGGGAAGTGAATTAAATACCATTTGGAGGCATTTAATGTTCAAGCAAAAACAGGTGATTTTTGACAAAAGAGATAACACCCCCCCATTGTGTCATGCTTCAGAAAGGTGAAAAATTGTCCGTTTTCAAATGTTTTATTTTTGAAAGTCAGTTCACATTTGTAGGTAGATCATCAGTTTTAGAGCTAAAATTAGCATGTTTAAAGTGATTTTCATGCTTCCAGGGGCCCGGGAAGTGAATTAAATACCATTTGGAGGCATTTAATGTTCAAGCAAAAACAGGTGATTTTTGACAAAAGAGATAACACCCCCCATTACGTCATGCTTCAGAAAGGTGAAAAATGGTCCGTTTTCAAATGTTTTATTTTTGAACGTCAGTTCACATTTGTAGGTAGATCATCAGTTTTAGAGCTAAAATTTGCATGTTTAAAGTGATTTTCATGCTTCCAGGGGCCCGGGAAGTGAATTAAATACCATTTGGAGGCATTTAATGTTCAAGCAAAAACAGGTGATTTTTGACAAAAGAGATAACACCCCCCCATTGTGTCATGCTTCAGAAAGGTGAAAAATTGTCCGTTTTCAAATGTTTTATTTTTGAAAGTCAGTTCACATTTGTAGGTAGATCATCAGTTTTAGAGCTAAAATAAGCATGTTTAAAGTGATTTTCATGCTTCCAGGGGCCCGGGAAGTGAATTAAATACCATTTGGAGGCATTTAATGTTCAAGCAAAAACAGGTGATTTTTGACAAAAGAGATAACACCCCCCCCATTACGTCATGCTGCAGAAAGGTGAAAAATGGTCCATTTTCAAATGTTTTATTTTTTAACGTCAGTTCACATTTGTAGGTAGATCATCAGTTTTAGAGCTAAAATTAGCATGTTTAAAGTGATTTTCATGCTTCCAGGGGCCCAAAACACAAGATTTGTGAAATGGTTAAAAGTGCATGAAAATGGCCAATTTACTCACTCTGAGGTCTCAAAAAGTGTTTCTTCACCCCGGGAAGTGAATTAAATACCATTTGGAGGCATTTAATGTTCAAGCAAAAACAGGTGATTTTTGACAAAAGAGATAACACCCCCCATTACGTCATGCTTCAGAAAGGTGAAAAATGGTCCGTTTTCAAATGTTTTATTTTTGAACGTCAGTTCACATTTGTAGGTAGATCATCAGTTTTAGAGCTACAATTAGCATGTTTAAAGTGATTTTCATGCTTCCAGGGGCCCGGGAAGTGAATTAAATACCATTTGGAGGCATTTAATGTTCAAGCAAAAACAGGTGATTTTTGACAAAAGAGATAACACCCCCCCATTACGTCATGCTTCAGAAAGGTGAAAAATTGTCCGTTTTCAAATGTTTTATTTTTGAAAGTCAGTTCACATTTGTAGGTAGATCATCAGTTTTAGAGCTAAAATTAGCATGTTTAAAGTTATTTTCATGCTTCCAGGGGCCCGGGAAGTGAATTAAATACCATTTGGAGGCATTTAATGTTCAAGCAAAAACAGGTGATTTTTGACAAAAGAGATAACACCCCCCTATTACGTCATGCTTCAGAAAGGTGAAAAATGGTCCGTTTTCAAATGTTTTATTTTTGAAAGTCAGTTCACATTTGTAGGTAGATCATCAGTTTTAGAGCTAAAATTAGCATGTTTAAAGTGATTTTCATGCTTCCAGGGGCCCGGGAAGTGAATTAAATACCATTTGGAGGCATTTAATGTTCAAGCAAAAACAGGTGATTTTTGACAAAAGAGATAACACCCCCCCATTACGTCATGCTGCAGAAAGGTGAAAAATGGTCCGTTTTCAAATGTTTTATTTTTTAACGTCAGTTCACATTTGTAGGTAGATCATCAGTTTTAGAGCTAAAATTAGCATGTTTAAAGTGATTTTCATGCTTCCAGGGGCCCAAAACACAAAATTTGTGGAATGGTTAAAAGTGCATGAAAATGGCCAATTTACTCACTCTGAGGTCTCAAAAAGTGTTTCTTCACCCCGGGAAGGGAATTAAATACCATTTGGAGGCATTTAATGTTCAAGCAAAAACAGGTGATTTTTGACAAAAGAGATAACACCCCCCATTACGTCATGCTTCAGAAAGGTGAAAAATGGTCCGTTTTCAAATGTTTTATTTTTGAACGTCAGTTCACACTTGTAGGTAGATCATCAGTTTTAGAGCTAAAATAAGCATGTTTAAAGTGATTTTCATGCTTCCAGGGGCCCAGGAAGTGAATTAAATACCATTTGGAGGCATTCAATGTTCAAGCAAAAACAGGTGATTTTTGACAAAAGAGATATCACCCCCCCATTACGTCATGCTGCAGAAAGGTGAAAAATGGTCCGTTTTCAAATGTTTTATTTTTTAACGTCAGTTCACATTTGTAGGTAGATCATCAGTTTTAGAGCTAAAATTAGCATGTTTAAAGTGATTTTCATGCTTCCAGGGGCCCAAAACACAAGATTTGTGAAATGGTTAAAAGTGCATGAAAATGGCCAATTTACTCACTCTGATGTCTCAAAAAGTGTTTCTTCACCCCGGGAAGTGAATTAAATACCATTTGGAGGCATTTAATGTTCAAGCAAAAACAGGTGATTTTTGACAAAAGAGATACACCCCCCCATTACGTCATGCTTCAGAAAGGTGAAAAATGGTCCGTTTTCAAATGTTTTATTTTTGAACGTCAGTTCACATTTGTAGGTAGATCATCAGTTTTAGAGCTACAAGTAGCATGTTTAAAGTGATTTTCATGCTTCCAGGGGCCCGGGAAGTGAATTAAATACCATTTGGAGGCATTTAATGTTCAAGCAAAAACAGGTGATTTTTGACAAAAGAGATAACACCCCCCCCATTACGTCATGCTTCAGAAAGGTGAAAAATTGTCCGTTTTCAAATGTTTTATTTTTGAAAGTCAGTTCACATTTGTAGGTAGATCATCAGTTTTAGAGCTAAAATTAGCATGTTTAAAGTGATTTTCATGCTTCCAGGGGCCCGGGAAGTGAATTAAATACCATTTGGAGGCATTTAATGTTCAAGCAAAAACAGGTGATTTTTGACAAAAGAGATAACACCCCCCATTACGTCATGCTTCAGAAAGGTGAAAAATGGTCAGTTTTCAAATGTTTTATTTTTGAACGTCAGTTCACATTTGTAGGTAGATCATCAGTTTTAGAGCTAAAATAAGCATGTTTAAAGTGATTTTCATGCTTCCAGGGGCCCGGGAAGTGAATTAAATACCATTTGGAGGCATTTAATGTTCAAGCAAAAACAGGTGATTTTTGACAAAAGGGATAACACCCCCCCATTACGTCATGCTTCAGAAAGGTGAAAAATGGTCCGTTTTCAAATGTTTTATTTTTGAACGTCAGTTCACATTTGTAGGTAGATCATCAGTTTTAGAGCTAAAATTAGCATGTTTAAAGTGATTTTCATGCTTCCAGGGGCCCGGGAAGTGAATTAAATACCATTTGGAGGCATTTAATGTTCAAGCAAAAACAGGTGATTTTTGACAAAAGAGATAACACCCCCCCATTACGTCATGCTTCAGAAAGGTGAAAAATGGTCCGTTTTCAAATGTTTTATTTTTGAACGTCAGTTCACATTTGTAGGTAGATCATCAGTTTTAGAGCTAAAATAAGCATGTTTAAAGTGATTTTCATGCTTCCAGGGGCCCGGGAAGTGAATTAAATACCATTTGGAGGCATTTAATGTTCAAGCAAAAACAAGTGATTTTTGACAAAAGAGATAACACCCCCCCATTACGTCATGCTGCAGAAAGGTGAAAAATGGTCCGTTTTCAAATGTTTTATTTTTGAAAGTCAGTTCACATTTGTAGGTAGATCATCAGTTTTAGAGCTAAAATTAGCATGTTTAAAGTGATTTTCATGCTTCCAGGGGCCCGGGAAGTGAATTAAATATCATTTGGAGGCATTTAATGTTCAAGCAAAAACAGGTGATTTTTGACAAAAGAGATAACACCCCCCCCATTACGTCATGCTGCAGAAAGGTGAAAAATGGTCCGTTTTCAAATGTTTTATTTTTTAACGTCAGTTCACATTTGTAGGTAGATCATCAGTTTTAGAGCTAAAATTAGCATGTTTAAAGTGATTTTCATGCTTCCAGGGGCCCAAAACACAAGATTTGTGAAATGGTTAAAAGTGCATGAAAATGGCCAATTTACTCACTCTGAGGTCTCAAAAAGTGTTTCTTCACCCCGGGAATTGAATTAAATACCATTTGGAGGCATTTAATGTTCAAGCAAAAACAGGTGATTTTTGACAAAAGAGATAACACCCCCCCATTACGTCACGCTTCAGAAAGGTGAAAAATGGTCCGTTTCCAAATGTTTTATTTTTGAACGTCAGTTCACATTTGTAGGTAGATCATCAGTTTTAGAGCAAAAATTAGCATGTTTAAAGTGATTTTCATGCTTCCAGGGCCCCGGGAAGTGAATTAAATACCATTTGGAGGCATTTAATGTTCAAGCAAAAACAGGTGATTTTTGACAAAAGAGATAACACCCCCCCATTACGTCACGCTTCAGAAAGGTGAAAAATGGTCCGTTTCCAAATGTTTTATTTTTGAACGTCAGTTCACATTTGTAGGTAGATCATCAGTTTTAGAGCTAAAATTAGCATGTTTAAAGTGATTTTCATGCTTCCAGGGCCCCGGGAAGTGAATTAAATACCATTTGGAGGCATTTAATGTTCAAGCAAAAACAGGTGATTTTTGACAAAAGAGATAACACCCCCCCCATTACGTCAGGCTTCAGAAAGGTGAAAAATTGTTCGTTTTCAAATGTTTTATTTTTGAAAGTCAGTTCACATTTGTAGGTAGATCATCAGTTTTAGAGCTAAAATTAGCATGTTTAAAGTGATTTTCATGCTTCCAGGGGCCCGGGAAGTGAATTAAATACCATTTGGAGGCATTTAATGTTCAAGCAAAAACAGGTGACTTTTGACAAAAGGGATAACACCCCCCCATTACGTCATGCTTCAGAAAGGTGAAAAATGGTCCGTTTTCAAATGTTTTATTTTTGAACGTCAGTTCACATTTGTAGGTAGATCATCAGTTTTAGAGCTAAAATTAGCATGTTTAAAGTGATTTTCATGCTTCCAGGGGCCCAAAACACAAGATTTGTGAAATGGTTAAAAGTGCATGAAAATGGCCAATTTACTCACTCTGAGGTCTCAAAAAGTGTTTCTTCACCCCGGGAAGTGAATTAAATACCATTTGGAGGCATTTAATGTTCAAGCAAAAACAGGTGATTTTTGACAAAAGAGATAACACCCCCCCATTACGTCATGCTTCAGAAAGGTGAAAAATGGTCCGTTTTCAAATGTTTTATTTTTGAACGTCAGTTCACATTTGTAGGTAGATCATCAGTTTTAGAGCTAAAATTAGCATGTTTAAAGTGATTTTCATGCTTCCAGGGGCCCGGGAAGTGAATTAAATACCATTTGGAGGCATTTAATGTTCAAGCAAAAACAGGTGATTTTTGACAAAAGAGATAACACCCCCCCATTACGTCATGACGAGAAAGGTGAAAAATGGTCCGTTTTCAAATGTTTTATTTTTTAACGTCAGTTCACATTTGTAGGTAGATCATCAGTTTTAGAGCTAAAAGTAGCATGTTTAAAGTGATTTTCATGCTTCCAGGGGCCCAAAACACAAGATTTGTGAAATGGTTAAAAGTGCATGAAAATGGCCAATTTACTCACTCTGAGGTCTCAAAAAGTGTTTCTTCACCCCGGGAAGTGAATTAAATACCATTTGGAGGCATTTAATGTTCAAGCAAAAACAGGTGATTTTTGACAAAAGAGATAACACCCCCCCATTACGTCATGCTTCAGAAAGGTGAAAAATTGTCAGTTTTCAAATGTTTTATTTTTGAAAGTCAGTTCACATTTGTAGGTAGATCATCAGTTTTAGAGCTAAAATTAGCATGTTTAAAGTGATTTTCATGCTTCCAGGGGCCCGGGAAGTGAATTAAATACCATTTGGAGGCATTTAATGTTCAAGCAAAAACAGGTGATTTTTGACAAAAGAGATAACACCCCCCCATTACGTCATGCTGCAGAAAGGTGAAAAATGGTCCGTTTTGAAATGTTTTATTTTTTAACGTCAGTTCACATTTGTAGGTAGATCATCAGTTTTAGAGCTAAAATTAGCATGTTTAAAGTGATTTTCATGCGTCCAGGGGCCCAAAACACAAGATTTGTGAAATGGTTAAAAGTGCATGAAAATGGCAATTTACTCGCTCTGAGGTCTCAAAAAGTGTTTCTTCACCCCGGGAAGTGAATTAAATACCATTTGGAGGCATTTAATGTTCAAGCAAAAACAGGTGATTTTTGACAAAAGAGATAACACCCCCCCATTGCGTCATGCTTCAGAAAGGTGAAAAATTTTCAGTTTTCAAATGTTTTATGTTTGAAAGTCAGTTCACATTTGTAGGTAGATCATCAGTTTTAGAGCTAAAATTAGCATGTTTAAAGTGATTTTCATGCTTCCAGGGGCCCGGGAAGTGAATTAAATATCATTTGGAGGCATTTAATGTTCAAGCAAAAACAGGTGATTTTTGACAAAAGAGATAACACCCCCCCATTACGTCATGCTTCAGAAAGGTGAAAAATGGGCCGTTTTCAAATGTTTTATTTTTTAACGTCAGTTCACATTTGTAGGTAGATCATCAGTTTTAGAGCTAAAATTAGCATGTTTAAAGTGATTTTCATGCTTCCAGGGGCCCAAAACACAAGATTTGTGGAATGGTTAAAAGTGCATGAAAATGGCCAATTTACTCACTCTGAGGTCTCAAAAAGTGTTTCTTCACCCCGGGAAGTGAATTAAATACCATTTGGAGGCAATTAATGTTCAAGCAAAAACAGGTGATTTTTGACAAAAGAGATAACCCCCCCCCATTACGTCATGCTTCAGAAAGGTGAAAAATGGTCCGTTTTCAAATGTTTTATTTTTGAACGTCAGTTGACATTTGTAGGTAGATCATCAGTTTTAGAGCTAAAATAAGCATGTTTAAAGTGATTTTCATGCTTCCAGGGGCCCGGGAAGTGAATTAAATACCATTTGGAGGCATTTAATGTTCAAGCAAAAACAGGTGATTTTTGACAAAAGAGATAACCCCCCCATTACGTCATGCTTCAGAAAGGTGAAAAATGGTCCGTTTTCAAATGTTTTATTTTTGAACGTCAGTTCACATTTGTAGGTAGATCATCAGTTTTAGAGCTAAAATTAGCATGTTTAAAGTGATTTTCATGCTTCCAGGGGCCCGGGAAGTGAATTAAATACCATTTGGAGGCATTTAATGTTCAAGCAAAAACAGGTGATTTTTGACAAAAGAGATAACACCCCCCCATTGCGTCATGCTTCAGAAAGGTGAAAAATTGTCCGTTTTCAAATGTTTTATTTTTGAAAGTCAGTTCACATTTGTAGGTAGATCATCAGTTTTAGAGCTAAAATTAGCATGTTTAAAGTGATTTTCATGCTTCCAGGAGCCCGGGAAGTGAATTAAATACCATTTGGAGGCTTTTAATGTTCAAGCAAAAACAGGTGATTTTTGACAAAAGAGATAACACCCCCCCATTACGTCATGCTTCAGAAAGGTGAAAAATGGTCCGTTTTCAAATGTTTTATTTTTGAACGTCAGTTCACATTTGTAGGTAGATCATCAGTTTTAGGGCTAAAATTAGCATGTTTAAAGTGATTTTCATGCTTCCAGGGGCCCGGGAAGTGAATTAAATACCATTTGGAGGCATTTAATGTTCAAGCAAAAACAGGTGATTTTTGACAAAAGAGATAACACCCCCCCATTACGTCATGCTTCAGAAAGGTGAAAAATTGTCCGTTTTCAAATGTTTTATTTTTGAAAGTCAGTTCACATTTGTAGGTAGATCATCAGTTTTAGAGCTAAAATTAGCATGTTTAAAGTGATTTTCATGCTTCCAGGGGCCCGGGAAGTGAATTAAATACCATTTGGAGGCATTTAATGTTCAAGCAAAAACAGGTGATTTTTGACAAAAGAGATAACCCCCCCATTACGTCATGCTGCAGAAAGGTGAAAAATGGTCCGTTTTCAAATGTTTTATTTTTTAACGTCAGTTCACATTTGTAGGTAGATCATCAGTTTTAGAGCTAAAATTAGCATGTTTAAAGTGATTTTCATGCTTCCAGGTGCCCAAAACACAAGATTTGTGAAATGGTTAAAAGTGCATGAAAATGGCCAATTTACTCACTCTGAGGTCCCAAAAAGTGTTTCTTCACCCCGGGAAGTGAATTAAATACTATTTGGAGGCATTTAATGTTCAAGCAAAAACATGTGATTTTTGACAAAAGAGATAACACCCCCCCATTACGTCATGCTTCAGAAAGGTGAAAAATGGTCCGTTTTCAAATGTTTTATTTTTGAACGTCAGTTCACATTTGTAGGTAGATCATCAGTTTTAGAGCTAAAATTAGCATGTTTAAAGTGATTTTCATGCTTCCAGGGGCCCGGGAAGTGAATTAAATACCATTTGGAGGCATTTAATGTTCAAGCAAAAACAGGTGATTTTTGACAAAAGAGATAACACCCCCCATTACGTCATGCTTCAGAAAGGTGAAAAATGGTCCGTTTTCAAATGTTTTATTTTTTAACGTCAGTTCACATTTGTAGGTAGATCATCAGTTTTAGAGCTAAAATTAGCATGTTTAAAGTGATTTTCATGCTTCCAGGGGCCCAAAACACAAGATTTGTGAAATGGTTAAAAGTGCATGAAAATGGCCAATTTACTCACTCTGAGGTCTCAAAAAGTGTTTCTTCACCCCGGGAATTGAATTAAATACCATTTGGAGGCATTTAATGTTCAAGCAAAAACAGGTGATTTTTGACAAAAGAGATAACACCCCCCCATTACGTCACGCTTCAGAAAGGTGAAAAATGGTCCGTTTCCAAATGTTTTATTTTTGAACGTCAGTTCACATTTGTAGGTAGATCATCAGTTTTAGAGCTAAAATTAGCATGTTTAAAGTGATTTTCATGCTTCCAGGGCCCCGGGAAGTGAATTAAATACCATTTGGAGGCATTTAATGTTCAAGCAAAAACAGGTGATTTTTGACAAAAGAGATAACACCCCCCCCATTACGTCAGGCTTCAGAAAGGTGAAAAATTGTTCGTTTTCAAATGTTTTATTTTTGAAAGTCAGTTCACATTTGTAGGTAGATCATCAGTTTTAGAGCTAAAATTAGCATGTTTAAAGTGATTTTCATGCTTCCAGGGGCCCGGGAAGTGAATTAAATACCATTTGGAGGCATTTAATGTTCAAGCAAAAACAGGTGACTTTTGACAAAAGGGATAACACCCCCCCATTACGTCATGCTTCAGAAAGGTGAAAAATGGTCCGTTTTCAAATGTTTTATTTTTGAACGTCAGTTCACATTTGTAGGTAGATCATCAGTTTTAGAGCTAAAATTAGCATGTTTAAAGTGATTTTCATGCTTCCAGGGGCCCAAAACACAAGATTTGTGAAATGGTTAAAAGTGCATGAAAATGGCCAATTTACTCACTCTGAGGTCTCAAAAAGTGTTTCTTCACCCCGGGAAGTGAATTAAATACCATTTGGAGGCATTTAATGTTCAAGCAAAAACAGGTGATTTTTGACAAAAGAGATAACACCCCCCCATTACGTCATGCTTCAGAAAGGTGAAAAATGGTCCGTTTTCAAATGTTTTATTTTTGAACGTCAGTTCACATTTGTAGGTAGATCATCAGTTTTAGAGCTAAAATTAGCATGTTTAAAGTGATTTTCATGCTTCCAGGGGCCCGGGAAGTGAATTAAATACCATTTGGAGGCATTTAATGTTCAAGCAAAAACAGGTGATTTTTGACAAAAGAGATAACACCCCCCCATTACGTCATGACGAGAAAGGTGAAAAATGGTCCGTTTTCAAATGTTTTATTTTTTAACGTCAGTTCACATTTGTAGGTAGATCATCAGTTTTAGAGCTAAAAGTAGCATGTTTAAAGTGATTTTCATGCTTCCAGGGGCCCAAAACACAAGATTTGTGAAATGGTTAAAAGTGCATGAAAATGGCCAATTTACTCACTCTGAGGTCTCAAAAAGTGTTTCTTCACCCCGGGAAGTGAATTAAATACCATTTGGAGGCATTTAATGTTCAAGCAAAAACAGGTGATTTTTGACAAAAGAGATAACACCCCCCCATTACGTCATGCTTCAGAAAGGTGAAAAATTGTCAGTTTTCAAATGTTTTATTTTTGAAAGTCAGTTCACATTTGTAGGTAGATCATCAGTTTTAGAGCTAAAATTAGCATGTTTAAAGTGATTTTCATGCTTCCAGGGGCCCGGGAAGTGAATTAAATACCATTTGGAGGCATTTAATGTTCAAGCAAAAACAGGTGATTTTTGACAAAAGAGATAACACCCCCCCATTACGTCATGCTGCAGAAAGGTGAAAAATGGTCCGTTTTGAAATGTTTTATTTTTTAACGTCAGTTCACATTTGTAGGTAGATCATCAGTTTTAGAGCTAAAATTAGCATGTTTAAAGTGATTTTCATGCGTCCAGGGGCCCAAAACACAAGATTTGTGAAATGGTTAAAAGTGCATGAAAATGGCAATTTACTCGCTCTGAGGTCTCAAAAAGTGTTTCTTCACCCCGGGAAGTGAATTAAATACCATTTGGAGGCATTTAATGTTCAAGCAAAAACAGGTGATTTTTGACAAAAGAGATAACACCCCCCCATTGCGTCATGCTTCAGAAAGGTGAAAAATTGTCAGTTTTCAAATGTTTTATGTTTGAAAGTCAGTTCACATTTGTAGGTAGATCATCAGTTTTAGAGCTAAAATTAGCATGTTTAAAGTGATTTTCATGCTTCCAGGGGCCCGGGAAGTGAATTAAATATCATTTGGAGGCATTTAATGTTCAAGCAAAAACAGGTGATTTTTGACAAAAGAGATAACACCCCCCCATTACGTCATGCTTCAGAAAGGTGAAAAATGGGCCGTTTTCAAATGTTTTATTTTTTAACGTCAGTTCACATTTGTAGGTAGATCATCAGTTTTAGAGCTAAAATTAGCATGTTTAAAGTGATTTTCATGCTTCCAGGGGCCCAAAACACAAGATTTGTGGAATGGTTAAAAGTGCATGAAAATGGCCAATATACTCACTCTGAGGTCTCAAAAAGTGTTTCTTCACCCCGGGAAGTGAATTAAATACCATTTGGAGGCAATTAATGTTCAAGCAAAAACAGGTGATTTTTGACAAAAGAGATAACACCCCCCCATTACGTCATGCTTCAGAAAGGTGAAAAATGGTCCGTTTTCAAATGTTTTATTTTTGAACGTCAGTTGACATTTGTAGGTAGATCATCAGTTTTAGAGCTAAAATAAGCATGTTTAAAGTGATTTTCATGCTTCCAGGGGCCCGGGAAGTGAATTAAATACCATTTGGAGGCATTTAATGTTCAAGCAAAAACAGGTGATTTTTGACAAAAGAGATAACCCCCCCATTACGTCATGCTTCAGAAAGGTGAAAAATGGTCCGTTTTCAAATGTTTTATTTTTGAACGTCAGTTCACATTTGTAGGTAGATCATCAGTTTTAGAGCTAAAATTAGCATGTTTAAAGTGATTTTCATGCTTCCAGGGGCCCGGGAAGTGAATTAAATACCATTTGGAGGCATTTAATGTTCAAGCAAAAACAGGTGATTTTTGACAAAAGAGATAACACCCCCCCATTGCGTCATGCTTCAGAAAGGTGAAAAATTGTCCGTTTTCAAATGTTTTATTTTTGAAAGTCAGTTCACATTTGTAGGTAGATCATCAGTTTTAGAGCTAAAATTAGCATGTTTAAAGTGATTTTCATGCTTCCAGGAGCCCGGGAAGTGAATTAAATACCATTTGGAGGCTTTTAATGTTCAAGCAAAAACAGGTGATTTTTGACAAAAGAGATAACACCCCCCCATTACGTCATGCTTCAGAAAGGTGAAAAATGGTCCGTTTTCAAATGTTTTATTTTTGAACGTCAGTTCACATTTGTAGGTAGATCATCAGTTTTAGGGCTAAAATTAGCATGTTTAAAGTGATTTTCATGCTTCCAGGGGCCCGGGAAGTGAATTAAATACCATTTGGAGGCATTTAATGTTCAAGCAAAAACAGGTGATTTTTGACAAAAGAGATAACACCCCCCCATTACGTCATGCTTCAGAAAGGTGAAAAATTGTCCGTTTTCAAATGTTTTATTTTTGAAAGTCAGTTCACATTTGTAGGTAGATCATCAGTTTTAGAGCTAAAATTAGCATGTTTAAAGTGATTTTCATGCTTCCAGGGGCCCGGGAAGTGAATTAAATACCATTTGGAGGCATTTAATGTTCAAGCAAAAACAGGTGATTTTTGACAAAAGAGATAACCCCCCCATTACGTCATGCTGCAGAAAGGTGAAAAATGGTCCGTTTTCAAATGTTTTATTTTTTAACGTCAGTTCACATTTGTAGGTAGATCATCAGTTTTAGAGCTAAAATTAGCATGTTTAAAGTGATTTTCATGCTTCCAGGTGCCCAAAACACAAGATTTGTGAAATGGTTAAAAGTGCATGAAAATGGCCAATTTACTCACTCTGAGGTCCCAAAAAGTGTTTCTTCACCCCGGGAAGTGAATTAAATACTATTTGGAGGCATTTAATGTTCAAGCAAAAACATGTGATTTTTGACAAAAGAGATAACACCCCCCCATTACGTCATGCTTCAGAAAGGTGAAAAATGGTCCGTTTTCAAATGTTTTATTTTTGAACGTCAGTTCACATTTGTAGGTAGATCATCAGTTTTAGAGCTAAAATTAGCATGTTTAAAGTGATTTTCATGCTTCCAGGGGCCCGGGAAGTGAATTAAATACCATTTGGAGGCATTTAATGTTCAAGCAAAAACAGGTGATTTTTGACAAAAGAGATAACACCCCCCCATTACGTCATGCTGCAGAAAGGTGAAAAATGGTCCGTTTTCAAATGTTTTATTTTTTAACGTCAGTTCACATTTGTAGGTAGATCATCAGTTTTAGAGCTAAAATAAGCATGTTTAAAGTGATTTTCATGCTTCCAGGGGCCCGGGAAGTGAATTAAATACCATTTGGAGGCATTTAATGTTCAAGCAAAAACAGGTGATTTTTGACAAAAGAGATAACACCCCCCCCATTACGTCATGCTGCAGAAAGGTGAAAAATGGTCCATTTTCAAATGTTTTATTTTTTAACGTCAGTTCACATTTGTAGGTAGATCATCAGTTTTAGAGCTAAAATTAGCATGTTTAAAGTGATTTTCATGCTTCCAGGGGCCCAAAACACAAGATTTGTGAAATGGTTAAAAGTGCATGAAAATGGCCAATTTACTCACTCTGAGGTCTCAAAAAGTGTTTCTTCACCCCGGGAAGTGAATTAAATACCATTTGGAGGCATTTAATGTTCAAGCAAAAACAGGTGATTTTTGACAAAAGAGATAACACCCCCCCATTACGTCATGCTTCAGAAAGGTGAAAAATTGTCCGTTTTCAAATGTTTTATTTTTGAAAGTTAGTTCACATTTGTAGGTAGATCATCAGTTTTAGAGCTAAAATTAGCATGTTTAAAGTGATTTTCATGCTTCCAGGGGCCCGGGAAGTGAATTAAATACCATTTGGAGGCATTTAATGTTCAAGCAAAAACAGGTGATTTTTGACAAAAGAGATAACACCCCCCCCATTATGTCATGCTTCAGAAAGGTGAAAAATTGTCTGTTTTCAAATGTTTTATTTTTTAACGTCAGTTCACATTTGTAGGTAGATCATCAGTTTTAGAGCTAAAATTAGCATGTTTAAAGTGATTTTCATGCTTCCAGGGGCCCAGGAAGTGAATTAAATACCATTTGGAGGCATTTAATGTTCAAGCAAAAACAGGTGATTTTTGACAAAAGAGATAACACCCCCCCATTACGTCATGCTGCAGAAAGGTGAAAAATGGTCCGTTTTCAAATGTTTTATTTTTTAACGTCAGTTCACATTTGTAGGTAGATCATCAGTTTTAGAGCTAAAATTAGCATGTTTAAAGTGATTTTCATGCTTCCAGGGGCCCAAAACACAAGATTTGTGAAATGGTTAAAAGTGCATGAAAATGGCCAATTTACTCACTCCGAGGTCTCAAAAAGGGTTTCTTCACCCCGGGAAGTGAATTAAATACCATTTGGAGGCATTTAATGTTCAAGCAAAAACAGGTGATTTTTGACAAAAGAGATAACACCCCCCATTACGTCATGCTGCAGAAAGGTGAAAAATGGTCCGTTTTCAAATGTTTTATTTTTTAACGTCAGTTCACATTTGTAGGTAGATCATCAGTTTTAGAGCTAAAAGTAGCATGTTTAAAGTGATTTTCATGCTTCCAGGGGCCCAAAACACAAGATTTGTGAAATGGTTAAAAGTGCATGAAAATGGCCAATTTACTCACTCTGAGGTCTCAAAAAGTGTTTCTTCACCCCGGGAAGTGAATTAAATACCATTTGGAGGCATTTAATGTTCAAGCAAAAACAGGTGATTTTTGACAAAAGAGATAACACCCCCCCATTACGTCATGCTTCAGAAAGGTGAAAAATTGTCCGTTTTCAAATGTTTTATTTTTGAAAGTCAGTTCACATTTGTAGGTAGATCATCAGTTTTAGAGCTAAAATTAGCATGTTTAAAGTGATTTTCATGCTTCCAGGGGCCCGGGAAGTGAATTAAATACCATTTGGAGGCATTTAATGTTCAAGCAAAAACAGGTGATTTTTGACAAAAGAGATAACACCCCCCCATTACGTCATGCTTCAGAAAGGTGAAAAATTGTCCGTTTTCAAATGTTTTATTTTTGAAAGTCAGTTCACATTTGTAGGTAGATCATCAGTTTTAGAGCTAAAATTAGCATGTTTAAAGTGATTTTCATGCTTCCAGGGGCCCGGGAAGTGAATTAAATACCATTTGGAGGCATTTAATGTTCAAGCAAAAACAGGTGATTTTTGACAAAAGAGATAACACCCCCCCCATTACGTCATGCTGCAGAAAGGTGAAAAATGGTCCGTTTTGAAATGTTTTATTTTTTAACGTCAGTTCACATTTGTAGGTAGATCATCAGTTTTAGAGCTAAAATTAGCATGTTTAAAGTGATTTTCATGCTTCCAGGGGCCCAAAACACAAGATTTGTGAAATGGTTAAAAGTGCATGAAAATGGCAATTTACTCGCTCTGAGGTCTCAAAAAGTGTTTCTTCACCCCAGGAAGTGAATTAAATACCATTTGGAGGCATTTAATGTTCAAGCAAAAACAGGTGATTTTTGACAAAAGAGATAACACCCCCCCATTGCGTCATGCTTCAGAAAGGTGAAAAATTGTCCGTTTTCAAATGTTTTATTTTTTAACGTCAGTTCACATTTGTAGGTAGATCATCAGTTTTAGAGCTAAAATTAGCATGTTTAAAGTGATTTTCATGCTTCCAGGGGCCCAAAACACAAGATTTGTGGAATGGTTAAAAGTGCATGAAAATGGCCAATTTACTCACTCTGAGGTCTCAAAAAGTGTTTCTTCAACCCGGGAAGTGAATTAAATACCATTTGGAGGCAATTCATGTTCAAGCAAAAACAGGTGATTTTTGACAAAAGAGATAACACCCCCCCATTACGTCATGCTTCAGAAAGGTGAAAAATGGTCCGTTTTCAAATGTTTTATTTTTGAACGTCAGTTCACATTTGTAGGTAGATCATCAGTTTTAGAGCTAAAATAAGCATGTTTAAAGTGATTTTCATGCTTCCAGGGGCCCGGGAAGTGAATTAAATACCATTTGGAGGCATTTAATGTTCAAGCAAAAACAGGTGATTTTTGACAAAAGAGATAACCCCCCCCATTACGTCATGCTTCAGAAAGGTGAAAAATGGTCCGTTTTCAAATGTTTTATTTTTGAACGTCAGTTCACATTTGTAGGTAGATCATCAGTTTTAGAGCTAAAATTAGCATGTTTAAAGTGATTTTCATGCTTCCAGGGGCCCGGGAAGTGAATTAAATACCATTTGGAGGCATTTAATGTTCAAGCAAAAACAGGTGATTTTTGACAAAAGAGATAACACCCCCCCATTGCGTCATGCTTCAGAAAGGTGAAAAATTGTCCGTTTTCAAATGTTTTATTTTTGAAAGTCAGTTCACATTTGTAGGTAGATCATCAGTTTTAGAGCTAAAATTAGCATGTTTAAAGTGATTTTCATGCTTCCAGGGGCCCGGGAAGTGAATTAAATACCATTTGGAGGCATTTAATGTTCAAGCAAAAACAGGTGATTTTTGACAAAAGAGATAACACCCCCCATTACGTCATACTTCAGAAAGGTGAAAAATGGTCCGTTTTCAAATGTTTTATTTTTGAACGTCAGTTCACATTTGTAGGTAGATCATCAGTTTTAGAGCTAAAATTTGCATGTTTAAAGTGATTTTCATGCTTCCAGGGGCCCGGGAAGTGAATTAAATACCATTTGGAGGCATTTAATGTTCAAGCAAAAACAGGTGATTTTTGACAAAAGAGATAACACCCCCCCATTACGTCATGCTTCAGAAAGGTGAAAAATTGTCCGTTTTCAAATGTTTTATTTTTGAAAGTCAGTTCACATTTGTAGGTAGATCATCAGTTTTAGAGCTAAAATAAGCATGTTTAAAGTGATTTTCATGCTTCCAGGGGCCCGGGAAGTGAATTAAATACCATTTGGAGGCATTTAATGTTCAAGCAAAAACAGGTGATTTTTGACAAAAGAGATAACACCCCCCCCATTACGTCATGCTGCAGAAAGGTGAAAAATGGTCCATTTTCAAATGTTTTATTTTTTAACGTCAGTTCACATTTGTAGGTAGATCATCAGTTTTAGAGCTAAAATTAGCATGTTTAAAGTGATTTTCATGCTTCCAGGGGCCCAAAACACAAGATTTGTGAAATGGTTAAAAGTGCATGAAAATGGCCAATTTACTCACTCTGAGGTCTCAAAAAGTGTTTCTTCACCCCGGGAAGTGAATTAAATACCATTTGGAGGCATTTAATGTTCAAGCAAAAACAGGTGATTTTTGACAAAAGAGATAACACCCCCCCATTACGTCATGCTTCAGAAAGGTGAAAAATTGTCCGTTTTCAAATGTTTTATTTTTGAAAGTTAGTTCACATTTGTAGGTAGATCATCAGTTTTAGAGGTAAAATTAGCATGTTTAAAGTGATTTTCATGCTTCCAGGGGCCCGGGAAGTGAATTAAATACCATTTGTAGGCATTTAATGTTCAAGCAAAAACAGGTGATTTTTGACAAAAGAGATAACACCCCCCCCATTATGTCATGCTTCAGAAAGGTGAAAAATTGTCTGTTTTCAAATGTTTTATTTTTTAACGTCAGTTCACATTTGTAGGTAGATCATCAGTTTTAGAGCTAAAATTAGCATGTTTAAAGTGATTTTCATGCTTCCAGGGGCCCAGGAAGTGAATTAAATACCATTTGGAGGCATTTAATGTTCAAGCAAAAACAGGTGATTTTTGACAAAAGAGATAACACCCCCCCATTACGTCATGCTGCAGAAAGGTGAAAAATGGTCCGTTTTCAAATGTTTTATTTTTTAACGTCAGTTCACATTTGTAGGTAGATCATCAGTTTTAGAGCTAAAATTAGCATGTTTAAAGTGATTTTCATGCTTCCAGGGGCCCAAAACACAAGATTTGTGAAATGGTTAAAAGTGCATGAAAATGGCCAATTTACTCACTCCGAGGTCTCAAAAAGTGTTTCTTCACCCCGGGAAGTGAATTAAATACCATTTGGAGGCATTTAATGTTCAAGCAAAAACAGGTGATTTTTGACAAAAGAGATAACACCCCCCATTACGTCATGCTGCAGAAAGGTGAAAAATGGTCCGTTTTCAAATGTTTTATTTTTTAACGTCAGTTCACATTTGTAGGTAGATCATCAGTTTTAGAGCTAAAAGTAGCATGTTTAAAGTGATTTTCATGCTTCCAGGGGCCCAAAACACAAGATTTGTGAAATGGTTAAAAGTGCATGAAAATGGCCAATTTACTCACTCTGAGGTCTCAAAAAGTGTTTCTTCACCCCGGGAAGTGAATTAAATACCATTTGGAGGCATTTAATGTTCAAGCAAAAACAGGTGATTTTTGACAAAAGAGATAACACCCCCCCATTACGTCATGCTTCAGAAAGGTGAAAAATTGTCCGTTTTCAAATGTTTTATTTTTGAAAGTCAGTTCACATTTGTAGGTAGATCATCAGTTTTAGAGCTAAAATTAGCATGTTTAAAGTGATTTTCATGCTTCCAGGGGCCCGGGAAGTGAATTAAATACCATTTGGAGGCATTTAATGTTCAAGCAAAAACAGGTGATTTTTGACAAAAGAGATAACACCCCCCCCATTACGTCATGCTGCAGAAAGGTGAAAAATGGTCCGTTTTGAAATGTTTTATTTTTTAACGTCAGTTCACATTTGTAGGTAGATCATCAGTTTTAGAGCTAAAATTAGCATGTTTAAAGTGATTTTCATGCTTCCAGGGGCCCAAAACACAAGATTTGTGAAATGGTTAAAAGTGCATGAAAATGGCAATTTACTCGCTCTGAGGTCTCAAAAAGTGTTTCTTCACCCCAGGAAGTGAATTAAATACCATTTGGAGGCATTTAATGTTCAAGCAAAAACAGGTGATTTTTGACAAAAGAGATAACACCCCCCCATTGCGTCATGCTTCAGAAAGGTGAAAAATTGTCCGTTTTCAAATGTTTTATTTTTTAACGTCAGTTCACATTTGTAGGTAGATCATCAGTTTTAGAGCTAAAATTAGCATGTTTAAAGTGATTTTCATGCTTCCAGGGGCCCAAAACACAAGATTTGTGGAATGGTTAAAAGTGCATGAAAATGGCCAATTTACTCACTCTGAGGTCTCAAAAAGTGTTTCTTCAACCCGGGAAGTGAATTAAATACCATTTGGAGGCAATTCATGTTCAAGCAAAAACAGGTGATTTTTGACAAAAGAGATAACACCCCCCCATTACGTCATGCTTCAGAAAGGTGAAAAATGGTCCGTTTTCAAATGTTTTATTTTTGAACGTCAGTTCACATTTGTAGGTAGATCATCAGTTTTAGAGCTAAAATAAGCATGTTTAAAGTGATTTTCATGCTTCCAGGGGCCCGGGAAGTGAATTAAATACCATTTGGAGGCATTTAATGTTCAAGCAAAAACAGGTGATTTTTGACAAAAGAGATAACCCCCCCCATTACGTCATGCTTCAGAAAGGTGAAAAATGGTCCGTTTTCAAATGTTTTATTTTTGAACGTCAGTTCACATTTGTAGGTAGATCATCAGTTTTAGAGCTAAAATTAGCATGTTTAAAGTGATTTTCATGCTTCCAGGGGCCCGGGAAGTGAATTAAATACCATTTGGAGGCATTTAATGTTCAAGCAAAAACAGGTGATTTTTGACAAAAGAGATAACACCCCCCCATTGCGTCATGCTTCAGAAAGGTGAAAAATTGTCCGTTTTCAAATGTTTTATTTTTGAAAGTCAGTTCACATTTGTAGGTAGATCATCAGTTTTAGAGCTAAAATTAGCATGTTTAAAGTGATTTTCATGCTTCCAGGGGCCCGGGAAGTGAATTAAATACCATTTGGAGGCATTTAATGTTCAAGCAAAAACAGGTGATTTTTGACAAAAGAGATAACACCCCCCATTACGTCATGCTTCAGAAAGGTGAAAAATGGTCCGTTTTCAAATGTTTTATTTTTGAACGTCAGTTCACATTTGTAGGTAGATCATCAGTTTTAGAGCTAAAATTTGCATGTTTAAAGTGATTTTCATGCTTCCAGGGGCCCGGGAAGTGAATTAAATACCATTTGGAGGCATTTAATGTTCAAGCAAAAACAGGTGATTTTTGACAAAAGAGATAACACCCCCCCATTACGTCATGCTTCAGAAAGGTGAAAAATTGTCCGTTTTCAAATGTTTTATTTTTGAAAGTCAGTTCACATTTGTAGGTAGATCATCAGTTTTAGAGCTAAAATAAGCATGTTTAAAGTGATTTTCATGCTTCCAGGGGCCCGGGAAGTGAATTAAATACCATTTGGAGGCATTTAATGTTCAAGCAAAAACAGGTGATTTTTGACAAAAGAGATAACACCCCCCCCATTACGTCATGCTGCAGAAAGTTGAAAAATGGTCCATTTTCAAATGTTTTATTTTTTAACGTCAGTTCACATTTGTAGGTAGATCATCAGTTTTAGAGCTAAAATTAGCATGTTTAAAGTGATTTTCATGCTTCCAGGGGCCCAAAACACAAGATTTGTGAAATGGTTAAAAGTGCATGAAAATGGCCAATTTACTCACTCTGAGGTCTCAAAAAGTGTTTCTTCACCCCGGGAAGTGAATTAAATACCATTTGGAGGCATTTAATGTTCAAGCAAAAACAGGTGATTTTTGACAAAAGAGATAACACCCCCCCATTACGTCATGCTTCAGAAAGGTGAAAAATTGTCCGTTTTCAAATGTTTTATTTTTGAAAGTTAGTTCACATTTGTAGGTAGATCATCAGTTTTAGAGCTAAAATTAGCATGTTTAAAGTGATTTTCATGCTTCCAGGGGCCCGGGAAGTGAATTAAATACCATTTGGAGGCATTTAATGTTCAAGCAAAAACAGGTGATTTTTGACAAAAGAGATAACACCCCCCCCATTACGTCATGCTGCAGAAAGGTGAAAAATGGTCCGTTTTGAAATGTTTTATTTTTTAACGTCAGTTCACATTTGTAGGTAGATCATCAGTTTTAGAGCTAAAATTAGCATGTTTAAAGTGATTTTCATGCTTCCAGGGGCCCAAAACACAAGATTTGTGAAATGGTTAAAAGTGCATGAAAATGGCAATTTACTCGCTCTGAGGTCTCAAAAAGTGTTTCTTCACCCCAGGAAGTGAATTAAATACCATTTGGAGGCATTTAATGTTCAAGCAAAAACAGGTGATTTTTGACAAAAGAGATAACACCCCCCCATTGCGTCATGCTTCAGAAAGGTGAAAAATTGTCCGTTTTCAAATGTTTTATTTTTTAACGTCAGTTCACATTTGTAGGTAGATCATCAGTTTTAGAGCTAAAATTAGCATGTTTAAAGTGATTTTCATGCTTCCAGGGGCCCAAAACACAAGATTTGTGGAATGGTTAAAAGTGCATGAAAATGGCCAATTTACTCACTCTGAGGTCTCAAAAAGTGTTTCTTCAACCCGGGAAGTGAATTAAATACCATTTGGAGGCAATTCATGTTCAAGCAAAAACAGGTGATTTTTGACAAAAGAGATAACACCCCCCCATTACGTCATGCTTCAGAAAGGTGAAAAATGGTCCGTTTTCAAATGTTTTATTTTTGAACGTCAGTTCACATTTGTAGGTAGATCATCAGTTTTAGAGCTAAAATAAGCATGTTTAAAGTGATTTTCATGCTTCCAGGGACCCGGGAAGTGAATTAAATACCATTTGGAGGCATTTAATTTTCAAGCAAAAACAGGTGATTTTTGACAAAAGAGATAATCCCCCCATTACGTCATGCTTCAGAAAGGTGAAAAATGGTCCGTTTTCAAATGTTTTATTTTTGAACGTCAGTTCACATTTGTAGGTAGATCATCAGTTTTAGAGCTAAAATTAGCATGTTTAAAGTGATTTTCATGCATCCAGGGGCCCGGGAAGTGAATTAAATACCATTTGGAGGCATTTAATGTTCAAGCAAAAACAGGTGATTTTTGACAAAAGAGATAACACCCCCCCATTGCGTCATGCTTCAGAAAGGTGAAAAATTGTCCGTTTTCAAATGTTTTATTTTTTAACGTCAGTTCACATTTGTAGGTAGATCATCAGTTTTAGAGCTAAAATTAGCATGTTTAAAGTGATTTTCATGCTTCCAGGGGCCCAAAACACAAGATTTGTGGAATGGTTAAAAGTGCATGAAAATGGCCAATTTACTCACTCTGAGGTCTCAAAAAGTGTTTCTTCAACCCGGGAAGTGAATTAAATACCATTTGGAGGCAATTCATGTTCAAGCAAAAACAGGTGATTTTTGACAAAAGAGATAACACCCCCCCATTACGTCATGCTTCAGAAAGGTGAAAAATGGTCCGTTTTCAAATGTTTTATTTTTGAACGTCAGTTCACATTTGTAGGTAGATCATCAGTTTTAGAGCTAAAATAAGCATGTTTAAAGTGATTTTCATGCTTCCAGGGGCCCGGGAAGTGAATTAAATACCATTTGGAGGCATTTAATGTTCAAGCAAAAACAGGTGATTTTTGACAAAAGAGATAACCCCCCCCATTACGTCATGCTTCAGAAAGGTGAAAAATGGTCCGTTTTCAAATGTTTTATTTTTGAACGTCAGTTCACATTTGTAGGTAGATCATCAGTTTTAGAGCTAAAATTAGCATGTTTAAAGTGATTTTCATGCTTCCAGGGGCCCGGGAAGTGAATTAAATACCATTTGGAGGCATTTAATGTTCAAGCAAAAACAGGTGATTTTTGACAAAAGAGATAACACCCCCCCATTGCGTCATGCTTCAGAAAGGTGAAAAATTGTCCGTTTTCAAATGTTTTATTTTTGAAAGTCAGTTCACATTTGTAGGTAGATCATCAGTTTTAGAGCTAAAATTAGCATGTTTAAAGTGATTTTCATGCTTCCAGGGGCCCGGGAAGTGAATTAAATACCATTTGGAGGCATTTAATGTTCAAGCAAAAACAGGTGATTTTTGACAAAAGAGATAACACCCCCCATTACGTCATGCTTCAGAAAGGTGAAAAATGGTCCGTTTTCAAATGTTTTATTTTTGAACGTCAGTTCACATTTGTAGGTAGATCATCAGTTTTAGAGCTAAAATTTGCATGTTTAAAGTGATTTTCATGCTTCCAGGGGCCCGGGAAGTGAATTAAATACCATTTGGAGGCATTTAATGTTCAAGCAAAAACAGGTGATTTTTGACAAAAGAGATAACACCCCCCCATTACGTCATGCTTCAGAAAGGTGAAAAATTGTCCGTTTTCAAATGTTTTATTTTTGAAAGTCAGTTCACATTTGTAGGTAGATCATCAGTTTTAGAGCTAAAATAAGCATGTTTAAAGTGATTTTCATGCTTCCAGGGGCCCGGGAAGTGAATTAAATACCATTTGGAGGCATTTAATGTTCAAGCAAAAACAGGTGATTTTTGACAAAAGAGATAACACCCCCCCCATTACGTCATGCTGCAGAAAGGTGAAAAATGGTCCATTTTCAAATGTTTTATTTTTTAACGTCAGTTCACATTTGTAGGTAGATCATCAGTTTTAGAGCTAAAATTAGCATGTTTAAAGTGATTTTCATGCTTCCAGGGGCCCAAAACACAAGATTTGTGAAATGGTTAAAAGTGCATGAAAATGGCCAATTTACTCACTCTGAGGTCTCAAAAAGTGTTTCTTCACCCCGGGAAGTGAATTAAATACCATTTGGAGGCATTTAATGTTCAAGCAAAAACAGGTGATTTTTGACAAAAGAGATAACACCCCCCCATTACGTCATGCTTCAGAAAGGTGAAAAATTGTCCGTTTTCAAATGTTTTATTTTTGAAAGTTAGTTCACATTTGTAGGTAGATCATCAGTTTTAGAGCTAAAATTAGCATGTTTAAAGTGATTTTCATGCTTCCAGGGGCCCGGGAAGTGAATTAAATACCATTTGGAGGCATTTAATGTTCAAGCAAAAACAGGTGATTTTTGACAAAAGAGATAACACCCCCCCCATTACGTCATGCTGCAGAAAGGTGAAAAATGGTCCGTTTTGAAATGTTTTATTTTTTAACGTCAGTTCACATTTGTAGGTAGATCATCAGTTTTAGAGCTAAAATTAGCATGTTTAAAGTGATTTTCATGCTTCCAGGGGCCCAAAACACAAGATTTGTGAAATGGTTAAAAGTGCATGAAAATGGCAATTTACTCGCTCTGAGGTCTCAAAAAGTGTTTCTTCACCCCAGGAAGTGAATTAAATACCATTTGGAGGCATTTAATGTTCAAGCAAAAACAGGTGATTTTTGACAAAAGAGATAACACCCCCCCATTGCGTCATGCTTCAGAAAGGTGAAAAATTGTCCGTTTTCAAATGTTTTATTTTTTAACGTCAGTTCACATTTGTAGGTAGATCATCAGTTTTAGAGCTAAAATTAGCATGTTTAAAGTGATTTTCATGCTTCCAGGGGCCCAAAACACAAGATTTGTGGAATGGTTAAAAGTGCATGAAAATGGCCAATTTACTCACTCTGAGGTCTCAAAAAGTGTTTCTTCAACCCGGGAAGTGAATTAAATACCATTTGGAGGCAATTCATGTTCAAGCAAAAACAGGTGATTTTTGACAAAAGAGATAACACCCCCCCATTACGTCATGCTTCAGAAAGGTGAAAAATGGTCCGTTTTCAAATGTTTTATTTTTGAACGTCAGTTCACATTTGTAGGTAGATCATCAGTTTTAGAGCTAAAATAAGCATGTTTAAAGTGATTTTCATGCTTCCAGGGACCCGGGAAGTGAATTAAATACCATTTGGAGGCATTTAATTTTCAAGCAAAAACAGGTGATTTTTGACAAAAGAGATAATCCCCCCATTACGTCATGCTTCAGAAAGGTGAAAAATGGTCCGTTTTCAAATGTTTTATTTTTGAACGTCAGTTCACATTTGTAGGTAGATCATCAGTTTTAGAGCTAAAATTAGCATGTTTAAAGTGATTTTCATGCATCCAGGGGCCCGGGAAGTGAATTAAATACCATTTGGAGGCATTTAATGTTCAAGCAAAAACAGGTGATTTTTGACAAAAGAGATAACACCCCCCCATTGTGTCATGCTTCAGAAAGGTGAAAAATTGTCCGTTTTCAAATGTTTTATTTTTGAAAGTCAGTTCACATTTGTAGGTAGATCATCAGTTTTAGAGCTAAAATTAGCATGTTTAAAGTGATTTTCATGCTTCCAGGGGCCCGGGAAGTGAATTAAATACCATTTGGAGGCATTTAATGTTCAAGCAAAAACAGGTGATTTTTGACAAAAGAGATAACACCCCCCATTACGTCATGCTTCAGAAAGGTGAAAAATGGTCCGTTTTCAAATGTTTTATTTTTGAACGTCAGTTCACATTTGTAGGTAGATCATCAGTTTTAGAGCTAAAATTTGCATGTTTAAAGTGATTTTCATGCTTCCAGGGGCCCGGGAAGTGAATTAAATACCATTTGGAGGCATTTAATGTTCAAGCAAAAACAGGTGATTTTTGACAAAAGAGATAACACCCCCCATTACGTCATGCTTCAGAAAGGTGAAAAATTGTCAGTTTTCAAATGTTTTATTTTTGAAAGTCAGTTCACATTTGTAGGTAGATCATCAGTTTTAGAGCTAAAATAAGCATGTTTAAAGTGATTTTCATGCTTCCAGGGGCCCGGGAAGTGAATTAAATACCATTTGGAGGCATTTAATGTTCAAGCAAAAACAGGTGATTTTTGACAAAAGAGATAACACCCCCCCCATTACGTCATGCTGCAGAAAGGTGAAAAATGGTCCATTTTCAAATGTTTTATTTTTTAACGTCGGTTCACATTAGTAGGTAGATCATCAGTTTTAGAGCTAAAATTAGCATGTTTAAAGTGATTTTCATGCTTCCAGGGGCCCAAAACACAAGATTTGTGAAATGGTTAAAAGTGCATGAAAATGGCCAATTTACTCACTCTGAGGTCTCAAAAAGTGTTTCTTCACCCCGGGAAGTGAATTAAATACCATTTGGAGGCATTTAATGTTCAAGCAAAAACAGGTGATTTTTGACAAAAGAGATAACACCCCCCATTACGTCATGCTTCAGAAAGGTGAAAAATGGTCCGTTTTCAAATGTTTTATTTTTGAACGTCAGTTCACATTTGTAGGTAGATCATCAGTTTTAGAGCTACAATTAGCATGTTTAAAGTGATTTTCATGCTTCCAGGGGCCCGGGAAGTGAATTAAATACCATTTGGAGGCATTTAATGTTCAAGCAAAAACAGGTGATTTTTGACAAAAGAGATAACACCCCCCCATTACGTCATGCTTCAGAAAGGTGAAAAATTGTCCGTTTTCAAATGTTTTATTTTTGAAAGTCAGTTCACATTTGTAGGTAGATCATCAGTTTTAGAGCTAAAATTAGCATGTTTAAAGTTATTTTCATGCTTCCAGGGGCCCGGGAAGTGAATTAAATACCATTTGGAGGCATTTAATGTTCAAGCAAAAACAGGTGATTTTTGACAAAAGAGATAACACCCCCCTATTACGTCATGCTTCAGAAAGGTGAAAAATGGTCCGTTTTCAAATGTTTTATTTTTGAAAGTCAGTTCACATTTGTAGGTAGATCATCAGTTTTAGAGCTAAAATTAGCATGTTTAAAGTGATTTTCATGCTTCCAGGGGCCCGGGAAGTGAATTAAATACCATTTGGAGGCATTTAATGTTGAAGCAAAAACAGGTGATTTTTGACAAAAGAGATAACACCCCCCCATTACGTCATGCTGCAGAAAGGTGAAAAATGGTCCGTTTTCAAATGTTTTATTTTTTAACGTCAGTTCACATTTGTAGGTAGATCATCAGTTTTAGAGCTAAAATTAGCATGTTTAAAGTGATTTTCATGCTTCCAGGGGCCCAAAACACAAAATTTGTGGAATGGTTAAAAGTGCATGAAAATGGCCAATTTACTCACTCTGAGGTCTCAAAAAGTGTTTCTTCACCCCGGGAAGGGAATTAAATACCATTTGGAGGCATTTAATGTTCAAGCAAAAACAGGTGATTTTTGACAAAAGAGATAACACCCCCCATTACGTCATGCTTCAGAAAGGTGAAAAATGGTCCGTTTTCAAATGTTTTATTTTTGAACGTCAGTTCACACTTGTAGGTAGATCATCAGTTTTAGAGCTAAAATAAGCATGTTTAAAGTGATTTTCATGCTTCCAGGGGCCCAGGAAGTGAATTAAATACCATTTGGAGGCATTTAATGTTCAAGCAAAAACAGGTGATTTTTGACAAAAGAGATATCACCCCCCCATTACGTCATGCTGCAGAAAGGTGAAAAATGGTCCGTTTTCAAATGTTTTATTTTTTAACGTCAGTTCACATTTGTAGGTAGATCATCAGTTTTAGAGCTAAAATTAGCATGTTTAAAGTGATTTTCATGCTTCCAGGGGCCCAAAACACAAGATTTGTGAAATGGTTAAAAGTGCATGAAAATGGCCAATTTACTCACTCTGATGTCTCAAAAAGTGTTTCTTCACCCCGGGAAGTGAATTAAATACCATTTGGAGGCATTTAATGTTCAAGCAAAAACAGGTGATTTTTGACAAAAGAGATACACCCCCCCATTACGTCATGCTTCAGAAAGGTGAAAAATGGTCCGTTTTCAAATGTTTTATTTTTGAACGTCAGTTCACATTTGTAGGTAGATCATCAGTTTTAGAGCTACAAGTAGCATGTTTAAAGTGATTTTCATGCTTCCAGGGGCCCGGGAAGTGAATTAAATACCATTTGGAGGCATTTAATGTTCAAGCAAAAACAGGTGATTTTTGACAAAAGAGATAACACCCCCCCATTACGTCATGCTTCAGAAAGGTGAAAAATTGTCCGTTTTCAAATGTTTTATTTTTGAAAGTCAGTTCACATTTGTAGGTAGATCATCAGTTTTAGAGCTAAAATTAGCATGTTTAAAGTGATTTTCATGCTTCCAGGGGCCCGGGAAGTGAATTAAATACCATTTGGAGGCATTTAATGTTCAAGCAAAAACAGGTGATTTTTGACAAAAGAGATAACACCCCCCATTACGTCATGCTTCAGAAAGGTGAAAAATGGTCAGTTTTCAAATGTTTTATCTTTGAACGTCAGTTCACATTTGTAGGTAGATCATCAGTTTTAGAGCTAAAATAAGCATGTTTAAAGTGATTTTCATGCTTCCAGGGGCCCGGGAAGTGAATTAAATACCATTTGGAGGCATTTAATGTTCAAGCAAAAACAGGTGATTTTTGACAAAAGGGATAACACCCCCCCATTACGTCATGCTTCAGAAAGGTGAAAAATGGTCCGTTTTCAAATGTTTTATTTTTGAACGTCAGTTCACATTTGTAGGTAGATCATCAGTTTTAGAGCTAAAATTAGCATGTTTAAAGTGATTTTCATGCTTCCAGGGGCCCGGGAAGTGAATTAAATACCATTTGGAGGCATTTAATGTTCAAGCAAAAACAGGTGATTTTTGACAAAAGAGATAACACCCCCCCATTACGTCATGCTTCAGAAAGGTGAAAAATGGTCCGTTTTCAAATGTTTTATTTTTGAGCGTCAGTTCACATTTGTAGGTAGATCATCAGTTTTAGAGCTAAAATAAGCATGTTTAAAGTGATTTTCATGCTTCCAGGGGCCCGGGAAGTGAATTAAATACCATTTGGAGGCATTTAATGTTCAAGCAAAAACAAGTGATTTTTGACAAAAGAGATAACACCCCCCCATTACGTCATGCTGCAGAAAGGTGAAAAATGGTCCGTTTTCAAATGTTTTATTTTTGAAAGTCAGTTCACATTTGTAGGTAGATCATCAGTTTTAGAGCTAAAATTAGCATGTTTAAAGTGATTTTCATGCTTCCAGGGGCCCGGGAAGTGAATTAAATACCATTTGGAGGCATTTAATGTTCAAGCAAAAACAGGTGATTTTTGACAAAAGAGATAACACCCCCCCCATTACGTCATGCTGCAGAAAGGTGAAAAATGGTCCGTTTTCAAATGTTTTATTTTTTAACGTCAGTTCACATTTGTAGGTAGATCATCAGTTTTAGAGCTAAAATTAGCATGTTTAAAGTGATTTTCATGCTTCCAGGGACCCAAAACACAAGATTTGTGAAATGGTTAAAAGTGCATGAAAATGGCCAATTTACTCACTCTGAGGTCTCAAAAAGTGTTTCTTCACCCCGGGAATTGAATTAAATACCATTTGGAGGCATTTAATGTTCAAGCAAAAACAGGTGATTTTTGACAAAAGAGATAACACCCCCCCATTACGTCACGCTTCAGAAAGGTGAAAAATGGTCCGTTTCCAAATGTTTTATTTTTGAACGTCAGTTCACATTTGTAGGTAGATCATCAGTTTTAGAGCAAAAATTAGCATGTTTAAAGTGATTTTCATGCTTCCACGGCCCCGGGAAGTGAATTAAATACCATTTGGAGGCATTTAATGTTCAAGCAAAAACAGGTGATTTTTGACAAAAGAGATAACACCCCCCCCATTATGTCAGGCTTCAGAAAGGTGAAAAATTGTTCGTTTTCAAATGTTTTATTTTTGAAAGTCAGTTCACATTTGTAGGTAGATCATCAGTTTTAGAGCTAAAATTAGCATGTTTAAAGTGATTTTCATGCTTCCAGGGGCCCGGGAAGTGAATTAAATACCATTTGGAGGCATTTAATGTTCAAGCAAAAACAGGTGATTTTTGACAAAAGAGATAACACCCCCCCATTACGTCATGCTTCAGAAAGGTGAAAAATTGTCCGTTTTCAAATGTTTTATTTTTGAAAGCCAGTTCACATTTGTAGGTAGATCATCAGTTTTAGAGCTAAAATTAGCATGTTTAAAGTGATTTTCATGCTTCCAGGGGCCCGGGAAGTGAATTAAATACCATTTGGAGGCATTTAATGTTCAAGCAAAAACAGGTGATTTTTGACAAAAGAGATAACACCTCCCCATTACGTCATGCTGCAGAAAGGTGAAAAATGGTCCGTTTTCAAATGTTTTATTTTTTAACGTCAGTTCACATTTGTAGGTAGATCATCAGTTTTAGAGCTAAAATTTGCATGTTTAAAGTGATTTTCATGCTTCCAGGGGCCCGGGAAGTGAATTAAATACAATTTGGAGGCATTTAATGTTCAAGCAAAAACAGGTGATTTTTGACAAAAGGGATAATACCCCCCATTACGTCATGCTTCAGAAAGGTGAAAAATGGTCCGTTTTCAAATGTTTTATTTTTGAACGTCAGTTCACATTTGTAGGTAGATCATCAGTTTTAGAGCTAAAATTAGCATGTTTAAAGTGATTTTCATGCTTCCAGGGGCCCGGGAAGTGAATTAAATACCATTTGGAGGCATTTAATGTTCAAGCAAAAACAGGTGATTTTTGACAAAAGGGATAACACCCCCCCATTACGTCATGCTTCAGAAAGGTGAAAAATGGTCCGTTTTCAAATGTTTTATTTTTGAAAGTCAGTTCACATTTGTAGGTAGATCATCAGTTTTAGAGCTAAAATTAGCATGTTTAAAGTGATTTTCATGCTTCCAGGGGCCCGGGAAGTGAATTAAATACCATTTGGAGGCATTTAATGTTCAAGCAAAAACAGGTGATTTTTGACAAAAGAGATAACACCCCCCCATTACGTCATGCTTCAGAAAGGTGAAAAATGGTCCGTTTTCAAATGTTTTATTTTTGAACGTCAGTTCACATTTGTAGGTAGATCATCAGTTTTAGAGCTAAAATAAGCATGTTTAAAGTGATTTTCATGCTTCCAGGGGCCCGGGAAGTGAATTAAATACCATTTGGAGGCATTTAATGTTCAAGCAAAAACAAGTGATTTTTGACAAAAGAGATAACACCCCCCCATTACGTCATGCTGCAGAAAGGTGAAAAATGGTCGGTTTTCAAATGTTTTATTTTTGAAAGTCAGTTCACATTTGTAGATAGATCATCAGTTTTAGAGCTAAAATTAGCATGTTTAAAGTGATTTTCATGCTTCCAGGGGCCCGGGAAGTGAATTAAATACCATTTGGAGGCATTTAATGTTCAAGCAAAAACAGGTGATTTTTGACAAAAGAGATAACACCCCCCCATTACGTCATGCTTCAGAAAGGTGAAAAATGGTCCGTTTTCAAATGTTTTATTTTTGAACGTCAGTTCACATTTGTAGGTAGATCATCAGTTTTAGAGCTAAAATAAGCATGTTTAAAGCGATTTTCATGCTTCCAGGGGCCCGGGAAGTGAATTATATACCATTTGGAGGCATTTAATGTTCAAGCAAAAACAGGTGATTTTTGACAAAAGAGATAACACCCCCCCATTACGTCATGCTGCAGAAAGGTGAAAAATGGTCCGTTTTCAAATGTTTTATTTTTTAACGTCAGTTCGCATTTGTAGGTAGATCATCAGTTTTAGAGCTAAAATTAGCATGTTTAAAGTGATTTTCATGCTTCCAGGGGCCCAAAACACAAGATTTGTGAAATGGTTAAAAGTGCATGAAAATGGCCAATTTACTCACTCTGAGGTCTCAAAAAGTGTTTCTTCACCCCGGGAAGTGAATTAAATACCATTTGGAGGCATTTAATGTTCAAGCAAAAACAGGTGATTTTTGACAAAAGAGATAACACCCCCCATTACGTCATGCTTCAGAAAGGTGAAAAATGGTCCGTTTTCAAATGTTTTATTTTTGAACGTCAGTTCACATTTGTAGGTAGATCATCAGTTTTAGAGCTACAATTAGCATGTTTAAAGTGATTTTCATGCTTCCAGGGGCCCGGGAAGTGAATTAAATACCATTTGGAGGCATTTAATGTTCAAGCAAAAACAGGTGATTTTTGACAAAAGAGATAACACCCCCCCATTACGTCATGCTTCAGAAAGGTGAAAAATTGTCCGTTTTCAAATGTTTTATTTTTGAAAGTCAGTTCACATTTGTAGGTAGATCATCAGTTTTAGAGCTAAAATTAGCATGTTTAAAGTTATTTTCATGCTTCCAGGGGCCCGGGAAGTGAATTAAATACCATTTGGAGGCATTTAATGTTCAAGCAAAAACAGGTGATTTTTGACAAAAGAGATAACACCCCCCTATTACGTCATGCTTCAGAAAGGTGAAAAATGGTCCGTTTTCAAATGTTTTATTTTTGAAAGTCAGTTCACATTTGTAGGTAGATCATCAGTTTTAGAGCTAAAATTAGCATGTTTAAAGTGATTTTCATGCTTCCAGGGGCCCGGGAAGTGAATTAAATACCATTTGGAGGCATTTAATGTTGAAGCAAAAACAGGTGATTTTTGACAAAAGAGATAACACCCCCCCATTACGTCATGCTGCAGAAAGGTGAAAAATGGTCCGTTTTCAAATGTTTTATTTTTTAACGTCAGTTCACATTTGTAGGTAGATCATCAGTTTTAGAGCTAAAATTAGCATGTTTAAAGTGATTTTCATGCTTCCAGGGGCCCAAAACACAAAATTTGTGGAATGGTTAAAAGTGCATGAAAATGGCCAATTTACTCACTCTGAGGTCTCAAAAAGTGTTTCTTCACCCCGGGAAGGGAATTAAATACCATTTGGAGGCATTTAATGTTCAAGCAAAAACAGGTGATTTTTGACAAAAGAGATAACACCCCCCATTACGTCATGCTTCAGAAAGGTGAAAAATGGTCCGTTTTCAAATGTTTTATTTTTGAACGTCAGTTCACACTTGTAGGTAGATCATCAGTTTTAGAGCTAAAATAAGCATGTTTAAAGTGATTTTCATGCTTCCAGGGGCCCAGGAAGTGAATTAAATACCATTTGGAGGCATTTAATGTTCAAGCAAAAACAGGTGATTTTTGACAAAAGAGATATCACCCCCCCATTACGTCATGCTGCAGAAAGGTGAAAAATGGTCCGTTTTCAAATGTTTTATTTTTTAACGTCAGTTCACATTTGTAGGTAGATCATCAGTTTTAGAGCTAAAATTAGCATGTTTAAAGTGATTTTCATGCTTCCAGGGGCCCAAAACACAAGATTTGTGAAATGGTTAAAAGTGCATGAAAATGGCCAATTTACTCACTCTGATGTCTCAAAAAGTGTTTCTTCACCCCGGGAAGTGAATTAAATACCATTTGGAGGCATTTAATGTTCAAGCAAAAACAGGTGATTTTTGACAAAAGAGATACACCCCCCCATTACGTCATGCTTCAGAAAGGTGAAAAATGGTCCGTTTTCAAATGTTTTATTTTTGAACGTCAGTTCACATTTGTAGGTAGATCATCAGTTTTAGAGCTACAAGTAGCATGTTTAAAGTGATTTTCATGCTTCCAGGGGCCCGGGAAGTGAATTAAATACCATTTGGAGGCATTTAATGTTCAAGCAAAAACAGGTGATTTTTGACAAAAGAGATAACACCCCCCCATTACGTCATGCTTCAGAAAGGTGAAAAATTGTCCGTTTTCAAATGTTTTATTTTTGAAAGTCAGTTCACATTTGTAGGTAGATCATCAGTTTTAGAGCTAAAATTAGCATGTTTAAAGTGATTTTCATGCTTCCAGGGGCCCGGGAAGTGAATTAAATACCATTTGGAGGCATTTAATGTTCAAGCAAAAACAGGTGATTTTTGACAAAAGAGATAACACCCCCCATTACGTCATGCTTCAGAAAGGTGAAAAATGGTCAGTTTTCAAATGTTTTATCTTTGAACGTCAGTTCACATTTGTAGGTAGATCATCAGTTTTAGAGCTAAAATAAGCATGTTTAAAGTGATTTTCATGCTTCCAGGGGCCCGGGAAGTGAATTAAATACCATTTGGAGGCATTTAATGTTCAAGCAAAAACAGGTGATTTTTGACAAAAGGGATAACACCCCCCCATTACGTCATGCTTCAGAAAGGTGAAAAATGGTCCGTTTTCAAATGTTTTATTTTTGAACGTCAGTTCACATTTGTAGGTAGATCATCAGTTTTAGAGCTAAAATTAGCATGTTTAAAGTGATTTTCATGCTTCCAGGGGCCCGGGAAGTGAATTAAATACCATTTGGAGGCATTTAATGTTCAAGCAAAAACAGGTGATTTTTGACAAAAGAGATAACACCCCCCCATTACGTCATGCTTCAGAAAGGTGAAAAATGGTCCGTTTTCAAATGTTTTATTTTTGAACGTCAGTTCACATTTGTAGGTAGATCATCAGTTTTAGAGCTAAAATAAGCATGTTTAAAGTGATTTTCATGCTTCCAGGGGCCCGGGAAGTGAATTAAATACCATTTGGAGGCATTTAATGTTCAAGCAAAAACAAGTGATTTTTGACAAAAGAGATAACACCCCCCCATTACGTCATGCTGCAGAAAGGTGAAAAATGGTCCGTTTTCAAATGTTTTATTTTTGAAAGTCAGTTCACATTTGTAGGTAGATCATCAGTTTTAGAGCTAAAATTAGCATGTTTAAAGTGATTTTCATGCTTCCAGGGGCCCGGGAAGTGAATTAAATACCATTTGGAGGCATTTAATGTTCAAGCAAAAACAGGTGATTTTTGACAAAAGAGATAACACCCCCCCCATTACGTCATGCTGCAGAAAGGTGAAAAATGGTCCGTTTTCAAATGTTTTATTTTTTAACGTCAGTTCACATTTGTAGGTAGATCATCAGTTTTAGAGCTAAAATTAGCATGTTTAAAGTGATTTTCATGCTTCCAGGGGCCCAAAACACAAGATTTGTGAAATGGTTAAAAGTGCATGAAAATGGCCAATTTACTCACTCTGAGGTCTCAAAAAGTGTTTCTTCACCCCGGGAATTGAATTAAATACCATTTGGAGGCATTTAATGTTCAAGCAAAAACAGGTGATTTTTGACAAAAGAGATAACACCCCCCCATTACGTCACGCTTCAGAAAGGTGAAAAATGGTCCGTTTCCAAATGTTTTATTTTTGAACGTCAGTTCACATTTGTAGGTAGATCATCAGTTTTAGAGCAAAAATTAGCATGTTTAAAGTGATTTTCATGCTTCCACGGCCCCGGGAAGTGAATTAAATACCATTTGGAGGCATTTAATGTTCAAGCAAAAACAGGTGATTTTTGACAAAAGAGATAACACCCCCCCCATTACGTCAGGCTTCAGAAAGGTGAAAAATTGTTCGTTTTCAAATGTTTTATTTTTGAAAGTCAGTTCACATTTGTAGGTAGATCATCAGTTTTAGAGCTAAAATTAGCATGTTTAAAGTGATTTTCATGCTTCCAGGGGCCCGGGAAGTGAATTAAATACCATTTGGAGGCATTTAATGTTCAAGCAAAAACAGGTGATTTTTGACAAAAGAGATAACACCCCCCCATTACGTCATGCTTCAGAAAGGTGAAAAATTGTCCGTTTTCAAATGTTTTATTTTTGAAAGCCAGTTCACATTTGTAGGTAGATCATCAGTTTTAGAGCTAAAATTAGCATGTTTAAAGTGATTTTCATGCTTCCAGGGGCCCGGGAAGTGAATTAAATACCATTTGGAGGCATTTAATGTTCAAGCAAAAACAGGTGATTTTTGACAAAAGAGATAACACCTCCCCATTACGTCATGCTGCAGAAAGGTGAAAAATGGTCCGTTTTCAAATGTTTTATTTTTTAACGTCAGTTCACATTTGTAGGTAGATCATCAGTTTTAGAGCTAAAATTTGCATGTTTAAAGTGATTTTCATGCTTCCAGGGGCCCGGGAAGTGAATTAAATACAATTTGGAGGCATTTAATGTTCAAGCAAAAACAGGTGATTTTTGACAAAAGGGATAATACCCCCCATTACGTCATGCTTCAGAAAGGTGAAAAATGGTCCGTTTTCAAATGTTTTATTTTTGAACGTCAGTTCACATTTGTAGGTAGATCATCGGTTTTAGAGCTAAAATTAGCATGTTTAAAGTGATTTTCATGCTTCCAGGGGCCCGGGAAGTGAATTAAATACCATTTGGAGGCATTTAATGTTCAAGCAAAAACAGGTGATTTTTGACAAAAGGGATAACACCCCCCCATTACGTCATGCTTCAGAAAGGTGAAAAATGGTCCGTTTTCAAATGTTTTATTTTTGAAAGTCAGTTCACATTTGTAGGTAGATCATCAGTTTTAGAGCTAAAATTAGCATGTTTAAAGTGATTTTCATGCTTCCAGGGGCCCGGGAAGTGAATTAAATACCATTTGGAGGCATTTAATGTTCAAGCAAAAACAGGTGATTTTTGACAAAAGAGATAACACCCCCCCATTACGTCATGCTTCAGAAAGGTGAAAAATGGTCCGTTTTCAAATGTTTTATTTTTGAACGTCAGTTCACATTTGTAGGTAGATCATCAGTTTTAGAGCTAAAATAAGCATGTTTAAAGTGATTTTCATGCTTCCAGGGGCCCGGGAAGTGAATTAAATACCATTTGGAGGCATTTAATGTTCAAGCAAAAACAAGTGATTTTTGACAAAAGAGATAACACCCCCCCATTACGTCATGCTGCAGAAAGGTGAAAAATGGTCGGTTTTCAAATGTTTTATTTTTGAAAGTCAGTTCACATTTGTAGATAGATCATCAGTTTTAGAGCTAAAATTAGCATGTTTAAAGTGATTTTCATGCTTCCAGGGGCCCGGGAAGTGAATTAAATACCATTTGGAGGCATTTAATGTTCAAGCAAAAACAGGTGATTTTTGACAAAAGAGATAACACCCCCCCATTACGTCATGCTTCAGAAAGGTGAAAAATGGTCCGTTTTCAAATGTTTTATTTTTGAACGTCAGTTCACATTTGTAGGTAGATCATCAGTTTTAGAGCTAAAATAAGCATGTTTAAAGCGATTTTCATGCTTCCAGGGGCCCGGGAAGTGAATTAAATACCATTTGGAGGCATTTAATGTTCAAGCAAAAACAAGTGATTTTTGACAAAAGAGATAACACCCCCCCATTACGTCATGCTGCAGAAAGGTGAAAAATGGTCCGTTTTCAAATGTTTTATTTTTTAACGTCAGTTCACATTTGTAGGTAGATCATCAGTTTTAGAGCTAAAATTAGCATGTTTAAAGTGATTTTCATGCTTCCAGGGGCCCAAAACACAAGATTTGTGAAATGGTTAAAAGTGCATGAAAATGGCCAATTTACTCACTCTGAGGTCTCAAAAAGTGTTTCTTCACCCCGGGAATTGAATTAAATACCATTTGGAGGCATTTAATGTTCAAGCAAAAACAGGTGATTTTTGACAAAAGAGATAACACCCCCCCATTACGTCACGCTTCAGAAAGGTGAAAAATGGTCCGTTTCCAAATGTTTTATTTTTGAACGTCAGTTCACATTTGTAGGTAGATCATCAGTTTTAGAGCTAAAATTAGCATGTTTAAAGTGATTTTCATGCTTCCAGGGCCCCGGGAAGTGAATTAAATACCATTTGGAGGCATTTAATGTTCAAGCAAAAACAGGTGATTTTTGACAAAAGAGATAACACCCCCCATTACGTCATGCTTCAGAAAAGTGAAGAATGGTCCGTTTTCAAATGTTTTATTTTTGAACGTCAGTTCACATTTGTAGGTAGATCATCAGTTTTAGAGCTAAAATAAGCATGTTTAAAGTGATTTTCATGCTTCCAGGGGCCCGGGAAGTGAATTAAATACCATTTGGAGGCATTTAATGTTCAAGCAAAAACAGGTGATTTTTGACAAAAGGGATAACACCCCCCCATGACGTCATGCTTCATAAAGGTGAAAAATGGTCCGTTTTCAAATGTTTTATTTTTGAACGTCAGTTCACATTTGTAAGTAGATCATCAGTTTTAGAGCTAAAATTAGCATGTTTAAAGTGATTTTCATGCTTCCAGGGGCCCGGGAAGTGAATTAAATACCATTTGGAGGCATTTAATGTTCAAGCAAAAACAGGTGATTTTTGACAAAAGAGATAACACCCCCCCATTACGTCATGCTTCAGAAAGGTGAAAAATGGTCCGTTTTCAAATGTTTTATTTTTGAACGTCAGTTCACATTTGTAGGTAGATCATCAGTTTTAGAGCTAAAATTAGCATGTTTAAAGTGATTTTCATGCTTCCAGGGGCCCGGGAAGTGAATTAAATACCATTTGGAGGCATTTAATGTTCAAGCAAAAACAGGTGATTTTTGACAAAAGAGATAACACCCCCCCATTACGTCATGCTTCAGAAAGGTGAAAAATGGTCCGTTTTCAAATGTTTTATTTTTGAACGTCAGTTCACATTTGTAGGTAGATCATCAGTTTTAGAGCTAAAATAAGCATGTTTAAAGTGATTTTCATGCTTCCAGGGGCCCGGGAAGTGAATTAAATACCATTTGGAGGCATTTAATGTTCAAGCAAAAACAAGTGATTTTTGACAAAAGAGATAACACCCCCCCATTACGTCACGCTTCAGAAAGGTGAAAAATGGTCCGTTTCCAAATGTTTTATTTTTGAACGTCAGTTCACATTTGTAGGTAGATCATCAGTTTTAGAGCAAAAATTAGCATGTTTAAAGTGATTTTCATGCTTCCAGGGCCCCGGGAAGTGAATTAAATACCATTTGGAGGCATTTAATGTTCAAGCAAAAACAGGTGATTTTTGACAAAAGAGATAACACCCCCCCCATTACGTCAGGCTTCAGAAAGGTGAAAAATTGTTCGTTTTCAAATGTTTTATTTTTGAAAGTCAGTTCACATTTGTAGGTAGATCATCAGTTTTAGAGCTAAAATTAGCATGTTTAAAGTGATTTTCATGCTTCCAGGGGCCCGGGAAGTGAATTAAATACCATTTGGAGGCATTTAATGTTCAAGCAAAAACAGGTGATTTTTGACAAAAGAGATAACACCCCCCCATTACGTCATGCTTCAGAAAGGTGAAAAATTGTCCGTTTTCAAATGTTTTATTTTTGAAAGCCAGTTCACATTTGTAGGTAGATCATCAGTTTTAGAGCTAAAATTAGCATGTTTAAAGTGATTTTCATGCTTCCAGGGGCCCGGGAAGTGAATTAAATACCATTTGGAGGCATTTAATGTTGAAGCAAAAACAGGTGATTTTTGACAAAAGAGATAACACCCCCCCATTACGTCATGCTGCAGAAAGGTGAAAAATGGTCCGTTTTCAAATGTTTTATTTTTTAACGTCAGTTCACATTTGTAGGTAGATCATCAGTTTTAGAGCTAAAATTAGCATGTTTAAAGTGATTTTCATGCTTCCAGGGGCCCAAAACACAAAATTTGTGGAATGGTTAAAAGTGCATGAAAATGGCCAATTTACTCACTCTGAGGTCTCAAAAAGTGTTTCTTCACCCCGGGAAGGGAATTAAATACCATTTGGAGGCATTTAATGTTCAAGCAAAAACAGGTGATTTTTGACAAAAGAGATAACACCCCCCATTACGTCATGCTTCAGAAAGGTGAAAAATGGTCCGTTTTCAAATGTTTTATTTTTGAACGTCAGTTCACACTTGTAGGTAGATCATCAGTTTTAGAGCTAAAATAAGCATGTTTAAAGTGATTTTCATGCTTCCAGGGGCCCAGGAAGTGAATTAAATACCATTTGGAGGCATTTAATGTTCAAGCAAAAACAGGTGATTTTTGACAAAAGAGATATCACCCCCCCATTACGTCATGCTGCAGAAAGGTGAAAAATGGTCCGTTTTCAAATGTTTTATTTTTTAACGTCAGTTCACATTTGTAGGTAGATCATCAGTTTTAGAGCTAAAATTAGCATGTTTAAAGTGATTTTCATGCTTCCAGGGGCCCAAAACACAAGATTTGTGAAATGGTTAAAAGTGCATGAAAATGGCCAATTTACTCACTCTGATGTCTCAAAAAGTGTTTCTTCACCCCGGGAAGTGAATTAAATACCATTTGGAGGCATTTAATGTTCAAGCAAAAACAGGTGATTTTTGACAAAAGAGATACACCCCCCCATTAGGTCATGCTTCAGAAAGGTGAAAAATGGTCCGTTTTCAAATGTTTTATTTTTGAACGTCAGTTCACATTTGTAGGTAGATCATCAGTTTTAGAGCTACAAGTAGCATGTTTGAAGTGATTTTCATGCTTCCAGGGGCCCGGGAAGTGAATTAAATACCATTTGGAGGCATTTAATGTTCAAGCAAAAACAGGTGATTTTTGACAAAAGAGATAACACCCCCCCATTACGTCACGCTTCAGAAAGGTGAAAAATGGTCCGTTTCCAAATGTTTTATTTTTGAACGTCAGTTCACATTTGTAGGTAGATCATCAGTTTTAGAGCTAAAATTAGCATGTTTAAAGTGATTTTCATGCTTCCAGGGCCCCGGGAAGTGAATTAAATACCATTTGGAGGCATTTAATGTTCAAGCAAAAACAGGTGATTTTTGACAAAAGAGATAACACCCCCCATTACGTCATGCTTCAGAAAAGTGAAGAATGGTCCGTTTTCAAATGTTTTATTTTTGAACGTCAGTTCACATTTGTAGGTAGATCATCAGTTTTAGAGCTAAAATAAGCATGTTTAAAGTGATTTTCATGCTTCCAGGGGCCCGGGAAGTGAATTAAATACCATTTGGAGGCATTTAATGTTCAAGCAAAAACAGGTGATTTTTGACAAAAGGGATAACACCCCCCCATGACGTCATGCTTCATAAAGGTGAAAAATGGTCCGTTTTCAAATGTTTTATTTTTGAACGTCAGTTCACATTTGTAAGTAGATCATCAGTTTTAGAGCTAAAATTAGCATGTTTAAAGTGATTTTCATGCTTCCAGGGGCCCGGGAAGTGAATTAAATACCATTTGGAGGCATTTAATGTTCAAGCAAAAACAGGTGATTTTTGACAAAAGAGATAACACCCCCCCATTACGTCATGCTTCAGAAAGGTGAAAAATGGTCCGTTTTCAAATGTTTTATTTTTGAACGTCAGTTCACATTTGTAGGTAGATCATCAGTTTTAGAGCTAAAATTAGCATGTTTAAAGTGATTTTCATGCTTCCAGGGGCCCGGGAAGTGAAATAAATACCATTTGGAGGCATTTAATGTTCAAGCAAAAACAGGTGATTTTTGACAAAAGAGATAACACCCCCCCATTACGTCATGCTTCAGAAAGGTGAAAAATGGTCCGTTTTCAAATGTTTTATTTTTGAACGTCAGTTCACATTTGTAGGTAGATCATCAGTTTTAGAGCTAAAATAAGCATGTTTAAAGTGATTTTCATGCTTCCAGGGGCCCGGGAAGTGAATTAAATACCATTTGGAGGCATTTAATGTTCAAGCAAAAACAAGTGATTTTTGACAAAAGAGATAACACCCCCCCATTACGTCACGCTTCAGAAAGGTGAAAAATGGTCCGTTTCCAAATGTTTTATTTTTGAACGTCAGTTCACATTTGTAGGTAGATCATCAGTTTTAGAGCAAAAATTAGCATGTTTAAAGTGATTTTCATGCTTCCAGGGCCCCGGGAAGTGAATTAAATACCATTTGGAGGCATTTAATGTTCAAGCAAAAACAGGTGATTTTTGACAAAAGAGATAACACCCCCCCCATTACGTCAGGCTTCAGAAAGGTGAAAAATTGTTCGTTTTCAAATGTTTTATTTTTGAAAGTCAGTTCACATTTGTAGGTAGATCATCAGTTTTAGAGCTAAAATTAGCATGTTTAAAGTGATTTTCATGCTTCCAGGGGCCCGGGAAGTGAATTAAATACCATTTGGAGGCATTTAATGTTCAAGCAAAAACAGGTGATTTTTGACAAAAGAGATAACACCCCCCCATTACGTCATGCTTCAGAAAGGTGAAAAATTGTCCGTTTTCAAATGTTTTATTTTTGAAAGCCAGTTCACATTTGTAGGTAGATCATCAGTTTTAGAGCTAAAATTAGCATGTTTAAAGTGATTTTCATGCTTCCAGGGGCCCGGGAAGTGAATTAAATACCATTTGGAGGCATTTAATGTTGAAGCAAAAACAGGTGATTTTTGACAAAAGAGATAACACCCCCCCATTACGTCATGCTGCAGAAAGGTGAAAAATGGTCCGTTTTCAAATGTTTTATTTTTTAACGTCAGTTCACATTTGTAGGTAGATCATCAGTTTTAGAGCTAAAATTAGCATGTTTAAAGTGATTTTCATGCTTCCAGGGGCCCAAAACACAAAATTTGTGGAATGGTTAAAAGTGCATGAAAATGGCCAATTTACTCACTCTGAGGTCTCAAAAAGTGTTTCTCCACCCCGGGAAGGGAATTAAATACCATTTGGAGGCATTTAATGTTCAAGCAAAAACAGGTGATTTTTGACAAAAGAGATAACACCCCCCATTACGTCATGCTTCAGAAAGGTGAAAAATGGTCCGTTTTCAAATGTTTTATTTTTGAACGTCAGTTCACACTTGTAGGTAGATCATCAGTTTTAGAGCTAAAATAAGCATGTTTAAAGTGATTTTCATGCTTCCAGGGGCCCAGGAAGTGAATTAAATACCATTTGGAGGCATTTAATGTTCAAGCAAAAACAGGTGATTTTTGACAAAAGAGATATCACCCCCCCATTACGTCATGCTGCAGAAAGGTGAAAAATGGTCCGTTTTCAAATGTTTTATTTTTTAACGTCAGTTCACATTTGTAGGTAGATCATCAGTTTTAGAGCTAAAATTAGCATGTTTAAAGTGATTTTCATGCTTCCAGGGGCCCAAAACACAAGATTTGTGAAATGGTTAAAAGTGCATGAAAATGGCCAATTTACTCACTCTGATGTCTCAAAAAGTGTTTCTTCACCCCGGGAAGTGAATTAAATACCATTTGGAGGCATTTAATGTTCAAGCAAAAACAGGTGATTTTTGACAAAAGAGATACACCCCCCCATTACGTCATGCTTCAGAAAGGTGAAAAATGGTCCGTTTTCAAATGTTTTATTTTTGAACGTCAGTTCACATTTGTAGGTAGATCATCAGTTTTAGAGCTACAAGTAGCATGTTTGAAGTGATTTTCATGCTTCCAGGGGCCCGGGAAGTGAATTAAATACCATTTGGAGGCATTTAATGTTCAAGCAAAAACAGGTGATTTTTGACAAAAGAGATAACACCCCCCCATTACGTCATGCTGCAGAAAGGTGAAAAATGGTCCGTTTTCAAATGTTTTATTTTTTAACGTCAGTTCACATTTGTAGGTAGATCATCAGTTTTAGAGCTAAAATTAGCATGTTTAAAGTGATTTTCATGCTTCCAGGGGCCCAAAACACAAGATTTGTGAAATGGTTAAAAGTGCATGAAAATGGCCAATTTACTCACTCTGAGGTCTCAAAAAGTGTTTCTTCACCCCGGGAATTGAATTAAATACCATTTGGAGGCATTTAATGTTCAAGCAAAAACAGGTGATTTTTGACAAAAGAGATAACACCCCCCCATTACGTCACGCTTCAGAAAGGTGAAAAATGGTCCGTTTCCAAATGTTTTATTTTTGAACGTCAGTTCACATTTGTAGGTAGATCATCAGTTTTAGAGCAAAAATTAGCATGTTTAAAGTGATTTTCATGCTTCCAGGGCCCCGGGAAGTGAATTAAATACCATTTGGAGGCATTTAATGTTCAAGCAAAAACAGGTGATTTTTGACAAAAGAGATAACACCCCCCCCATTACGTCAGGCTTCAGAAAGGTGAAAAATTGTTCGTTTTCAAATGTTTTATTTTTGAAAGTCAGTTCACATTTGTAGGTAGATCATCAGTTTTAGAGCTAAAATTAGCATGTTTAAAGTGATTTTCATGCTTCCAGGGGCCCGGGAAGTGAATTAAATACCATTTGGAGGCATTTAATGTTCAAGCAAAAACAGGTGATTTTTGACAAAAGAGATAACACCCCCCCATTACGTCATGCTTCAGAAAGGTGAAAAATTGTCCGTTTTCAAATGTTTTATTTTTGAAAGCCAGTTCACATTTGTAGGTAGATCATCAGTTTTAGAGCTAAAATTAGCATGTTTAAAGTGATTTTCATGCTTCCAGGGGCCCGGGAAGTGAATTAAATACCATTTGGAGGCATTTAATGTTCAAGCAAAAACAGGTGATTTTTGACAAAAGAGATAACACCTCCCCATTACGTCATGCTGCAGAAAGGTGAAAAATGGTCCGTTTTCAAATGTTTTATTTTTTAACGTCAGTTCACATTTGTAGGTAGATCATCAGTTTTAGAGCTAAAATTTGCATGTTTAAAGTGATTTTCATGCTTCCAGGGGCCCGGGAAGTGAATTAAATACAATTTGGAGGCATTTAATGTTCAAGCAAAAACAGGTGATTTTTGACAAAAGGGATAACACCCCCCATTACGTCATGCTTCAGAAAGGTGAAAAATGGTCCGTTTTCAAATGTTTTATTTTTGAACGTCAGTTCACATTTGTAGGTAGATCATCAGTTTTAGAGCTAAAATTAGCATGTTTAAAGTGATTTTCATGCTTCCAGGGGCCCGGGAAGTGAATTAAATACCATTTGGAGGCATTTAATGTTCAAGCAAAAACAGGTGATTTTTGACAAAAGGGATAACACCCCCCCATTACGTCATGCTTCAGAAAGGTGAAAAATGGTCCGTTTTCAAATGTTTTATTTTTGAACGTCAGTTCACATTTGTAGGTAGATCATCAGTTTTAGAGCTAAAATTAGCATGTTTAAAGTGATTTTCATGCTTCCAGGGGCCCGGGAAGTGAATTAAATACCATTTGGAGGCATTTAATGTTCAAGCAAAAACAGGTGATTTTTGACAAAAGAGATAACACCCCCCCATTACGTCATGCTTCAGAAAGGTGAAAAATGGTCCATTTTCAAATGTTTTATTTTTGAACGTCAGTTCACATTTGTAGGTAGATCATCAGTTTTAGAGCTAAAATAAGCATGTTTAAAGTGATTTTCATGCTTCCAGGGGCCCGGGAAGTGAATTAAATACCATTTGGAGGCATTTAATGTTCAAGCAAAAACAAGTGATTTTTGACAAAAGAGATAACACCCCCCCATTACGTCATGCTGCAGAAAGGTGAAAAATGGTCCGTTTTCAAATGTTTTATTTTTGAAAGTCAGTTCACATTTGTAGGTAGATCATCAGTTTTAGAGCTAAAATTAGCATGTTTAAAGTGATTTTCATGCTTCCAGGGGCCCGGGAAGTGAATTAAATACCATTTGGAGGCATTTAATGTTCAAGCAAAAACAGGTGATTTTTGACAAAAGAGATAACACCCCCCCATTACGTCATGCTGCAGAAAGGTGAAAAATGGTCCGTTTTCAAATGTTTTATTTTTGAACGTCAGTTCACACTTGTAGGTAGATCATCAGTTTTAGAGCTAAAATAAGCATGTTTAAAGTGATTTTCATGCTTCCAGGGGCCCAGGAAGTGAATTAAATACCATTTGGAGGCATTTAATGTTCAAGCAAAAACAGGTGATTTTTGACAAAAGAGATATCACCCCCCCATTACGTCATGCTGCAGAAAGGTGAAAAATGGTCCGTTTTCAAATGTTTTATTTTTTAACGTCAGTTCACATTTGTAGGTAGATCATCAGTTTTAGAGCTAAAATTAGCATGTTTAAAGTGATTTTCATGCTTCCAGGGGCCCAAAACACAAGATTTGTGAAATGGTTAAAAGTGCATGAAAATGGCCAATTTACTCACTCTGATGTCTCAAAAAGTGTTTCTTCACCCCGGGAAGTGAATTAAATACCATTTGGAGGCATTTAATGTTCAAGCAAAAACAGGTGATTTTTGACAAAAGAGATACACCCCCCCATTACGTCATGCTTCAGAAAGGTGAAAAATGGTCCGTTTTCAAATGTTTTATTTTTGAACGTCAGTTCACATTTGTAGGTAGATCATCAGTTTTAGAGCTACAAGTAGCATGTTTGAAGTGATTTTCATGCTTCCAGGGGCCCGGGAAGTGAATTAAATACCATTTGGAGGCATTTAATGTTCAAGCAAAAACAGGTGATTTTTGACAAAAGAGATAACACCCCCCCATTACGTCATGCTTCAGAAAGGTGAAAAATTGTCCGTTTTCAAATGTTTTATTTTTGAAAGTCAGTTCACATTTGTAGGTAGATCATCAGTTTTAGAGCTAAAATTAGCATGTTTAAAGTGATTTTCATGCTTCCAGGGGCCCGGGAAGTGAATTAAATACCATTTGGAGGCATTTAATGTTCAAGCAAAAACAGGTGATTTTTGACAAAAGAGATAACACCCCCCATTACGTCATGCTTCAGAAAGGTGAAAAATGGTCAGTTTTCAAATGTTTTATTTTTGAACGTCAGTTCACATTTGTAGGTAGATCATCAGTTTTAGAGCTAAAATAAGCATGTTTAAAGTGATTTTCATGCTTCCAGGGGCCCGGGAAGTGAATTAAATACCATTTGGAGGCATTTAATGTTCAAGCAAAAACAGGTGATTTTTGACAAAAGGGATAACACCCCCCCATTACGTCATGCTTCAGAAAGGTGAAAAATGGTCCGTTTTCAAATGTTTTATTTTTGAACGTCAGTTCACATTTGTAGGTAGATCATCAGTTTTAGAGCTAAAATTAGCATGTTTAAAGTGATTTTCATGCTTCCAGGGGCCCGGGAAGTGAATTAAATACCATTTGGAGGCATTTAATGTTCAAGCAAAAACAGGTGATTTTTGACAAAAGAGATAACACCCCCCCATTACGTCATGCTTCAGAAAGGTGAAAAATGGTCCGTTTTCAAATGTTTTATTTTTGAACGTCAGTTCACATTTGTAGGTAGATCATCAGTTTTAGAGCTAAAATAAGCATGTTTAAAGTGATTTTCATGCTTCCAGGGGCCCGGGAAGTGAATTAAATACCATTTGGAGGCATTTAATGTTCAAGCAAAAACAAGTGATTTTTGACAAAAGAGATAACACCCCCCCATTACGTCATGCTGCAGAAAGGTGAAAAATGGTCCGTTTTCAAATGTTTTATTTTTGAAAGTCAGTTCACATTTGTAGGTAGATCATCAGTTTTAGAGCTAAAATTAGCATGTTTAAAGTGATTTTCATGCTTCCAGGGGCCCGGGAAGTGAATTAAATACCATTTGGAGGCATTTAATGTTCAAGCAAAAACAGGTGATTTTTGACAAAAGAGATAACACCCCCCCATTACGTCATGCTGCAGAAAGGTGAAAAATGGTCCGTTTTCAAATGTTTTATTTTTTAACGTCAGTTCACATTTGTAGGTAGATCATCAGTTTTAGAGCTAAAATTAGCATGTTTAAAGTGATTTTCATGCTTCCAGGGGCCCAAAACACAAGATTTGTGAAATGGTTAAAAGTGCATGAAAATGGCCAATTTACTCACTCTGAGGTCTCAAAAAGTGTTTCTTCACCCCGGGAATTGAATTAAATACCATTTGGAGGCATTTAATGTTCAAGCAAAAACAGGTGATTTTTGACAAAAGAGATAACACCCCCCCATTACGTCACGCTTCAGAAAGGTGAAAAATGGTCCGTTTCCAAATGTTTTATTTTTGAACGTCAGTTCACATTTGTAGGTAGATCATCAGTTTTAGAGCAAAAATTAGCATGTTTAAAGTGATTTTCATGCTTCCAGGGCCCCGGGAAGTGAATTAAATACCATTTGGAGGCATTTAATGTTCAAGCAAAAACAGGTGATTTTTGACAAAAGAGATAACACCCCCCCCATTACGTCAGGCTTCAGAAAGGTGAAAAATTGTTCGTTTTCAAATGTTTTATTTTTGAAAGTCAGTTCACATTTGTAGGTAGATCATCAGTTTTAGAGCTAAAATTAGCATGTTTAAAGTGATTTTCATGCTTCCAGGGGCCCGGGAAGTGAATTAAATACCATTTGGAGGCATTTAATGTTCAAGCAAAAACAGGTGATTTTTGACAAAAGAGATAACACCCCCCCATTACGTCATGCTTCAGAAAGGTGAAAAATTGTCCGTTTTCAAATGTTTTATTTTTGAAAGCCAGTTCACATTTGTAGGTAGATCATCAGTTTTAGAGCTAAAATTAGCATGTTTAAAGTGATTTTCATGCTTCCAGGGGCCCGGGAAGTGAATTAAATACCATTTGGAGGCATTTAATGTTCAAGCAAAAACAGGTGATTTTTGACAAAAGAGATAACACCTCCCCATTACGTCATGCTGCAGAAAGGTGAAAAATGGTCCGTTTTCAAATGTTTTATTTTTTAACGTCAGTTCACATTTGTAGGTAGATCATCAGTTTTAGAGCTAAAATTTGCATGTTTAAAGTGATTTTCATGCTTCCAGGGGCCCGGGAAGTGAATTAAATACAATTTGGAGGCATTTAATGTTCAAGCAAAAACAGGTGATTTTTGACAAAAGGGATAACACCCCCCATTACGTCATGCTTCAGAAAGGTGAAAAATGGTCCGTTTTCAAATGTTTTATTTTTGAACGTCAGTTCACATTTGTAGGTAGATCATCAGTTTTAGAGCTAAAATTAGCATGTTTAAAGTGATTTTCATGCTTCCAGGGGCCCGGGAAGTGAATTAAATACCATTTGGAGGCATTTAATGTTCAAGCAAAAACAGGTGATTTTTGACAAAAGGGATAACACCCCCCCATTACGTCATGCTTCAGAAAGGTGAAAAATGGTCCGTTTTCAAATGTTTTATTTTTGAAAGTCAGTTCACATTTGTAGGTAGATCATCAGTTTTAGAGCTAAAATTAGCATGTTTAAAGTGATTTTCATGCTTCCAGGGGCCCGGGAAGTGAATTAAATACCATTTGGAGGCATTAAATGTTCAAGCAAAAACAGGTGATTTTTGACAAAAGAGATAACACCCCCCCATTACGTCATGCTTCAGAAAGGTGAAAAATGGTCCGTTTTCAAATGTTTTATTTTTGAACGTCAGTTCACATTTGTAGGTAGATCATCAGTTTTAGAGCTAAAATAAGCATGTTTAAAGTGATTTTCATGCTTCCAGGGGCCCGGGAAGTGAATTAAATACCATTTGGAGGCATTTAATGTTCAAGCAAAAACAAGTGATTTTTGACAAAAGAGATAACACCCCCCCATTACGTCATGCTGCAGAAAGGTGAAAAATGGTCCGTTTTCAAATGTTTTATTTTTGAAAGTCAGTTCACATTTGTAGGTAGATCATCAGTTTTAGAGCTAAAATTAGCATGTTTAAAGTGATTTTCATGCTTCCAGGGGCCCGGGAAGTGAATTAAATACCATTTGGAGGCATTTAATGTTCAAGCAAAAACAGGTGATTTTTGACAAAAGAGATAACACCCCCCCCATTACGTCATGCTGCAGAAAGGTGAAAAATGGTCCGTTTTCAAATGTTTTATTTTTTAACGTCAGTTCACATTTGTAGGTAGATCATCAGTTTTAGAGCTAAAATTAGCATGTTTAAAGTGATTTTCATGCTTCCAGGGGCCCAAAACACAAGATTTGTGAAATGGTTAAAAGTGCATGAAAATGGCCAATTTACTCACTCTGAGGTCTCAAAAAGTGTTTCTTCACCCCGGGAATTGAATTAAATACCATTTGGAGGCATTTAATGTTCAAGCAAAAACAGGTGATTTTTGACAAAAGAGATAACACCCCCCCATTACGTCACGCTTCAGAAAGGTGAAAAATGGTCCGTTTCCAAATGTTTTATTTTTGAACGTCAGTTCACATTTGTAGGTAGATCATCAGTTTTAGAGCAAAAATTAGCATGTTTAAAGTGATTTTCATGCTTCCAGGGCCCCGGGAAGTGAATTAAATACCATTTGGAGGCATTTAATGTTCAAGCAAAAACAGGTGATTTTTGACAAAAGAGATAACACCCCCCCCCATTACGTCAGGCTTCAGAAAGGTGAAAAATTGTTCGTTTTCAAATGTTTTATTTTTGAAAGTCAGTTCACATTTGTAGGTAGATCATCAGTTTTAGAGCTAAAATTAGCATGTTTAAAGTGATTTTCATGCTTCCAGGGGCCCGGGAAGTGAATTAAATACCATTTGGAGGCATTTAATGTTCAAGCAAAAACAGGTGATTTTTGACAAAAGAGATAACACCCCCCCATTACGTCATGCTTCAGAAAGGTGAAAAATGGTCCGTTTTCAAATGTTTTATTTTTGAACGTCAGTTCACATTTCTAGGTAGATCATCAGTCTTAGAGCTAAAATAAGCATGTTTAAAGTGATTTTCATGCTTCCAGGGGCCCGGGAAGTGAATTAAATACCATTTGGAGGCATTTAATGTTCAAGCAAAAACAAGTGATTTTTGACAAAAGAGATAACACCCCCCCATTACGTCATGCTGCAGAAAGATGAAAAATGGTCCGTTTTCAAATGTTTTATTTTTGAAAGTCAGTTCACATTTGTAGGTAGATCATCAGTTTTATAGCTAAAATTAGCATGTTTAAAGTGATTTTCATGCTTCCAGGGGCCCGGGAAGAGAATTAAATACCATTTGGAGGCATTTAATGTTCAAGCAAAAACAGGTGATTTTTGACAAAAGAGATAACACCAACCCATTACGTCATGCTTCAGAAAGGTGAAAAATGGTCCGTTTTCAAATGTTTTATTTTTGAACGTCAGTTCACATTTGTAGGTAGATCATCAGTTTTAGAGCTAAAATAAGCATGTTTAAAGTGATTTTCATGCTTCCAGGGGCCCGGGAAGTGAATTAAATACCATTTGGAGGCATTTAATGTTCAAGCAAAAACAAGTGATTTTTGACAAAAGAGATAACACCCCCCCATTACGTCACGCTTCAGAAAGGTGAAAAATGGTCCGTTTCCAAATGTTTTATTTTTGAACGTCAGTTCACATTTGTAGGTAGATCATCAGTTTTAGAGCAAAAATTAGCATGTTTAAAGTGATTTTCATGCTTCCAGGGCCCCGGGAAGTGAATTAAATACCATTTGGAGGCATTTAATGTTCAAGCAAAAACAGGTGATTTTTGACAAAAGAGATAACACCCCCCCCATTACGTCAGGCTTCAGAAAGGTGAAAAATTGTTCGTTTTCAAATGTTTTATTTTTGAAAGTCAGTTCACATTTGTAGGTAGATCATCAGTTTTAGAGCTAAAATTAGCATGTTTAAAGTGATTTTCATGCTTCCAGGGGCCCGGGAAGTGAATTAAATACCATTTGGAGGCATTTAATGTTCAAGCAAAAACAGGTGATTTTTGACAAAAGAGATAACACCCCCCCATTACGTCATGCTTCAGAAAGGTGAAAAATTGTCCGTTTTCAAATGTTTTATTTTTGAAAGCCAGTTCACATTTGTAGGTAGATCATCAGTTTTAGAGCTAAAATTAGCATGTTTAAAGTGATTTTCATGCTTCCAGGGGCCCGGGAAGTGAATTAAATACCATTTGGAGGCATTTAATGTTCAAGCAAAAACAGGTGATTTTTGACAAAAGAGATAACACCTCCCCATTACGTCATGCTGCAGAAAGGTGAAAAATGGTCCGTTTTCAAATGTTTTAATTTTTTAACGTCAGTTCACATTTGTAGGTAGATCATCAGTTTTAGAGCTAAAATTTGCATGTTTAAAGTGATTTTCATGCTTCCAGGGGCCCGGGAAGTGAATTAAATACCATTTGGAGGCATTTAATGTTCAAGCAAAAACAGGTGATTTTTGACAAAAGGGATAACACCCCCCATTACGTCATGCTTCAGAAAGGTGAAAAATGGTCCGTTTTCAAATGTTTTATTTTTGAACGTCAGTTCACATTTGTAGGTAGATCATCAGTTTTAGAGCTAAAATTAGCATGTTTAAAGTGATTTTCATGCTTCCAGGGGCCCGGGAAGTGAATTAAATACCATTTGGAGGCATTTAATGTTCAAGCAAAAACAGGTGATTTTTGACAAAAGGGATAACACCCCCCCATTACGTCATGCTTCAGAAAGGTGAAAAATGGTCCGTTTTCAAATGTTTTATTTTTGAAAGTCAGTTCACATTTGTAGGTAGATCATCAGTTTTAGAGCTAAAATTAGCATGTTTAAAGTGATTTTCATGCTTCCAGGGGCCCGGGAAGTGAATTAAATACCATTTGGAGGCATTTAATGTTCAAGCAAAAACAGGTGATTTTTGACAAAAGAGATAACACCCCCCCATTACGTCATGCTTCAGAAAGGTGAAAAATGGTCCGTTTTCAAATGTTTTATTTTTGAACGTCAGTTCACATTTGTAGGTAGATCATCAGTTTTAGAGCTAAAATAAGCATGTTTAAAGTGATTTTCATGCTTCCAGGGGCCCGGGAAGTGAATTAAATACCATTTGGAGGCATTTAATGTTCAAGCAAAAACAAGTGATTTTTGACAAAAGAGATAACACCCCCCCATTACGTCATGCTGCAGAAAGGTGAAAAATGGTCGGTTTTCAAATGTTTTATTTTTGAAAGTCAGTTCACATTTGTAGATAGATCATCAGTTTTAGAGCTAAAATTAGCATGTTTAAAGTGATTTTCATGCTTCCAGGGGCCCGGGAAGTGAATTAAATACCATTTGGAGGCATTTAATGTTCAAGCAAAAACAGGTGATTTTTGACAAAAGAGATAACACCCCCCCATTACGTCATGCTTCAGAAAGGTGAAAAATGGTCCGTTTTCAAATGTTTTATTTTTGAACGTCAGTTCACATTTGTAGGTAGATCATCAGTTTTAGAGCTAAAATAAGCATGTTTAAAGCGATTTTCATGCTTCCAGGGGCCCGGGAAGTGAATTAAATACCATTTGGAGGCATTTAATGTTCAAGCAAAAACAAGTGATTTTTGACAAAAGAGATAACACCCCCCCATTACGTCATGCTGCAGAAAGGTGAAAAATGGTCCGTTTTCAAATGTTTTATTTTTTAACGTCAGTTCACATTTGTAGGTAGATCATCAGTTTTAGAGCTAAAATTAGCATGTTTAAAGTGATTTTCATGCTTCCAGGGGCCCAAAACACAAGATTTGTGAAATGGTTAAAAGTGCATGAAAATGGCCAATTTACTCACTCTGAGGTCTCAAAAAGTGTTTCTTCACCCCGGGAATTGAATTAAATACCATTTGGAGGCATTTAATGTTCAAGCAAAAACAGGTGATTTTTGACAAAAGAGATAACACCCCCCCATTACGTCACGCTTCAGAAAGGTGAAAAATGGTCCGTTTCCAAATGTTTTATTTTTGAACGTCAGTTCACATTTGTAGGTAGATCATCAGTTTTAGAGCTAAAATTAGCACGTTTAAAGTGATTTTCATGCTTCCAGGGCCCCGGGAAGTGAATTAAATACCATTTGGAGGCATTTAATGTTCAAGCAAAAACAGGTGATTTTTGACAAAAGAGATAACACCCCCCCCATTACGTCAGGCTTCAGAAAGGTGAAAAATTGTTCGTTTTCAAATGTTTTATTTTTGAACGTCAGTTCACATTTGTAGGTAGATCATCAGTTTTAGAGCTAAAATTAGCATGTTTAAAGTGATTTTCATGCTTCCAGGGGCCCGGGAAGTGAATTAAATACCATTTGGAGGCATTTAATGTTCAAGCAAAAACAGGTGATTTTTGACAAAAGGGATAACACCCCCCCATTACGTCATGCTTCAGAAAGGTGAAAAATGGTCCGTTTTCAAATGTTTTATTTTTGAAAGTCAGTTCACATTTGTAGGTAGATCATCAGTTTTAGAGCTAAAATTAGCATGTTTAAAGTGATTTTCATGCTTCCAGGGGCCCGGGAAGTGAATTAAATACCATTTGGAGGCATTTAATGTTCAAGCAAAAACAGGTGATTTTTGACAAAAGAGATAACACCCCCCCATTACGTCATGCTTCAGAAAGGTGAAAAATGGTCCGTTTTCAAATGTTTTATTTTTGAACGTCAGTTCACATTTGTAGGTAGATCATCAGTTTTAGAGCTAAAATTTGCATGTTTAAAGTGATTTTCATGCTTCCAGGGGCCCGGGAAGTGAATTAAATACCATTTGGAGGCATTTAATGTTCAAGCAAAAACAGGTGATTTTTGACAAAAGGGATAACACCCCCCATTACGTCATGCTTCAGAAAGGTGAAAAATGGTCCGTTTTCAAATGTTTTATTTTTGAACGTCAGTTCACATTTGTAGGTAGATCATCAGTTTTAGAGCTAAAATTAGCATGTTTAAAGTGATTTTCATGCTTCCAGGGGCCTGGGAAGTGAATTAAATACCATTTGGAGGCATTTAATGTTCAAGCAAAAACAGGTGATTTTTGACAAAAGGGATAACACCCCCCCATTACGTCATGCTTCAGAAAGGTGAAAAATGGTCCGTTTTCAAATGTTTTATTTTTGAAAGTCAGTTCACATTTGTAGGTAGATCATCAGTTTTAGAGCTAAAATTAGCATGTTTAAAGTGATTTTCATGCTTCCAGGGGCCCGGGAAGTGAATTAAATACCATTTGGAGGCATTTAATGTTCAAGCAAAAACAGGTGATTTTTGACAAAAGAGATAACACCCCCCCATTACGTCATGCTTCAGAAAGGTGAAAAATGGTCCGTTTTCAAATGTTTTATTTTTGAACGTCAGTTCACATTTGTAGGTAGATCATCAGTTTTAGAGCTAAAATAAGCATGTTTAAAGTGATTTTCATGCTTCCAGGGGCCCGGGAAGTGAATTAAATACCATTTGGAGGCATTTAATGAACAAGCAAAAACAAATGATTTTTGACAAAAGAGATAACACCCCCCCATTACGTCATGCTGCAGAAAGGTGAAAAATGGTCGGTTTTCAAATGTTTTATTTTTGAAAGTCAGTTCACATTTGTAGATAGATCATCAGTTTTAGAGCTAAAATTAGCATGTTTAAAGTGATTTTCATGCTTCCAGGGGCCCTGGAAGTGAATTAAATACCATTTGGAGGCATTTAATGTTCAAGCAAAAACAGGTGATTTTTGACAAAAGAGATAACACCCCCCCATTACGTCATGCTTCAGAAAGGTGAAAAATGGTCCGTTTTCAAATGTTTTATTTTTGAACGTCAGTTCACATTTGTAGGTAGATCATCAGTTTTAGAGCTAAAATAAGCATGTTTAAAGCGATTTTCATGCTTCCAGGGGCCCGGGAAGTGAATTAAATACCATTTGGAGGCATTTAATGTTCAAGCAAAAACAAGTGATTTTTGACAAAAGAGATAACACCCCCCATTACGTCATGCTGCAGAAAGGTGAAAAATGGTCCGTTTTCAAATGTTTTATTTTTTAACGTCAGTTCACATTTGTAGGTAGATCATCAGTTTTAGAGCTAAAATTAGCATGTTTAAAGTGATTTTCATGCTTCCAGGGGCCCAAAACACAAGATTTGTGAAATGGTTAAAAGTGCATGAAAATGGCCAATTTACTCACTCTGAGGTCTCAAAAAGTGTTTCTTCACCCCGGGAATTGAATTAAATACCATTTGGAGGCATTTAATGTTCAAGCAAAAACAGGTGATTTTTGACAAAAGAGATAACACCCCCCCATTACGTCACGCTTCAGAAAGGTGAAAAATGGTCCGTTTCCAAATGTTTTATTTTTGAACGTCAGTTCACATTTGTAGGTAGATCATCAGTTTTAGAGCTAAAATTAGCATGTTTAAAGTGATTTTCATGCTTCCAGGGCCCCGGGAAGTGAATTAAATACCATTTGGAGGCATTTAATGTTCAAGCAAAAACAGGTGATTTTTGACAAAAGAGATAACACCCCCCATTACGTCATGCTTCAGAAAGGTGAAGAATGGTCCGTTTTCAAATGTTTTATTTTTGAACGTCAGTTCACATTTGTAGGTAGATCATCAGTTTTAGAGCTAAAATAAGCATGTTTAAAGTGATTTTCATGCTTCCAGGGGCCCGGGAAGTGAATTAAATACCATTTGGAGGCATTTAATGTTCAAGCAAAAACAGGTGATTTTTGACAAAAGGGATAACACCCCCCCATGACGTCATGCTTCATAAAGGTGAAAAATGGTCCGTTTTCAAATGTTTTATTTTTGAACGTCAGTTCACATTTGTAGGTAGATCATCAGTTTTAGAGCTAAAATTAGCATGTTTAAAGTGATTTTCATGCTTCCAGGGGCCCGGGAAGTGAATTAAATACCATTTGGAGGCATTTAATGTTCAAGCAAAAACAGGTGATTTTTGACAAAAGAGATAACACCCCCCCATTACGTCATGCTTCAGAAAGGTGAAAAATGGTCCGTTTTCAAATGTTTTATTTTTGAACGTCAGTTCACATTTGTAGGTAGATCATCAGTCTTAGAGCTAAAATAAGCATGTTTAAAGTGATTTTCATGCTTCCAGGGGCCCGGGAAGTGAATTAAATACCATTTGGAGGCATTTAATGTTCAAGCAAAAACAAGTGATTTTTGACAAAAGAGATAACACCCCTCCATTACGTCATGCTGCAGAAAGATGAAAAATGGTCCGTTTTCAAATGTTTTATTTTTGAAAGTCAGTTCACATTTGTAGGTAGATCATCAGTTTTAGAGCTAAAATTAGCATGTTTAAAGTGATTTTCATGCTTCCAGGGGCCCGGGAAGTGAATTAAATACCATTTGGAGGCATTTAATGTTCAAGCAAAAACAGGTGATTTTTGACAAAAGAGATAACACCCCCCCATTACGTCATGCTTCAGAAAGGTGAAAAATGGTCCGTTTTCAAATGTTTTATTTTTGAACGTCAGTTCACATTTGTAGGTAGATCATCCGTTTTAGAGCTAAAATAAGCATGTTTAAAGTGATTTTCATGCTTCCAGGGGCCCGGGAAGTGAATTAAATACCATTTGGAGGCATTTAATGTTCAAGCAAAAACAAGTGATTTTTGACAAAAGAGATAACACCCCCCCATTATGTCACGCTTCAGAAAGGTGAAAAATGGTCCGTTTCCAAATGTTTTATTTTTGAACGTCAGTTCACATTTGTAGGTAGATCATCAGTTTTAGAGCAAAAATTAGCATGTTTAAAGTGATTTTCATGCTTCCAGGGCCCCGGGAAGTGAATTAAATACCATTTGGAGGCATTTAATGTTCAAGCAAAAACAGGTGATTTTTGACAAAAGAGATAACACCCCCCCCATTACGTCAGGCTTCAGAAAGGTGAAAAATTGTTCGTTTTCAAATGTTTTATTTTTGAAAGTCAGTTCACATTTGTAGGTAGATCATCAGTTTTAGAGCTAAAATTAGCATGTTTAAAGTGATTTTCATGCTTCCAGGGGCCCGGGAAGTGAATTAAATACCATTTGGAGGCATTTAATGTTCAAGCAAAAACAGGTGATTTTTGACAAAAGACATAACACCCCCCCATTACGTCATGCTTCAGAAAGGTGAAAAATTGTCCGTTTTCAAATGTTTTATTTTTGAAAGCCAGTTCACATTTGTAGGTAGATCATCAGTTTTAGAGCTAAAATTAGCATGTTTAAAGTGATTTTCATGCTTCCAGGGGCCCGGGAAGTGAATTAAATACCATTTGGAGGCATTTAATGTTCAAGCAAAAACAGGTGATTTTTGACAAAAGAGATAACACCTCCCCATTACGTCATGCTGCAGAAAGGTGAAAAATGGTCCGTTTTCAAATGTTTTATTTTTTAACGTCAGTTCACATTTGTAGGTAGATCATCAGTTTTAGAGCTAAAATTTGCATGTTTAAAGTGATTTTCATGCTTCCAGGGGCCCGGGAAGTGAATTAAATACCATTTGGAGGCATTTAATGTTCAAGCAAAAACAAGTGATTTTTGACAAAAGAGATAACACCCCCCCATTACGTCATGCTGCAGAAAGGTGAAAAATGGTCCGTTTTCAAATGTTTTATTTTTTAACGTCAGTTCACATTTGTAGGTAGATCATCAGTTTTAGAGCTAAAATTAGCATGTTTAAAGTGATTTTCATGCTTCCAGGGGCCCAAAACACAAGATTTGTGAAATGGTTAAAAGTGCATGAAAATGGCCAATTTACTCACTCTGAGGTCTCAAAAAGTGTTTCTTCACCCCGGGAATTGAATTAAATACCATTTGGAGGCATTTAATGTTCAAGCAAAAACAGGTGATTTTTGACAAAAGAGATAACACCCCCCCATTACGTCACGCTTCAGAAAGGTGAAAAATGGTCCGTTTCCAAATGTTTTATTTTTGAACGTCAGTTCACATTTGTAGGTAGATCATCAGTTTTAGAGCTAAAATTAGCATGTTTAAAGTGATTTTCATGCTTCCAGGGCCCCGGGAAGTGAATTAAATACCATTTGGAGGCATTTAATGTTCAAGCAAAAACAGGTGATTTTTGACAAAAGAGATAACACCCCCCATTACGTCATGCTTCAGAAAGGTGAAGAATGGTCCGTTTTCAAATGTTTTATTTTTGAACGTCAGTTCACATTTGTAGGTAGATCATCAGTTTTAGAGCTAAAATAAGCATGTTTAAAGTGATTTTCATGCTTCCAGGGGCCCGGGAAGTGAATTAAATACCATTTGGAGGCATTTAATGTTCAAGCAAAAACAGGTGATTTTTGACAAAAGGGATAACACCCCCCCATGACGTCATGCTTCATAAAGGTGAAAAATGGTCCGTTTTCAAATGTTTTATTTTTGAACGTCAGTTCACATTTGTAGGTAGATCATCAGTTTTAGAGCTAAAATTAGCATGTTTAAAGTGATTTTCATGCTTCCAGGGCCCCGGGAAGTGAATTAAATACCATTTGGAGGCATTTAATGTTCAAGCAAAAACAGGTGATTTTTGACAAAAGGGATAACACCCCCCATTACGTCATGCTTCAGAAAGGTGAAAAATGGTCCGTTTTCAAATGTTTTATTTTTGAACGTCAGTTCACATTTGTAGGTAGATCATCAGTTTTAGAGCTAAAATTAGCATGTTTAAAGTGATTTTCATGCTTCCAGGGGCCCGGGAAGTGAATTAAATACCATTTGGAGGCATTTAATGTTCAAGCAAAAACAAGTGATTTTTGACAAAAGAGATAACACCCCCCCATTACGTCATGCTGCAGAAAGGTGAAAAATGGTCCGTTTTCAAATGTTTTATTTTTTAACGTCAGTTCACATTTGTAGGTAGATCATCAGTTTTAGAGCTAAAATTAGCATGTTTAAAGTGATTTTCATGCTTCCAGGGGCCCAAAACACAAGATTTGTGAAATGGTTAAAAGTGCATGAAAATGGCCAATTTACTCACTCTGAGGTCTCAAAAAGTGTTTCTTCACCCCGGGAATTGAATTAAATACCATTTGGAGGCATTTAATGTTCAAGCAAAAACAGGTGATTTTTGACAAAAGAGATAACACCCCCCATTACGTCACGCTTCAGAAAGGTGAAAAATGGTCCGTTTTCAAATGTTTTATTTTTTAACGTCAGTTCACATTTGTAGGTAGATCATCAGTTTTAGAGCTAAAATTTGCATGTTTAAAGTGATTTTCATGCTTCCAGGGGCCCGGGAAGTGAATTAAATACAATTTGGAGGCATTTAATGTTCAAGCAAAAACAAGTGATTTTTGACAAAAGGGATAACACCCCCCATTACGTCATGCTTCAGAAAGGTGAAAAATGGTCCGTTTTCAAATGTTTTATTTTTGAACGTCAGTTCACATTTGTAGGTAGATCATCAGTTTTAGAGCTAAAATTAGCATGTTTAAAGTGATTTTCATGCTTCCAGGGGCCCGGGAAGTGAATTAAATACCATTTGGAGGCATTTAATGTTCAAGCAAAAACAAGTGATTTTTGACAAAAGAGATAACACCCCCCCATTACGTCATGCTTCAGAAAGGTGAAAAATGGTCCGTTTTCAAATGTTTTATTTTTGAACGTCAGTTCACATTTGTAGGTAGATCATCAGTCTTAGAGCTAAAATAAGCATGTTTAAAGTGATTTTCATGCTTCCAGGGGCCCGGGAAGTGAATTAAATACCATTTGGAGGCATTTAATGTTCAAGCAAAAACAAGTGATTTTTGACAAAAGAGATAACACCCCCCCATTACGTCATGCTGCAGAAAGATGAAAAATGGTCCGTTTTCAAATGTTTTATTTTTGAAAGTCAGTTCACATTTGTAGGTAGATCATCAGTTTTAGAGCTAAAATTAGCATGTTTAAAGTGATTTTCATGCTTCCAGGGGCCCGGGAAGTGAATTAAATACCATTTGGAGGCATTTAATGTTCAAGCAAAAACAGGTGATTTTTGACAAAAGAGATAACACCCCCCCCATTACGTCATGCTTCAGAAAGGTGAAAAATGGTCCGTTTTCAAATGTTTTATTTTTGAACGTCAGTTCACATTTGTAGGTAGATCATCAGTTTTAGAGCTAAAATAAGCATGTTTAAAGTGATTTTCATGCTTCCAGGGGCCCGGGAAGTGAATTAAATACCATTTGGAGGCATTTAATGTTCAAGCAAAAACAAGTGATTTTTGACAAAAGAGATAACACCCCCCCATTACGTCACGCTTCAGAAAGGTGAAAAATGGTCCGTTTCCAAATGTTTTATTTTTGAACGTCAGTTCACATTTGTAGGTAGATCATCAGTTTTAGAGCAAAAATTAGCATGTTTAAAGTGATTTTCATGCTTCCAGGGCCCCGGGAAGTGAATTAAATACCATTTGGAGGCATTTAATGTTCAAGCAAAAACAGGTGATTTTTGACAAAAGAGATAACACCCCCCCCCATTACGTCAGGCTTCAGAAAGGTGAAAAATTGTTCGTTTTCAAATGTTTTATTTTTGAAAGTCAGTTCACATTTGTAGGTAGATCATCAGTTTTAGAGCTAAAATTAGCATGTTTAAAGTGATTTTCATGCTTCCAGGGGCCCGGGAAGTGAATTAAATACCATTTGGAGGCATTTAATGTTCAAGCAAAAACAGGTGATTTTTGACAAAAGAGATAACACCCCCCCATTACGTCATGCTTCAGAAAGGTGAAAAATTGTCCGTTTTCAAATGTTTTATTTTTGAAAGCCAGTTCACATTTGTAGGTAGATCATCAGTTTTAGAGCTAAAATTAGCATGTTTAAAGTGATTTTCATGCTTCCAGGGGCCCGGGAAGTGAATTAAATACCATTTGGAGGCATTTAATGTTCAAGCAAAAACAGGTGATTTTTGACAAAAGAGATAACACCTCCCCATTACGTCATGCTGCAGAAAGGTGAAAAATGGTCCGTTTTCAAATGTTTTATTTTTTAACGTCAGTTCACATTTGTAGGTAGATCATCAGTTTTAGAGCTAAAATTTGCATGTTTAAAGTGATTTTCATGCTTCCAGGGGCCCGGGAAGTGAATTAAATACAATTTGGAGGCATTTAATGTTCAAGCAAAAACAGGTGATTTTTGACAAAAGGGATAACACCCCCCATTACGTCATGCTTCAGAAAGGTGAAAAATGGTCCGTTTTCAAATGTTTTATTTTTGAACGTCAGTTCACATTTGTAGGTAGATCATCAGTTTTAGAGCTAAAATTAGCATGTTTAAAGTGATTTTCATGCTTCCAGGGGCCCGGGAAGTGAATTAAATACCATTTGGAGGCATTTAATGTTCAAGCAAAAACAGGTGATTTTTGACAAAAGGGATAACACCCCCCCATTACGTCATGCTTCAGAAAGGTGAAAAATGGTCCGTTTTCAAATGTTTTATTTTTGAAAGTCAGTTCACATTTGTAGGTAGATCATCAGTTTTAGAGCTAAAATTAGCATGTTTAAAGTGATTTTCATGCTTCCAGGGGCCCGGGAAGTGAATTAAATACCATTTGGAGGCATTTAATGTTCAAGCAAAAACAGGTGATTTTTGACAAAAGAGATAACACCCCCCCATTACGTCATGCTTCAGAAAGGTGAAAAATGGTCCGTTTTCAAATGTTTTATTTTTGAACGTCAGTTCACATTTGTAGGTAGATCATCAGTTTTAGAGCTAAAATAAGCATGTTTAAAGTGATTTTCATGCTTCCAGGGGCCCGGGAAGTGAATTAAATACCATTTGGAGGCATTTAATGTTCAAGCAAAAACAAGTGATTTTTGACAAAAGAGATAACACCCCCCCATTACGTCATGCTGCAGAAAGGTGAAAAATGGTCGGTTTTCAAATGTTTTATTTTTGAAAGTCAGTTCACATTTGTAGATAGATCATCAGTTTTAGAGCTAAAATTAGCATGTTTAAAGTGATTTTCATGCTTCCAGGGGCCCGGGAAGTGAATTAAATACCATTTGGAGGCATTTAATGTTCAAGCAAAAACAGGTGATTTTTGACAAAAGAGATAACACCCCCCCATTACGTCATGCTTCAGAAAGGTGAAAAATGGTCCGTTTTCAAATGTTTTATTTTTGAACGTCAGTTCACATTTGTAGGTAGATCATCAGTTTTAGAGCTAAACTAAGCATGTTTAAAGCGATTTTCATGCTTCCAGGGGCCCGGGAAGTGAATTAAATACCATTTGGAGGCATTTAATGTTCAAGCAAAAACAAGTGATTTTTGACAAAAGAGATAACACCCCCCCATTACGTCATGCTGCAGAAAGGTGAAAAATGGTCCGTTTTCAAATGTTTTATTTTTTAACGTCAGTTCACATTTGTAGGTAGATCATCAGTTTTAGAGCTAAAATTAGCATGTTTAAAGTGATTTTCATGCTTCCAGGGGCCCAAAACACAAGATTTGTGAAATGGTTAAAAGTGCATGAAAATGGCCAATTTACTCACTCTGAGGTCTCAAAAAGTGTTTCTTCACCCCGGGAATTGAATTAAATACCATTTGGAGGCATTTAATGTTCAAGCAAAAACAGGTGATTTTTGACAAAAGAGATAACACCCCCCCCATTACGTCAGGCTTCAGAAAGGTGAAAAATTGTTCGTTTTCAAATGTTTTATTTTTGAAAGTCAGTTCACATTTGTAGGTAGATCATCAGTTTTAGAGCTAAAATTAGCATGTTTAAAGTGATTTTCATGCTTCCAGGGGCCCGGGAAGTGAATTAAATACCATTTGGAGGCATTTAATGTTCAAGCAAAAACAGGTGACTTTTGACAAAAGGGATAACACCCCCCCATTACGTCATGCTTCAGAAAGGTGAAAAATGGTCCGTTTTCAAATGTTTTATTTTTGAACGTCAGTTCACATTTGTAGGTAGATCATCAGTTTTAGAGCTAAAATAAGCATGTTTAAAGTGATTTTCATGCTTCCAGGGGCTAGGGAAGTGAATTAAATACCATTTGGAGGCATTTAATGTTCAAGCAAAAACAGGTGATTTTTGACAAAAGAGATAACACCCCCCATTACGTCATGCTGCAGAAAGGTGAAAAATGGTCAGTTTTCAAATGTTTTATTTTTTAACGTCAGTTCACATTTGTAGGTAGATCATCAGTTTTAGAGCTAAAATTAGCATGTTTAAAGTGATTTTCATGCTTCCAGGGGCCCAAAACACAAGATTTGTGAAATGGTTAAAAGTGCATGAAAATGGCCAATTTACTCACTCTGAGGTCTCAAAAAGTGTTTCTTCACCCCGGGAAGTGAATTAAATACCATTTGGAGGCATTTAATGTTCAAGCAAAAACAGGTGATTTTTGACAAAAGAGATAACACCCCCCCATTACGTCATGCTTCAGAAAGGTGAAAAATTGTCCGTTTTCAAATGTTTTATTTTTGAAAGTCAGTTCACATTTGTAGGTAGATCATCAGTTTTAGAGCTACAAGTAGCATGTTTAAAGTGATTTTCATGCTTCCAGGGGCCCGGGAAGTGAATTAAATACCATTTGGAGGCATTTAATGTTCAAGCAAAAACAGGTGATTTTTGACAAAAGAGATAACACCCCCCCATTACGTCATGCTTCAGAAAGGTGAAAAATGGTCCGTTTTCAAATGTTTTATTTTTGAACGTCAGTTCACATTTGTAGGTAGATCATCAGTTTTAGAGCTAAAATTAGCATGTTTAAAGTGATTTTCATGCTTCCAGGGGCCCGGGAAGTGAATTAAATACCATTTGGAGGCATTTAATGTTCAAGCAAAAACAGGTGATTTTTGACAAAAGAGATAACACCCCCTCATTACGTCATGCTTCAGAAAGGTGAAAAATTGTCCGTTTTCAAATGTTTTTTTTTTTAAAGTCAGTTCACATTTGTAGGTAGATCATCAGTTTTAGAGCTAAAATTAGCATGTTTAAAGTGATTTTCATGCTTCCAGGGGCCCGGGAAGTGAATTAAATACCATTTGGAGGCATTTAATGTTCAAACAAAAACAGGTGATTTTTGACAAAAGAGATAACACCCCCCCATTACGTCATGCTTCAGAAAGGTGAAAAATGGTCCGTTTTCAAATGTTTTATTTTTGAACGTCAGTTCACATTTGTAGGTAGATCATCAGTTTTAGAGCTAAAATTAGCATGTTTAAAGTGATTTTCATGGTTCCAGGGGCCCGGGAAGTGAATTAAATACCATTTGGAGGCATTTAATGTTCAAGCAAAAACAGGTGATTTTTGACAAAAGAGATAACACCCCCCCATTACGTCATGCTTCAGAAAGGTGAAAAATTGTCCGTTTTCAAATGTTTTATTTTTGAAAGTCAGTTCACATTTGTAGGTAGATCATCAGTTTTAGAGCTAAAATTAGCATGTTTAAAGTGATTTTCATGCTTCCAGGGGCCCGGGAAGTGAATTAAATACCATTTGGAGGCATTTAATGTTCAAACAAAAACAGGTGATTTTTGACAAAAGAGATAACACCCCCCCATTACGTCATGCTGCAGAAAGGTAAAAAATGGTCCATTTTCAAATGTTTTATTTTTTAACGTCAGTTCACATTTGTAGGTAGATCATCAGTTTTAGAGCTAAAATTAGCATGTTTAAAGTGATTTTCATGCTTCCAGGGGCCCAAAACACAAGATTTGTGGAATGGTTAAAAGTGCATGAACATGGCCAATTTACTCACTCTGAGGTCTCAAAAAGTGTTTCTTCACCCCGGGAAGTGAATTAAATACCATTTGGAGGCATTTAATGTTCAAGCAAAAACAGGTGATTTTTGACAAAAGAGATAACACCCCCCATTACGTCATGCTTCAGAAAGGTGAAGAATGGTCCGTTTTCAAATGTTTTATTTTTGAACGTCAGTTCACATTTGTAGGTAGATCATCAGTTTTAGAGCTAAAATAAGCATGTTTAAAGTGATTTTCATGCTTCCAGGGGCCCGGGAAGTGAATTAAATACCATTTGGAGGCATTTAATGTTCAAGCAAAAACAGGTGATTTTTGACAAAAGGGATAACACCCCCCCATGACGTCATGCTTCATAAAGGTGAAAAATGGTCCGTTTTCAAATGTTTTATTTTTGAACGTCAGTTCACATTTGTAGGTAGATCATCAGTTTTAGAGCTAAAATTAGCATGTTTAAAGTGATTTTCATGCTTCCAGGGGCCCGGGAAGTGAATTAAATACCATTTGGAGGCATTTAATGTTCAAGCAAAAACAGGTGATTTTTGACAAAAGAGATAACACCCCCCCATTACGTCATGCTTCAGAAAGGTGAAAAATGGTCCGTTTTCAAATGTTTTATTTTTGAACGTCAGTTCACATTTGTAGGTAGATCATCAGTTTTAGAGCTAAAATAAGCATGTTTAAAGTGATTTTCATGCTTCCAGGGGCCCGGGAAGTGAATTAAATACCATTTGGAGGCATTTAATGTTCAAGCAAAAACAAGTGATTTTTGACAAAAGAGATAACACCCCCCCATTACGTCATGCTGCAGAAAGATGAAAAATGGTCCGTTTTCAAATGTTTTATTTTTGAAAGTCAGTTCACATTTGTAGGTAGATCATCAGTTTTAGAGCTAAAATTAGCATGTTTAAAGTGATTTTCATGCTTCCAGGGGCCCGGGAAGTGAATTAAATACCATTTGGAGGCATTTAATGTTCAAGCAAAAACAGGTGATTTTTGACAAAAGAGATAACACCCCCCCATTACGTCATGCTTCAGAAAGGTGAAAAATGGTCCGTTTTCAAATGTTTTATTTTTGAACGTCAGTTCACATTTGTAGGTAGATCATCAGTTTTAGAGCTAAAATAAGCATGTTTAAAGTGATTTTCATGCTTCCAGGGGCCCGGGAAGTGAATTAAATACCATTTGGAGGCATTTAATGTTCAAGCAAAAACAAGTGATTTTTGACAAAAGAGATAACACCCCCCCATTACGTCATGCTGCAGAAAGGTGAAAAATGGTCCGTTTTCAAATGTTTTATTTTTTAACGTCAGTTCACATTTGTAGGTAGATCATCAGTTTTAGAGCTAAAATTAGCATGTTTAAAGTGATTTTCATGCTTCCAGGGGCCCAAAACACAAGATTTGTGAAATGGTTAAAAGTGCATGAAAATGGCCAATTTACTCACTCTGAGGTCTCAAAAAGTGTTTCTTCACCCCGGGAAGTGAATTAAATACCATTTGGAGGCATTTAATGTTCAAGCAAAAACAGGTGATTTTTTACAAAAGAGATAACACCCCCCATTACGTCACGCTTCAGAAAGGTGAAAAATGGTCCGTTTCCAAATGTTTTATTTTTGAACGTCAGTTCACATTTGTAGGTAGATCATCAGTTTTAGAGCTAAAATTAGCATGTTTAAAGTGATTTTCATGCTTCCAGGGCCCCGGGAAGTGAATTAAATACCATTTGGAGGCATTTAATGTTGAAGCAAAAACAGGTGATTTTTGACAAAAGAGATAACACCCCCCCCATTACGTCAGGCTTCAGAAAGGTGAAAAATTGTTCGTTTTCAAATGTTTTATTTTTGAAAGTCAGTTCACATTTGTAGGTAGATCATCAGTTTTAGAGCTAAAATTAGCATGTTTAAAGTGATTTTCATGCTTCCAGGGGCCCGGGAAGTGAATTAAATACCATTTGGAGGCATTTAATGTTCAAGCAAAAACAGGTGATTTTTGACAAAAGAGATAACACCCCCCATTACGTCATGCTGCAGAAAGGTGAAAAATGGTCAGTTTTCAAATGTTTTATTTTTTAACGTCAGTTCACATTTGTAGGTAGATCATCAGTTTTAGAGCTAAAATTAGCATGTTTAAAGTGATTTTCATGCTTCCAGGGGCCCAAAACACAAGATTTGTGGAATGGTTAAAAGTGCATGAACATGGCCAATTTACTCACTCTGAGGTCTCAAAAAGTGTTTCTTCACCCCGGGAAGTGAATTAAATACCATTTGGAGGTATTTAATGTTCAAGCAAAAACAGGTGATTTTTGACAAAAGAGATAACACCCCCCATTACGTCATGCTTCAGAAAGGTGAAGAATGGTCCGTTTTCAAATGTTTTATTTTTGAACGTCAGTTCACATTTGTAGGTAGATCATCAGTTTTAGAGCTAAAATAAGCATGTTTAAAGTGATTTTCATGCTTCCAGGGGCCCGGGAAGTGAATTAAATACCATTTGGAGGCATTTAATGTTCAAGCAAAAACAGGTGATTTTTGACAAAAGGGATAACACCCCCCCATGACGTCATGCTTCATAAAGGTGAAAAATGGTCTGTTTCAAATGTTTTATTTTTGAACGTCAGTTCACATTTGTAGGTAGATCATCAGTTTTAGAGCTAAAATTAGCATGTTTAAAGTGATTTTCATGCTTCCAGGGGCCCGGGAAGTGAATTAAATACCATTTGGAGGCATTTAATGTTCAAGCAAAAACAGGTGATTTTTGACAAAAGAGATAACACCCCCCCATTACGTCATGCTTCAGAAAGGTGAAAAATGGTCCGTTTTCAAATGTTTTATTTTTGAACGTCAGTTCACATTTGTAGGTAGATCATCAGTTTTAGAGCTAAAATAAGCATGTTTAAAGTGATTTTCATGCTTCCAGGGGCCCGGGAAGTGAATTAAATACCATTTGGAGGCATTTAATGTTCAAGCAAAAACAAGTGATTTTTGACAAAAGAGATAACACCCCCCCATTACGTCATGCTGCAGAAAGATGAAAAATGGTCCGTTTTCAAATGTTTTATTTTTGAAAGTCAGTTCACATTTGTAGGTAGATCATCAGTTTTAGAGCTAAAATTAGCATGTTTAAAGTGATTTTCATGCTTCCAGGGGCCCGGGAAGTGAATTAAATACCATTTGGAGGCATTTAATGTTCAAGCAAAAACAGGTGATTTTTGACAAAAGAGATAACACCCCCCCATTACGTCATGCTTCAGAAAGGTGAAAAATGGTCCGTTTTCAAATGTTTTATTTTTGAACGTTAGTTCACATTTGTAGGTAGATCATCAGTTTTAGAGCTAAAATAAGCATGTTTAAAGTGATTTTCATGCTTCCAGGGGCCCGGGAAGTGAATTAAATACCATTTGGAGGCATTTAATGTTCAAGCAAAAACAAGTGATTTTTGACAAAAGAGATAACACCCCCCCATTACGTCATGCTGCAGAAAGGTGAAAAATGGTCCGTTTTCAAATGTTTTATTTTTTAACGTCAGTTCACATTTGTAGGTAGATCATCAGTTTTAGAGCTAAAATTAGCATGTTTAAAGTGATTTTCATGCTTCCAGGGGCCCAAAACACAAGATTTGTGAAATGGTTAAAAGTGCATGAAAATGGCCAATTTACTCACTCTGAGGTCTCAAAAAGTGTTTCTTCACCCCGGGAAGTGAATTAAATACCATTTGGAGGCATTTAATGTTCAAGCAAAAACAGGTGATTTTTGACAAAAGAGATAACACCCCCCCCATTACGTCAGGCTTCAGAAAGGTGAAAAATTGTTCGTTTTCAAATGTTTTATTTTTGAAAGTCAGTTCACATTTGTAGGTAGATCATCAGTTTTAGAGCTAAAATTAGCATGTTTAAAGTGATTTTCATGCTTCCAGGGGCCCGGGAAGTGAATTAAATACCATTTGGAGGCATTTAATGTTCAAGCAAAAACAGGTGATTTTTGACAAAAGAGATAACACCCCCCCATTACGTCATGCTTCAGAAAGGTGAAAAATTGTCCGTTTTCAAATGTTTTATTTTTGAAAGCCAGTTCACATTTGTAGGTAGATCATCAGTTTTAGAGCTAAAATAAGCATGTTTAAAGTGATTTTCATGCTTCCAGGGGCCCGGGAAGTGAATTAAATACCATTTGGAGGCATTTAATGTTCAAGCAAAAACAGGTGATTTTTGACAAAAGAGATAACACCCCCCATTACGTCATGCTGCAGAAAGGTGAAAAATGGTCAGTTTTCAAATGTTTTATTTTTTAACGTCAGTTCACATTTGTAGGTAGATCATCAGTTTTAGAGCTAAAATTAGCATGTTTAAAGTGATTTTCATGCTTCCAGGGGACCAAAACACAAGATTTGTGAAATGGTTAAAAGTGCATGAAAATGGCCAATTTACTCACTCTGAGGTCTCAAAAAGTGTTTCTCACCCCGGGAAGTGAATTAAATACCATTTGGAGGCATTTAATGTTCAAGCAAAAACAGGTGATTTTTGACAAAAGAGATAACACCCCCCCATTACGTCATGCTTCAGAAAGGTGAAAAATTGTCCGTTTTCAAATGTTTTATTTTTGAAAGTCAGTTCACATTTGTAGGTAGATCATCAGTTTTAGAGCTAAAATTAGCATGTTTAAAGTGATTTTCATGCTTCCAGGGGCCCGGGAAGTGAATTAAATACCATTTGGAGGCATTTAATGTTCAAGCAAAAACAGGTGATTTTTGACAAAAGAGATAACACCCCCCCATTACGTCATGCTTCAGAAAGGTGAAAAATGGGCAGTTTTCAAATGTTTTAGTTTTTTAACGTCAGTTCACATTTGTAGGTAGATCATCAGTTTTAGAGCTAAAATTAGCATGTTTAAAGTGATTTTCATGCTTCCAGGGGCCCAAAACACAAGATTTGTGGAATGGTTAAAAGTGCATGAAAATGGCCAATTTACTCACTCTGAGGTCTCAAAAAGTGCTTCTTCACCCCGGGAAGTGAATTAAATACCATTTGGAGGCAATTAATGTTCAAGCAAAAACAGGTGATTTTTGACAAAAGAGATAACACCCCCCATTACGTCATGCTTCAGAAAGGTGAAAAATGGTCCGTTTTCAAATGTTTTATTTTTGAACGTCAGTTCACATTTGTAGGTAGATCATCAGTTTTAGAGCTAAAATAAGCATGTTTAAAGTGATTTTCATGCTTCCAGGGGCCCGGGAAGTGAATTAAATACCATTTGGAGGCATTTAATGTTCAAGCAAAAACAGGTGATTTTTGACAAAAGAGATAACCCCCCCATTACGTCATGCTTCAGAAAGGTGAAAAATGGTCCGATTTCAAATGTTTTATTTTTGAACGTCAGTTCACATTTGTAGGTAGATCATCAGTTTTAGAGCTAAAATTAGCATGTTTAAAGTGATTTTCATGCTTCCAGGGGCCTGGGAAGTGAATTAAATACCATTTGGAGGCATTTAATGTTCAAGCAAAAACAGGTGATTTTTGACAAAAGAGATAACACCCCCCCATTACGTCATGCTTCAGAAAGGTGAAAAATGGTCCGTTTTCAAATGTTTTATTTTTGAACGTCAGTTCACATTTGTAGGTAGATCATCAGTTTTAGAGCTAAAATTAGCATGTTTAAAGTGATTTTCATGCTTCCAGGGGCCCGGGAAGTGAATTAAATACCATTTGGAGGCATTTAATGTTCAAGCAAAAACAGGTGATTTTTGACAAAAGAGATAACACCCCCCCCATTACATCATGCTTCAGAAAGGTGAAAAATTGTCCGTTTTCAAATGTTTTATTTTTGAAAGTCAGTTCACATTTGTAGGTAGATCATCAGTTTTAGAGCTAAAATTAGCATGTTTAAAGTGATTTTCATGCTTCCAGGGGCCCGGGAAGTGAATTAAATACCATTTGGAGGCATTTAATGTTCAAGCAAAAACAGGTGATTTTTGACAAAAGAGATAACACCCCCCCATTACGTCATGCTGCAGAAAGGTGAAAAATGGTCCGTTTTCAAATGTTTTATTTTTTAACGTCAGTTCACATTTGTAGGTAGATCATCAGTTTTAGAGCTAAAATTAGCATGTTTAAAGTGATTTTCATGCTTCCAGGGGCCCAAAACACAAGATTTGTGGAATGGTTAAAAGTGCATGAAAATGGCCAATTTACTCACTCTGAGGTCTCAAAAAGTGTTTCTTCACTCCGGGAAGTGAATTAAATACCATTTGGAGGCAATTAATGTTCAAGCAAAAACAGGTGATTTTTGACAAAAGAGATAACACCCCCCCATTATGTCATGCTTCAGAAAGGTGAAAAATTGTCCGTTTTCAAATGTTTTATTTTTGAACGTCAGTTCACATTTGTAGGTAGATCATCAGTTTTAGAGCTAAAATAAGCATGTTTAAAGTGATTTTCATGCTTCCAGGGGCCCGGGAAGTGAATTAAATACCATTTGGAGGCATTTAATGTTCAAGCAAAAACAGGTGATTTTTGACAAAAGAGATAACACCCCCCCATTACGTCATGCTGCAGAAAGGTGAAAAATGGTCCGTTTTCAAATGTTTTATTTTTTAACGTCAGTTCACATTTGTAGGTAGATCATCAGTTTTAGAGCTAAAATTAGCATGTTTAAAGTGATTTTCATGCTTCCAGGGGCCCAAAACACAAGATTTGTGAAATGGTTAAAAGTGCATGAAAATGGCCAATTTACTCACTCTGAGGTCTCAAAAAGTGTTTCTTCACCCCGGGAAGTGAATTAAATACCATTTGGAGGCATTTAATGTTCAAGCAAAAACAGGTGATTTTTGACAAAAGAGATAACACCCCCCATTACGTCATGCTTCAGAAAGGTGAAAAATGGTCCGTTTTCAAATGTTTTATTTTTTAACGTCAGTTCACATTTGTAGGTAGATCATCAGTTTTAGAGCTAAAATTAGCATGTTTAAAGTGATTGTCATGCTTCCAGGGGCCCGGGAAGTGAATTAAATACCATTTGGAGGCATTTAATGTTCAAGCAAAAACAGGTGATTTTTGACAAAAGAGATAACACCCCCCAATTACGTCATGCTTCAGAAAGGTGAAAAATGGTCCGTTTTCAAATGTTTTATTTTTGAACGTCAGTTCACATTTGTAGGTAGATCATCAGTTTTAGAGCTAAAATTAGCATGTTTAAAGTGATTTTCATGCTTCCAGGGGCCCGGGAAGTGAATTAAATACCATTTGGAGGCATTTAATGTTCAAGCAAAAACAGGTGATTTTTGACAAAAGAGATAACACCCCCCCCATTACGTCATGCTCCAGAAAGGGGAAAAATTGACAGTTTTCAAATGTTTTATTTTTGAAAGTCAGTTCACATTTGTAGGTAGATCATCAGTTTTAGAGCTAAAATTAGCATGTTTAAAGTGATTTTCATGCTTCCAGGGGCCCGGGAAGTGAATTAAATACCATTTGAAAGCATTTAATGTTCAAGCAAAAACAGGTGATTTTTGACAAAAGAGATAACACCCCCCCATTACGTCATGCTGCAGAAAGGTTAAAAATGGTCAGTTTTCAAATGTTTTATTTTTTAACGTCAGTTCACATTTGTAGGTAGATCATCAGTTTTAGAGCTAAAATTAGCATGTTTAAAGTGATTTTCATGCTTCCAGGGGCCCAAAACACAAGATTTGTGGAATGGTTAAAAGTGCATGAAAATGGCCAATTTACTCACTCTGAGGTCTCAAAAAGTGTTTCTTCACTCCGGAAAGTGAATTAAATACCATTTGGAGGCAAATAATGTTCAAGCAAAAACAGGTGATTTTTGACAAAAGAGATAACACCCCCCCATTATGTCATGCTTCAGAAAGGTGAAAAATGGTCCGTTTTCAAATGTTTTATTTTTGAACGTCAGTTCACATTTGTAGGTAGATCATCAGTTTTAGAGCTAAAATAAGCATGTTTAAAGTGATTTTCATGCTTCCAGGGGCCCGGGAAGTGAATTAAATACCATTTGGAGGCATTTAATGTTCAAGCAAAAACAGGTGATTTTTGACAAAAGAGATAACACCCCCCCCATTACGTCATGCTGCAGAAAGGTGAAAAATGGTCCGTTTACAAATGTTTTATTTTTTAACGTCAGTTCACATTTGTAGGTAGATCATCAGTTTTAGAGCTAAAATTAGCATGTTTAAAGTGATTTTCATGCTTCCAGGGGCCCAAAACACAAGATTTGTGAAATGGTTAAAAGTGCATGAAAATGGCCAATTTACTCACTCTGAGGTCTCAAAAAGTGCTTCTTCACCCCGGGAAGTGAATTAAATACCATTTGGAGGCAATTAATGTTCAAGCAAAAACAGGTGATTTTTGACAAAAGAGATAACACCCCCCATTACGTCATGCTTCAGAAAGGTGAAAAATGGTCCGTTTTCAAATGTTTTATTTTTGAACGTCAGTTCACATTTGTAGGTAGATCATCAGTTTTAGAGCTAAAATAAGCATGTTTAAAGTGATTTTCATGCTTCCAGGGGCCCGGGAAGTGAATTAAATACCATTTGGAGGCATTTAATGTTCAAGCAAAAACAGGTGATTTTTGACAAAAGAGATAACCCCCCCATTACGTCATGCTTCAGAAAGGTGAAAAATGGTCCGATTTCAAATGTTTTATTTTTGAACGTCAGTTCACATTTGTAGGTAGATCATCAGTTTTAGAGCTAAAATTAGCATGTTTAAAGTGATTTTCATGCTTCCAGGGGCCTGGGAAGTGAATTAAATACCATTTGGAGGCATTTAATGTTCAAGCAAAAACAGGTGATTTTTGACAAAAGAGATAACACCCCCCCATTACGTCATGCTTCAGAAAGGTGAAAAATGGTCCGTTTTCAAATGTTTTATTTTTGAACGTCAGTTCACATTTGTAGGTAGATCATCAGTTTTAGAGCTAAAATTAGCATGTTTAAAGTGATTTTCATGCTTCCAGGGGCCCGGGAAGTGAATTAAATACCATTTGGAGGCATTTAATGTTCAAGCAAAAACAGGTGATTTTTGACAAAAGAGATAACACCCCCCCCATTACATCATGCTTCAGAAAGGTGAAAAATTGTCCGTTTTCAAATGTTTTATTTTTGAAAGTCAGTTCACATTTGTAGGTAGATCATCAGTTTTAGAGCTAAAATTAGCATGTTTAAAGTGATTTTCATGCTTCCAGGGGCCCGGGAAGTGAATTAAATACCATTTGGAGGCATTTAATGTTCAAGCAAAAACAGGTGATTTTTGACAAAAGAGATAACACCCCCCCATTACGTCATGCTGCAGAAAGGTGAAAAATGGTCCGTTTTCAAATGTTTTATTTTTTAACGTCAGTTCACATTTGTAGGTAGATCATCAGTTTTAGAGCTAAAATTAGCATGTTTAAAGTGATTTTCATGCTTCCAGGGGCCCAAAACACAAGATTTGTGGAATGGTTAAAAGTGCATGAAAATGGCCAATTTACTCACTCTGAGGTCTCAAAAAGTGTTTCTTCACTCCGGGAAGTGAATTAAATACCATTTGGAGGCAATTAATGTTCAAGCAAAAACAGGTGATTTTTGACAAAAGAGATAACACCCCCCCATTATGTCATGCTTCAGAAAGGTGAAAAATTGTCCGTTTTCAAATGTTTTATTTTTGAACGTCAGTTCACATTTGTAGGTAGATCATCAGTTTTAGAGCTAAAATAAGCATGTTTAAAGTGATTTTCATGCTTCCAGGGGCCCGGGAAGTGAATTAAATACCATTTGGAGGCATTTAATGTTCAAGCAAAAACAGGTGATTTTTGACAAAAGAGATAACACCCCCCCATTACGTCATGCTGCAGAAAGGTGAAAAATGGTCCGTTTTCAAATGTTTTATTTTTTAACGTCAGTTCACATTTGTAGGTAGATCATCAGTTTTAGAGCTAAAATTAGCATGTTTAAAGTGATTTTCATGCTTCCAGGGGCCCAAAACACAAGATTTGTGAAATGGTTAAAAGTGCATGAAAATGGCCAATTTACTCACTCTGAGGTCTCAAAAAGTGTTTCTTCACCCCGGGAAGTGAATTAAATACCATTTGGAGGCATTTAATGTTCAAGCAAAAACAGGTGATTTTTGACAAAAGAGATAACACCCCCCATTACGTCATGCTTCAGAAAGGTGAAAAATGGTCCGTTTTCAAATGTTTTATTTTTTAACGTCAGTTCACATTTGTAGGTAGATCATCAGTTTTAGAGCTAAAATTAGCATGTTTAAAGTGATTGTCATGCTTCCAGGGGCCCGGGAAGTGAATTAAATACCATTTGGAGGCATTTAATGTTCAAGCAAAAACAGGTGATTTTTGACAAAAGAGATAACACCCCCCAATTACGTCATGCTTCAGAAAGGTGAAAAATGGTCCGTTTTCAAATGTTTTATTTTTGAACGTCAGTTCACATTTGTAGGTAGATCATCAGTTTTAGAGCTAAAATTAGCATGTTTAAAGTGATTTTCATGCTTCCAGGGGCCCGGGAAGTGAATTAAATACCATTTGGAGGCATTTAATGTTCAAGCAAAAACAGGTGATTTTTGACAAAAGAGATAACACCCCCCCCATTACGTCATGCTCCAGAAAGGGGAAAAATTGACAGTTTTCAAATGTTTTATTTTTGAAAGTCAGTTCACATTTGTAGGTAGATCATCAGTTTTAGAGCTAAAATTAGCATGTTTAAAGTGATTTTCATGCTTCCAGGGGCCCGGGAAGTGAATTAAATACCATTTGAAAGCATTTAATGTTCAAGCAAAAACAGGTGATTTTTGACAAAAGAGATAACACCCCCCCATTACGTCATGCTGCAGAAAGGTTAAAAATGGTCAGTTTTCAAATGTTTTATTTTTTAACGTCAGTTCACATTTGTAGGTAGATCATCAGTTTTAGAGCTAAAATTAGCATGTTTAAAGTGATTTTCATGCTTCCAGGGGCCCAAAACACAAGATTTGTGGAATGGTTAAAAGTGCATGAAAATGGCCAATTTACTCACTCTGAGGTCTCAAAAAGTGTTTCTTCACTCCGGAAAGTGAATTAAATACCATTTGGAGGCAAATAATGTTCAAGCAAAAACAGGTGATTTTTGACAAAAGAGATAACACCCCCCCATTATGTCATGCTTCAGAAAGGTGAAAAATGGTCCGTTTTCAAATGTTTTATTTTTGAACGTCAGTTCACATTTGTAGGTAGATCATCAGTTTTAGAGCTAAAATAAGCATGTTTAAAGTGATTTTCATGCTTCCAGGGGCCCGGGAAGTGAATTAAATACCATTTGGAGGCATTTAATGTTCAAGCAAAAACAGGTGATTTTTGACAAAAGAGATAACACCCCCCCCATTACGTCATGCTGCAGAAAGGTGAAAAATGGTCCGTTTACAAATGTTTTATTTTTTAACGTCAGTTCACATTTGTAGGTAGATCATCAGTTTTAGAGCTAAAATTAGCATGTTTAAAGTGATTTTCATGCTTCCAGGGGCCCAACACAAGATTTCTGAAATGGTTAAAAGTGCATGAAAATGGCCAATTTACTCACTCTGAGGTCTCAAAAAGTGTTTCTTCACCCCGGGAAGTGAATTAAATACCATTTGGAGGCATTTAATGTTCAAGCAAAAACAGGTGATTTTTGACAAAAGAGATAACACCCCCCCATTACGTCATGCTTCAGAAAGGTGAAAAATGGTCCGTTTTCAAATGTTTTATTTTTGAACGTCAGTTCACATTTGTAGGTAGATCATCAGTTTTAGAGCTAAACTAAGCATGTTTAAAGCGATTTTCATGCTTCCAGGGGCCCGGGAAGTGAATTAAATACCATTTGGAGGCATTTAATGTTCAAGCAAAAACAAGTGATTTTTGACAAAAGAGATAACACCCCCCCATTACGTCATGCTGCAGAAAGGTGAAAAATGGTCCGTTTTCAAATGTTTTATTTTTTAACGTCAGTTCACATTTGTAGGTAGATCATCAGTTTTAGAGCTAAAATTAGCATGTTTAAAGTGATTTTCATGCTTCCAGGGGCCCAAAACACAAGATTTGTGAAATGGTTAAAAGTGCATGAAAATGGCCAATTTACTCACTCTGAGGTCTCAAAAAGTGTTTCTTCACCCCGGGAATTGAATTAAATACCATTTGGAGGCATTTAATGTTCAAGCAAAAACAGGTGATTTTTGACAAAAGAGATAACACCCCCCCATTACGTCACGCTTCAGAAAGGTGAAAAATGGTCCGTTTCGAAATGTTTTATTTTTGAACGTCAGTTCACATTTGTAGGTAGATCATCAGTTTTAGAGCTAAAATTAGCATGTTTAAAGTGATTTTCATGCTTCCAGGGCACCGGGAAGTGAATTAAATACCATTTGGAGGCATTTAATGTTCAAGCAAAAACAGGTGATTTTTGACAAAAGAGATAACACCCCCCCATTACGTCATGCTTCAGAAAGGTGAAAAATTGTCCGTTTTCAAATGTTTTATTTTTGAAAGCCAGTTCACATTTGTAGGTAGATCATCAGTTTTAGAGCTAAAATTAGCATGTTTAAAGTGATTTTCATGCTTCCAGGGGCCCGGGAAGTGAATTAAATACCATTTGGAGGCATTTAATGTTCAAGCAAAAACAGGTGATTTTTGACAAAAGAGATAACACCCCCCCATTACGTCATGCTGCAGAAAGGTGAAAAATGGTCCGTTTTCAAATGTTTTATTTTTTAACGTCAGTTCACATTTGTAGGTAGATCATCAGTTTTAGAGTTAAAATTTGCATGTTTAAAGTGATTTTCATGCTTCCAGGGGCCCGGGAAGTGAATTAAATACAATTTGGAGGCATTTAATGTTCAAGCAAAAACAGGTGATTTTTGACAAAAGAGATAACACCCCCTCATTACGTCATGCTTCAGAAAGGTGAAAAATTGTCCGTTTTCAAATGTTTTATTTTTGAAAGTCAGTTCACATTTGTAGGTAGATCATCAGTTTTAGAGCTAAAATTAGCATGTTTAAAGTGATTTTCATGCTTCCAGGGGCCCGGGAAGTGAATTAAATACCATTTGGAGGCATTTAATGTTCAAACAAAAACAGGTGATTTTTGACAAAAGAGATAACACCCCCCCATTACGTCATGCTTCAGAAAGGTGAAAAATGGTCCGTTTTCAAATGTTTTATTTTTGAACGTCAGTTCACATTTGTAGGTAGATCATCAGTTTTAGAGCTAAAATTAGCATGTTTAAAGTGATTTTCATGGTTCCAGGGGCCCGGGAAGTGAATTAAATACCATTTGGAGGCATTTAATGTTCAAGCAAAAACAGGTGATTTTTGACAAAAGAGATAACACCCCCCCATTACGTCATGCTTCAGAAAGGTGAAAAATTGTCCGTTTTCAAATGTTTTATTTTTGAAAGTCAGTTCACATTTGTAGGTAGATCATCAGTTTTAGAGCTAAAATTAGCATGTTTAAAGTGATTTTCATGCTTCCAGGGGCCTGGGAAGTGAATTAAATACCATTTGGAGGCATTTAATGTTCAAACAAAAACAGGTGATTTTTGACAAAAGAGATAACACCCCCCCATTACGTCATGCTGCAGAAAGGTGAAAAATGGTCCATTTTCAAATGTTTTATTTTTTAACGTCAGTTCACATTTGTAGGTAGATCATCAGTTTTAGAGCTAAAATTAGCATGTTTAAAGTGATTTTCATGCTTCCAGGGGCCCAAAACACAAGATTTGTGGAATGGTTAAAAGTGCATGAACATGGCCAATTTACTCACTCTGAGGTCTCAAAAAGTGTTTTTTCACCCCGGGAAGTGAATTAAATACCATTTGGAGGCATTTAATGTTCAAGCAAAAACAGGTGATTTTTGACAAAAGAGATAACACCCCCCATTACGTCATGCTTCAGAAAGGTGAAGAATGGTCCGTTTTCAAATGTTTTATTTTTGAACGTCAGTTCACATTTGTAGGTAGATCATCAGTTTTAGAGCTAAAATAAGCATGTTTAAAGTGATTTTCATGCTTCCAGGGGCCCGGGAAGTGAATTAAATACCATTTGGAGGCATTTAATGTTCAAGCAAAAACAGGTGATTTTTGACAAAAGGGATAACACCCCCCCATTACGTCATGCTTCAGAAAGGTGAAAAATGGTCCGTTTTCAAATGTTTTATTTTTGAACGTCAGTTCACATTTGTAGGTAGATCATCAGTTTTAGAGCTAAAATTAGCATGTTTAAAGTGATTTTCATGCTTCCAGGGGCCCGGGAAGTGAATTAAATACCATTTGGAGGCATTTAATGTTCAAGCAAAAACAGGTGATTTTTGACAAAAGAGATAACACCCCCCCATTACGTCATGCTTCAGAAAGATGAAAAATGGTCCGTTTTCAAATGTTTTATTTTTGAACGTCAGTTCACATTTGTAGGTAGATCATCAGTTTTAGAGCTAAAATTAGCATGTTTAAAGTGATTTTCATGCTTCCAGGGGCCCGGGAAGTGAATTAAATACCATTTGGAGGCATTTAATGTTCAAGCAAAAACAGGTGATTTTTGACAAAAGAGATAACACCCCCCCATTACGTCATGCTTCAGAAAGGTGAAAAATGGTCCGTTTTCAAATGTTTTATTTTTGAACGTCAGTTCACATTTGTAGGTAGATCATCAGTTTTAGAGCTAAAATAAGCATGTTTAAAGTGATTTTCATGCTTCCAGGGGCCCGGGAAGTGAATTAAATACCATTTGGAGGCATTTAATGTTCAAGCAAAAACAAGTGATTTTTGACAAAAGAGATAACACCCCCCCATTACGTCATGCTGCAGAAAGGTGAAAAATGGTCCGTTTTCAAATGTTTTATTTTTTAACGTCCGTTCACATTTGTAGGTAGATCATCAGTTTTAGAGCTAAAATTAGCATGTTTAAAGTGATTTTCATGCTTCTAGGGGCCCAAAACACAAGATTTGTGAAATGGTTAAAAGTGCATGAAAATGGCCAATTTACTCACTCTGAGGTCTCAAAAAGTGTTTCTTCACCCCGGGAAGTGAATTAAATACCATTTGGAGGCATTTAATGTTCAAGCAAAAACAGGTGATTTTTTACAAAAGAGATAACACCCCCCATTACGTCACGCTTCAGAAAGGTGAAAAATGGTCCGTTTCCAAATGTTTTATTTTTGAACGTCAGTTCACATTTGTAGGTAGATCATCAGTTTTAGAGCTAAAATTAGCATGTTTAAAGTGATTTTCATGCTTCCAGGGCCCCGGGAAGTGAATTAAATACCATTTGGAGGCATTTAATGTTCAAGCAAAAACAGGTGATTTTTGACAAAAGAGATAACACCCCCCCATTACGTCAGGCTTCAGAAAGGTGAAAAATTGTTCGTTTTCAAATGTTTTATTTTTGAAAGTCAGTTCACATTTGTAGGTAGATCATCAGTTTTAGAGCTAAAATTAGCATGTTTAAAGTGATTTTCATGCTTCCAGGGGCCCGGGAAGTGAATTAAATACCATTTGGAGGCATTTAATGTTCAAGCAAAAACAGGTGATTTTTGACAAAAGAGATAACACCCCCCCATTACGTCATGCTTCAGAAAGGTGAAAAATTGTCCGTTTTCAAATGTTTTATTTTTGAAAGCCAGTTCACATTTGTAGGTAGATCATCAGTTTTAGAGCTAAAATAAGCATGTTTAAAGTGATTTTCATGCTTCCAGGGGCCCGGGAAGTGAATTAAATACCATTTGGAGGCATTTAATGTTCAAGCAAAAACAGGTGATTTTTGACAAAAGAGATAACACCCCCCATTACGTCATGCTGCAGAAAGGTGAAAAATGGTCAGTTTTCAAATGTTTTATTTTTTAACGTCAGTTCACATTTGTAGGTAGATCATCAGTTTTAGAGCTAAAATTAGCATGTTTAAAGTGATTTTCATGCTTCCAGGGGACCAAAACACAAGATTTGTGAAATGGTTAAAAGTGCATGAAAATGGCCAATTTACTCACTCTGAGGTCTCAAAAAGTGTTTCTTCACCCCGGGAAGTGAATTAAATACCATTTGGAGGCATTTAATGTTCAAGCAAAAACAGGTGATTTTTGACAAAAGAGATAACACCCCCCCATTACGTCATGCTTCAGAAAGGTGAAAAATTGTCCGTTTTCAAATGTTTTATTTTTGAAAGTCAGTTCACATTTGTAGGTAGATCATCAGTTTTAGAGCTAAAATTAGCATGTTTAAAGTGATTTTCATGCTTCCAGGGGCCCGGGAAGTGAATTAAATACCATTTGGAGGCATTTAATGTTCAAGCAAAAACAGGTGATTTTTGACAAAAGGGATAACACCCCCCCATTACGTCATGCTTCAGAAAGGTGAAAAATGGTCCGTTTTCAAATGTTTTATTTTTGAAAGTCAGTTCACATTTGTAGGTAGATCATCAGTTTTAGAGCTAAAATTAGCATGTTTAAAGTGATTTTCATGCTTCCAGGGGCCCGGGAAGTGAATTAAATACCATTTGGAGGCATTTAATGTTCAAGCAAAAACAGGTGATTTTTGACAAAAGAGATAACACCCCCCCATTACAACATGCTGCAGAAAGGTGAAAAATGGTCCGTTTTCAAATGTTTTATTTTTTAACGTCAGTTCACATTTGTAGGTAGATCATCAGTTTTAGAGCTAAAATTAGCATGTTTAAAGTGATTTTCATGCTTCCAGGGGCCCAAAACACAAGATTTGTGGAATGGTTAAAAGTGCATGAAAATGGCCAATTTACTCACTCTGAGGTCTCAAAAAGTGTTTCTTCACCCCGGGAAGTGAATTAAATACCATTTGGAGGCATTTAATGTTCAAGCAAAAACAGGTGATTTTTGACAAAAGAGATAACACCCCCCCATTACGTCATGCTTCAGAAAGGTGAAAAATTGTCCGTTTTCAAATGTTTTATTTTTGAAAGTCAGTTCACATTTGTAGGTAGATCATCAGTTTTAGAGCTAAAATTAGCATGTTTAAAGTGATTTTCATGCTTCCAGGGGCCCGGGAAGTGAATTAAATACCATTTGGAGGCATTTAATGTTCAAGCAAAAACAGGTGATTTTTGACAAAAGAGATAACACCCCCCCCATTACGTCATGCTGCAGAAAGGTGAAAAATGGTCCGTTTTGAAATGTTTTATTTTTTAACATCAGTTCACATTTGTAGGTAGATCATCAGTTTTAGAGCTAAAATTAGCATGTTTAAAGTGATTTTCATGCTTCCAGGGGCCCAAAACACAAGATTTGTGAAATGGTTAAAAGTGCATGAAAATGGCAATTTACTCGCTCTGAGGTCTCAAAAAGTGTTTCTTCACCCCGGGAAGTGAATTAAATACCATTTGGAGGCATTTAATGTTCAAGCAAAAACAGGTGATTTTTGACAAAAGAGATAACACCCCCCCCATTGCGTCATGCTTCAGAAAGGTGAAAAATTGTCCGTTTTCAAATGTTTTATTTTTGAAAGTCAGTTCACATTTGTAGGTAGATCATCAGTTTTAGAGCTAAAATTAGCATGTTTAAAGTGATTTTCATGCTTCCAGGGGCCCGGGAAGTGAATTAGATACCATTTGGAGGCATTTAATGTTCAAGCAAAAACAGGTGAATATTGACAAAAGAGATAACACCCCCCCATTACGTCATGCTTCAGAAAGGTGAAAAATGGTCCGTTTTCAAATGTTTTATTTTTGAACGTCAGTTCACATTTGTAGGTAGATCATCAGTTTTAGAGCTAAAATTAGCATGTTTAAAGTGATTTTCATGCTTCCAGGGGCCCGGGAAGTGAATTAAATACCATTTAGAGGCATTTAATGTTCAAGCAAAAACAGGTGATTTTTGACAAAAGAGATAACACCCCCCCATTACGTCATGCTGCAGAAAGGTGAAAAATGGTCCGTTTTCAAATGTTTTATTTTTTAACGTCAGTTCACATTTGTAGGTAGATCATCAGTTTTAGAGCTAAAATTTGCATGTTTAAAGTGATTTTCATGCTTCCAGGGGCCCGGGAAGTGAATTAAATACAATTTGGAGGCATTTAATGTTCAAGCAAAAACAGGTGATTTTTGACAAAAGGGATAACACCCCCATTACGTCATGCTTCAGAAAGGTGAAAAATGGTCCGTTTTCAAATGTTTTATTTTTGAACGTCAGTTCACATTTGTAGGTAGATCATCAGTTTTAGAGCTAAAATTAGCATGTTTAAAGTGATTTTCATGCTTCCAGGGGCCCGGGAAGTGAATTAAATACAATTTGGAGGCATTTAATGTTCAAGCAAAAACAGGTGATTTTTGACAAAAGGGATAACACCCCCCATTACGTCATGCTTCAGAAAGGTGAAAAATGGTCCGTTTTCAAATGTTTTATTTTTGAACGTCAGTTCACATTTGTAGGTAGATCATCAGTTTTAGAGCTAAAATAAGCATGTTTAAAGTGATTTTCATGCTTCCAGGGGCCCGGGAAGTGAATTAAATACCATTTGGAGGCATTTAATGTTCAAGCAAAAACAGGTGATTTTTGACAAAAGAGATAACACCCCCCATTACGTCATGCTGCAGAAAGGTGAAAAATGGTCAGTTTTCAAATGTTTTATTTTTTAACGTCAGTTCACATTTGTAGGTAGATCATCAGTTTTAGAGCTAAAATTAGCATGTTTAAAGTGATTTTCATGCTTCCAGGGGCCCAAAACACAAGATTTGTGAAATGGTTAAAAGTGCATGAAAATGGCCAATTTACTCACTCTGAGGTCTCAAAAAGTGTTTCTTCACCCCGGGAAGTGAATTAAATACCATTTGGAGGCATTTAATGTTCAAGCAAAAACAGGTGATTTTTTACAAAAGAGATAACACCCCCCCATTGCGTCATGCTTCAGAAAGGTGAAAAATTGTCCGTTTTCAAATGTTTTATTTTTGAAAGTCAGTTCACATTTGTAGGTAGATCATCAGTTTTAGAGCTAAAATTAGCATGTTTAAAGTGATTTTCATGCTTCCAGGGGCCCGGGAAGTGAATTAAATACCATTTGGAGGCATTTAATGTTCAAGCAAAAACAGGTGATTTTTGACAAAAGAGATAACACCCCCCCATTACGTCATGCTTCAGAAAGGTGAAAAATGGGCAGTTTTCAAATGTTTTACTTTTTTAACGTCAGTTCACATTTGTAGGTAGATCATCAGTTTTAGAGCTAAAATTAGCATGTTTAAAGTGATTTTCATGCTTCCAGGGGCCCAAAACACAAGATTTGTGGAATGGTTAAAAGTGCATGAAAATGGCCAATTTACTCACTCTGAGGTCTCAAAAAGTGCTTCTTCACCCCGGGAAGTGAATTAAATACCATTTGGAGGCAATTAATGTTCAAGCAAAAACAGGTGATTTTTGACAAAAGAGACAACACCCCCTATTACGTCATGCTTCAGAAAGGTGAAAAATCGTCCGTTTTCAAATGTTTTATTTTTGAACGTCAGTTCACATTTGTAGGTAGATCATCAGTTTTAGAGCTAAAATAAGCATGTTTAAAGTGATTTTCATGCTTCCAGGGGCCCGGGAAGTGAATTAGATACCATTTGGAGGCATTTAATGTTCAAGCAAAAACAGGTGATTTTTGACAAAAGAGATAACACCCCCCCATTACGTCATGCTTCAGAAAGGTGAAAAATGGTCCATTTTCAAATGTTTTATTTTTGAACGTCAGTTCACATTTGTAGGTAGATCATCAGTTTTAGAGCTAAAATTAGCATGTTTAAAGTGATTTTCATGCTTCCAGGGGCCCGGGAAGTGAATTAAATACCATTTGGAGGCATTTAATGTTCAAGCAAAAACAGGTGATTTTTGACAAAAGAGATAACACCCCCCCATTACGTCATGCTGCAGAAAGGTGAAAAATGGTCCGTTTTCAAATGTTTTATTTTTTAACGTCAGTTCACATTTGTAGGTAGATCATCAGTTTTAGAGCTAAAATTTGCATGTTTAAAGTGATTTTCATGCTTCCAGGGGCCCGGGAAGTGAATTAAATACAATTTGGAGGCATTTAATGTTCAAGCAAAAACAGGTGATTTTTGACAAAAGGGATAACACCCCCCATTACGTCATGCTTCAGAAAGGTGAAAAATGGTCCGTTTTCAAATGTTTTATTTTTGAACGTCAGTTCACATTTGTAGGTAGATCATCAGTTTTAGAGCTAAAATTAGCATGTTTAAAGTGATTTTCATGCTTCCAGGGGCCCGGGAAGTGAATTAAATACAATTTGGAGGCATTTAATGTTCAAGCAAAAACAGGTGATTTTTGACAAAAGGGATAACACCCCCCATTACGTCATGCTTTAGAAAGGTGAAAAATGGTCCGTTTTCAAATGTTTTATTTTTGAACGTCAGTTCACATTTGTAGGTAGATCATCAGTTTTAGAGCTAAAATAAGCATGTTTAAAGTGATTTTCATGCTTCCAGGGGCCCGGGAAGTGAATTAAATACCATTTGGAGGCATTTAATGTTCAAGCAAAAACAGGTGATTTTTGACAAAAGAGATAACACCCCCATTACGTCATGCTGCAGAAAGGTGAAAAATGGTCAGTTTTCAAATGTTTTATTTTTTAACGTCAGTTCACATTTGTAGGTAGATCATCAGTTTTAGAGCTAAAATTAGCATGTTTAAAGTGATTTTCATGCTTCCAGGGGCCCAAAACACAAGATTTGTGAAATGGTTAAAAGTGCATGAAAATGGCCAATTTACTCACTCTGAGGTCTCAAAAAGTGTTTCTTCACCCCGGGAAGTGAATTAAATACCATTTGGAGGCATTTAATGTTCAAGCAAAAACAGGTGATTTTTGACAAAAGAGATAACACCCCCCCATTACGTCATGCTTCAGAAAGGTGAAAAATTGTACGTTTTCAAATGTTTTATTTTTGAAAGTCAGTTCACATTTGTAGGTAGATCATCAGTTTTAGAGCTACAAGTAGCATGTTTAAAGTGATTTTCATGCTTCCAGGGGCCCGGGAAGTGAATTAAATACCATTTGGAGGCATTTAATGTTCAAGCAAAAACAGGTGATTTTTGACAAAAGAGATAACACCCCCCCATTACGTCATGCTTCAGAAAGGTGAAAAATGGTCCGTTTTCAAATGTTTTATTTTTGAACGTCAGTTCACATTTGTAGGTAGATCATCAGTTTTAGAGCTAAAATTAGCATGTTTAAAGTGATTTTCATGCTTCCAGGGGCCCGGGAAGTGAATTAAATACCATTTGGAGGCATTTAATGTTCAAGCAAAAACAGGTGATTTTTGACAAAAGAGATAACACCCCCTCATTACGTCATGCTTCAGAAAGGTGAAAAATTGTCCGTTTTCAAATGTTTTATTTTTGAAAGTCAGTTCACATTTGTAGGTAGATCATCAGTTTTAGAGCTAAAATTAGCATGTTTAAAGTGATTTTCATGCTTCCAGGGGCCCGGGAAGTGAATTAAATACCATTTGGAGGCATTTAATGTTCAAACAAAAACAGGTGATTTTTGACAAAAGAGATAACACCCCCCCCATTACGTCATGCTTCAGAAAGGTGAAAAATGGTCCGTTTTCAAATGTTTTATTTTTGAACGTCAGTTCACATTTGTAGGTAGATCATCAGTTTTAGAGCTAAAATTAGCATGTTTAAAGTGATTTTCATGGTTCCAGGGGCCCGGGAAGTGAATTAAATACCATTTGGAGGCATTTAATGTTCAAGCAAAAAAAGTTGATTTTTGACAAAAGGGATAACACCCCCATTACGTCATGCTTCAGAAAGGTGAAAAATGGTCCGTTTTCAAATGTTTTATTTTTGAACGTCAGTTCACATTTGTAGGTAGATCATCAGTTTTAGAGCTAAAATTAGCATGTTTAAAGTGATTTTCATGCTTCCAGGGGCCCGGGAAGTGAATTAAATACAATTTGGAGGCATTTAATGTTCAAGCAAAAACAGGTGATTTTTGACAAAAGGGATAACACCCCCCATTACGTCATGCTTCAGAAAGGTGAAAAATGGTCCGTTTTCAAATGTTTTATTTTTGAACGTCAGTTCACATTTGTAGGTAGATCATCAGTTTTAGAGCTAAAATAAGCATGTTTAAAGTGATTTTCATGCTTCCAGGGGCCCGGGAAGTGAATTAAATACCATTTGGAGGCATTTAATGTTCAAGCAAAAACAGGTGATTTTTGACAAAAGAGATAACACCCCCCATTACGTCATGCTGCAGAAAGGTGAAAAATGGTCAGTTTTCAAATGTTTTATTTTTTAACGTCAGTTCACATTTGTAGGTAGATCATCAGTTTTAGAGCTAAAATTAGCATGTTTAAAGTGATTTTCATGCTTCCAGGGGCCCAAAACACAAGATTTGTGAAATGGTTAAAAGTGCATGAAAATGGCCAATTTACTCACTCTGAGGTCTCAAAAAGTGTTTCTTCACCCCGGGAAGTGAATTAAATACCATTTGGAGGCATTTAATGTTCAAGCAAAAACAGGTGATTTTTGACAAAAGAGATAACACCCCCCCATTACGTCATGCTTCAGAAAGGTGAAAAATTGTCCGTTTTCAAATGTTTTATTTTTGAAAGTCAGTTCACATTTGTAGGTAGATCATCAGTTTTAGAGCTACAAGTAGCATGTTTAAAGTGATTTTCATGCTTCCAGGGGCCCGGGAAGTGAATTAAATACCATTTGGAGGCATTTAATGTTCAAGCAAAAACAGGTGATTTTTGACAAAAGAGATAACACCCCCCCATTACGTCATGCTTCAGAAAGGTGAAAAATGGTCCGTTTTCAAATGTTTTATTTTTGAACGTCAGTTCACATTTGTAGGTAGATCATCAGTTTTAGAGCTAAAATTAGCATGTTTAAAGTGATTTTCATGCTTCCAGGGGCCCGGGAAGTGAATTAAATACCATTTGGAGGCATTTAATGTTCAAGCAAAAACAGGTGATTTTTGACAAAAGAGATAACACCCCCTCATTACGTCATGCTTCAGAAAGGTGAAAAATTGTCCGTTTTCAAATGTTTTATTTTTGAAAGTCAGTTCACATTTGTAGGTAGATCATCAGTTTTAGAGCTAAAATTAGCATGTTTAAAGTGATTTTCATGCTTCCAGGGGCCCGGGAAGTGAATTAAATACCATTTGGAGGCATTTAATGTTCAAACAAAAACAGGTGATTTTTGACAAAAGAGATAACACCCCCCCATTACGTCATGCTTCAGAAAGGTGAAAAATGGTCCGTTTTCAAATGTTTTATTTTTGAACGTCAGTTCACATTTGTAGGTAGATCATCAGTTTTAGAGCTAAAATTAGCATGTTTAAAGTGATTTTCATGGTTCCAGGGGCCCGGGAAGTGAATTAAATACCATTTGGAGGCATTTAATGTTCAAGCAAAAACAGGTGATTTTTGACAAAAGAGATAACACCCCCCCATTACGTCATGCTTCAGAAAGGTGAAAAATTGTCCGTTTTCAAATGTTTTATTTTTGAAAGTCAGTTCACATTTGTAGGTAGATCATCAGTTTTAGAGCTAAAATTAGCATGTTTAAAGTGATTTTCATGCTTCCAGGGGCCCGGGAAGTGAATTAAATACCATTTGGAGGCATTTAATGTTCAAACAAAAACAGGTGATTTTTGACAAAAGAGATAACACCCCCCCATTACGTCATGCTGCAGAAAGGTGAAAAATGGTCCATTTTCAAATGTTTTATTTTTTAACGTCAGTTCACATTTGTAGGTAGATCATCAGTTTTAGAGCTAAAATTAGCATGTTTAAAGTGATTTTCATGCTTCCAGGGGCCCAAAACACAAGATTTGTGGAATGGTTAAAAGTGCATGAACATGGCCAATTTACTCACTCTGAGGTCTCAAAAAGTGTTTCTTCACCCCGGGAAGTGAATTAAATACCATTTGGAGGCATTTAATGTTCAAGCAAAAACAGGTGATTTTTGACAAAAGAGATAACACCCCCCATTACGTCATGCTTCAGAAAGGTGAAGAATGGTCCGTTTTCAAATGTTTTATTTTTGAACGTCAGTTCACATTTGTAGGTAGATCATCAGTTTTAGAGCTAAAATAAGCATGTTTAAAGTGATTTTCATGCTTCCAGGGGCCCGGGAAGTGAATTAAATACCATTTGGAGGCATTTAATGTTCAAGCAAAAACAAGTGATTTTTGACAAAAGAGATAACACCCCCCCATTACGTCATGCTGCAGAAAGATGAAAAATGGTCCGTTTTCAAATGTTTTATTTTTGAAAGTCAGTTCACATTTGTAGGTAGATCATCAGTTTTAGAGCTAAAATTAGCATGTTTAAAGTGATTTTCATGCTTCCAGGGGCCCGGGAAGTGAATTAAATACCATTTGGAGGCATTTAATGTTCAAGCAAAAACAGGTGATTTTTGACAAAAGAGATAACACCCCCCCATTACGTCATGCTTCAGAAAGGTGAAAAATGGTCCGTTTTCAAATGCTTTCTTTTTGAACGTCAGTTCACATTTGTAGGTAGATCATCAGTTTTAGAGCTAAAATAAGCATGTTTAAAGTGATTTTCATGCTTCCAGGGGCCCGGGAAGTGAATTAAATACCATTTGGAGGCATTTAATGTTCAAGCAAAAACAAGTGATTTTTGACAAAAGAGATAACACCCCCCCATTACGTCATGCTGCAGAAAGGTGAAAAATGGTCCGTTTTCAAATGTTTTATTTTTTAACGTCAGTTCACATTTGTAGGTAGATCATCAGTTTTAGAGCTAAAATTAGCATGTTTAAAGTGATTTTCATGCTTCCAGGGGCCCAAAACACAAGATTTGTGAAATGGTTAAAAGTGCATGAAAATGGCCAATTTACTCACTCTGAGGTCTCAAAAAGTGTTTCTTCACCCCGGGAAGTGAATTAAATACCATTTGGAGGCATTTAATGTTCAAGCAAAAACAGGTGATTTTTGACAAAAGAGATAACACCCCCCCATTACGTCATGCTTCAGAAAGGTGAAAAATTGTCCGTTTTCAAATGTTTTATTTTTGAAAGTCAGTTCACATTTGTAGGTAGATCATCAGTTTTAGAGCTAAAATTAGCATGTTTAAAGTGATTTTCATGCTTCCAGGGGCCCGGGAAGTGAATTAAATACCATTTGGAGGCATTTAATGTTCAAGCAAAAACAGGTGATTTTTGACAAAAGGGATAACACCCCCCCATTACGTCATGCTTCAGAAAGGTGAAAAATGGTCCGTTTTCAAATGTTTTATTTTTGAAAGTCAGTTCACATTTCTAGGTAGATCATCAGTTTTAGAGATAAAATTAGCATGTTTAAAGTGATTTTCATGCTTCCAGGGGCCCGGGAAGTGAATTAAATACCATTTGGAGGTATTTAATGTTCAAGCAAAAACAGGTGATTTTTGACAAAAGAGATAACACCCCCCCATTACGTCATGCTGCAGAAAGGTGAAAAATGGTCCGTTTTCAAATGTTTTATTTTTTAACGTCAGTTCACATTTGTAGGTAGATCATCAGTTTTAGAGCTAAAATTTGCATGTTTAAAGTGATTTTCATGCTTCCAGGGGCCCAAAACACAAGATTTGTGGAATGGTTAAAAGTGCATGAAAATGGCCAATTTACTCACTCTGAGGTCTCAAAAAGTGTTTCTTCACCCCGGGAAGTGAATTAAATACCATTTGGAGGCATTTAATGTTCAAGCAAAAACAGGTGATTTTTGACAAAAGAGATAACACCCCCCCATTACGTCATGCTTCAGAAAGGTGAAAAATTGTCCGTTTTCAAATGTTTTATTTTTGAAAGTCAGTTCACATTTGTAGGTAGATCATCAGTTTTAGAGCTAAAATTAGCATGTTTAAAGTGATTTTCATGCTTCCAGGGGCCCGGGAAGTGAATTAAATACCATTTGGAGGCATTTAATGTTCAAGCAAAAACAGGTGATTTTTGACAAAAGAGATAACACCCCCCCCCATTACGTCATGCTGCAGAAAGGTGAAAAATGGTCCGTTTTGAAATGTTTTATTTTTTAACATCAGTTCACATTTGTAGGTAGATCATCAGTTTTAGAGCTAAAATTAGCATGTTTAAAGTGATTTTCATGCTTCCAGGGGCCCAAAACACAAGATTTGTGAAATGGTTAAAAGTGCATGAAAATGGCAATTTACTCGCTCTGAGGTCTCAAAAAGTGTTTCTTCACCCCGGGAAGTGAATTAAATACCATTTGGAGGCATTTAATGTTCAAGCAAAAACAGGTAATTTTTGACAAAAGAGATAACACCCCCCCCATTGCGTCATGCTTCAGAAAGGTGAAAAATTGTCAGTTTTCAAATGTTTTATTTTTGAAAGTCAGTTCACATTTGTAGGTAGATCATCAGTTTTAGAGCTAAAATTAGCATGTTTAAAGTGATTTTCATGCTTCCAGGGGCCCGGGAAGTGAATTAAATACCATTTGGAGGCATTTAATGTTCGAGCAAAAACAGGTGATTTTTGACAAAAGAGATAACACCCCCCCATTACGTCATGCTTCAGAAAGGTGAAAAATGGGCAGTTTTCAAATGTTTTATTTTTTAACGTCAGTTCACATTTGTAGGTAGATCATCAGTTTTAGAGCTAAAATTAGCATGTTTAAAGTGATTTTCATGCTTCCAGGGGCCCAAAACACAAGATTTGTGGAATGGTTAAAAGTGCATGAAAATGGCCAATTTACTCACTCTGAGGTCTCAAAAAGTGTTTCTTCACCCCGGGAAGTGAATTAAATACCATTTGGAGGCATTTAATGTTCAAGCAAAAACAGGTGATTTTTGACAAAAGAGATAACACCCCCCCCATTGCGTCATGCTTCAGAAAGGTGAAAAATTGTCCGTTTTCAAATGTTTTATTTTTGAAAGTCAGTTCACATTTGTAGGTAGATCATCAGTTTTAGAGCTAAAATTAGCATGTTTAAAGTGATTTTCATGCTTCCAGGGGCCCGGGAAGTAAATTAAATACCATTTGGAGGCATTTAATGTTCAAGCAAAAACAGGTGATTTTTGACAAAAGAGATAACACCCCCCCATTACGTCATGCTTCAGAAAGGTGAAAAATGGGCAGTTTTCAAATGTTTTATTTTTTAACGTCAGTTCACATTTGTAGGTAGATCATCAGTTTTAGAGCTAAAATTAGCATGTTTAAAGTGATTTTCATGCTTCCAGGGGCCCAAAACACAAGATTTGTGGAATGGTTAAAAGTGCATGAAAATGGCCAATTTACTCACTCTGAGGTCTCAAAAAGTGCTTCTTCACCCCGGGAAGTGAATTAAATACCATTTGGAGGCAATTAATGTTCAAGCAAAAACAGGTGATTTTTGACAAAAGAGATAACACCCCCCATTACGTCATGCTTCAGAAAGGTGAAAAATGGTCCGTTTTCAAATGTTTTATTTTTGAACGTCAGTTCACATTTGTAGGTAGATCATCAGTTTTAGAGCTAAAATAAGCATGTTTAAAGTGATTTTCATGCTTCCAGGGGCCCGGGAAGTGAATTAAATACAATTTGGAGGCATTTAATGTTCAAGCAAAAACAGGTGATTTTTGACAAAAGGGATAACACCCCCCATTACGTCATGCTTCAGAAAGGTGAAAAATGGTCCGTTTTCAAATGTTTTATTTTTGAACGTCAGTTCACATTTGTAGGTAGATCATCAGTTTTAGAGCTAAAATTAGCATGTTTAAAGTGATTTTCATGCTTCCAGGGGCCCGGGAAGTGAATTAAATACAATTTGGAGGCATTTAATGTTCAAGCAAAAACAGGTGATTTTTGACAAAAGGGATAACACCCCCCATTACGTCATGCTTCAGAAAGGTGAAAAATGGTCCGTTTTCAAATGTTTTATTTTTGAACGTCAGTTCACATTTGTAGGTAGATCATCAGTTTTAGAGCTAAAATAAGCATGTTTAAAGTGATTTTCATGCTTCCAGGGGCCCGGGAAGTGAATTAAATACCATTTGGAGGCATTTAATGTTCAAGCAAAAACAGGTGATTTTTGACAAAAGAGATAACACCCCCCATTACGTCATGCTGCAGAAAGGTGAAAAATGGTCAGTTTTCAAATGTTTTATTTTTTAACGTCAGTTCACATTTGTAGGTAGATCATCAGTTTTAGAGCTAAAATTAGCATGTTTAAAGTGATTTTCATGCTTCCAGGGGCCCGGGAAGTGAATTAAATACAATTTGGAGGCATTTAATGTTCAAGCAAAAACAGGTGATTTTTGACAAAAGGGATAACACCCCCCATTACGTCATGCTTCAGAAAGGTGAAAAATGGTCCGTTTTCAAATGTTTTATTTTTGAACGTCAGTTCACATTTGTAGGTAGATCATCAGTTTTAGAGCTAAAATAAGCATGTTTAAAGTGATTTTCATGCTTCCAGGGGCCCGGGAAGTGAATTAAATACAATTTGGAGGCATTTAATGTTCAAGCAAAAACAGGTGATTTTTGACAAAAGGGATAACACCCCCCATTACGTCATGCTTCAGAAAGGTGAAAAATGGTCCGTTTTCAAATGTTTTATTTTTGAACGTCAGTTCACATTTGTAGGTAGATCATCAGTTTTAGAGCTAAAATAAGCATGTTTAAAGTGATTTTCATGCTTCCAGGGGCCCGGGAAGTGAATTAAATACCATTTGGAGGCATTTAATGTTCAAGCAAAAACAGGTGATTTTTGACAAAAGGGATAACACCCCCCATTACGTCATGCTGCAGAAAGGTGAAAAATGGTCAGTTTTCAAATGTTTTATTTTTTAACGTCAGTTCACATTTGTAGGTAGATCATCAGTTTTAGAGCTAAAATTAGCATGTTTAAAGTGATTTTCATGCTTCCAGGGGCCCAAAACACAAGATTTGTGAAATGGTTAAAAGTGCATGAAAATGGCCAATTTACTCACTCTGAGGTCTCAAAAAGTGTTTCTTCACCCCGGGAAGTGAATTAAATACCATTTGGAGGCATTTAATGTTCAAGCAAAAACAGGTGATTTTTGACAAAAGAGATAACACCCCCCCATTACGTCATGCTTCAGAAAGGTGAAAAATGGTCCGTTTTCAAATGTTTTATTTTTGAACGTCAGTTCACATTTGTAGGTAGATCATCAGTTTTAGAGCTAAAATTAGCATGTTTAAAGTGATTTTCATGCTTCCAGGGGCCCGGGAAGTGAATTAAATACCATTTGGAGGCATTTAATGTTCAAGCAAAAACAGGTGATTTTTGACAAAAGAGATAACACCCCCTCATTACGTCATGCTTCAGAAAGGTGAAAAATTGTCCGTTTTCAAATGTTTTATTTTTGAAAGTCAGTTCACATTTGTAGGTAGATCATCAGTTTTAGAGCTAAAATTAGCATGTTTAAAGTGATTTTCATGCTTCCAGGGGCCCGGGAAGTGAATTAAATACCATTTGGAGGCATTTAATGTTCAAACAAAAACAGGTGATTTTTGACAAAAGAGATAACACCCCCCCATTACGTCATGCTTCAGAAAGGTGAAAAATGGTCCGTTTTCAAATGTTTTATTTTTGAACGTCAGTTCACATTTGTAGGTAGATCATCAGTTTTAGAGCTAAAATTAGCATGTTTAAAGTGATTTTCATGGTTCCAGGGGCCCGGGAAGTGAATTAAATACCATTTGGAGGCATTTAATGTTCAAGCAAAAACAGGTGATTTTTGACAAAAGAGATAACACCCCCCCATTACGTCATGCTTCAGAAAGGTGAAAAATTGTCCGTTTTCAAATGTTTTATTTTTGAAAGTCAGTTCACATTTGTAGGTAGATCATCAGTTTTAGAGCTAAAATTAGCATGTTTAAAGTGATTTTCATGCTTCCAGGGGCCCGGGAAGTGAATTAAATACCATTTGGAGGCATTTAATGTTCAAACAAAAACAGGTGATTTTTGACAAAAGAGATAACACCCCCCATTATGTCATGCTGCAGAAAGGTGAAAAATGGTCCATTTTCAAATGTTTTATTTTTTAACGTCAGTTCACATTTGTAGGTAGATCATCAGTTTTAGAGCTAAAATTAGCATGTTTAAAGTGATTTTCATGCTTCCAGGGGCCCAAAACACAAGATTTGTGGAATGGTTAAAAGTGCATGAACATGGCCAATTTACTCACTCTGAGGTCTCAAAAAGTGTTTCTTCACCCCGGGAAGTGAATTAAATACCATTTGGAGGCATTTAATGTTCAAGCAAAAACAGGTGATTTTTGACAAAAGAGATAACACCCCCCATTGCGTCATGCTTCAGAAAGGTGAAGAATGGTCCGTTTTCAAATGTTTTATTTTTGAACGTCAGTTCACATTTGTAGGTAGATCATCAGTTTTAGAGCTAAAATAAGCATGTTTAAAGTGATTTTCATGCTTCCAGGGGCCCGGGAAGTGAATTAAATACCATTTGGAGGCATTTAATGTTCAAGCAAAAACAAGTGATTTTTGACAAAAGAGATAACACCCCCCCATTACGTCATGCTGCAGAAAGATGAAAAATGGTCCGTTTTCAAATGTTTTATTTTTGAAAGTCAGTTCACATTTGTAGGTAGATCATCAGTTTTAGAGCTAAAATTAGCATGTTTAAAGTGATTTTCATGCTTCCAGGGGCCCGGGAAGTGAATTAAATACCATTTGGAGGCATTTAATGTTCAAGCAAAAACAGGTGATTTTTGACAAAAGAGATAACACCCCCCCATTACGTCATGCTTCAGAAAGGTGAAAAATGGTCCGTTTTCAAATGTTTTATTTTTGAACGTCAGTTCACATTTGTAGGTAGATCATCAGTTTTAGAGCTAAAATAAGCATGTTTAAAGTGATTTTCATGCTTCCAGGGGCCTGGGAAGTGAATTAAATACCATTTGGAGGCATAATGTTCAAGCAAAAACAAGTGATTTTTGACAAAAGAGATAACACCCCCCCATTACGTCATGCTGCAGAAAGGTGAAAAATGGTCCGTTTTCAAATGTTTTATTTTTTAACGTCAGTTCACATTTGTAGGTAGATCATCAGTTTTAGAGCTAAAATTAGCATGTTTAAAGTGATTTTCATGCTTCCAGGGGCCCAAAACACAAGATTTGTGAAATGGTTAAAAGTGCATGAAAATGGCCAATTTACTCACTCTGAGGTCTCAAAAAGTGTTTCTTCACCCCGGGAAGTGAATTAAATACCATTTGGAGGCATTTAATGTTCAAGCAAAAACAGGTGATTTTTTACAAAAGAGATAACACCCCCCATTACGTCACGCTTCAGAAAGGTGAAAAATGGTCCGTTTCCAAATGTTTTATTTTTGAACGTCAGTTCACATTTGTAGGTAGATCATCAGTTTTAGAGCTAAAATTAGCATGTTTAAAGTGATTTTCATGCTTCCAGGGCCCCGGGAAGTGAATTAAATACCATTTGGAGGCATTTAATGTTCAAGCAAAAACAGGTGATTTTTGACAAAAGAGATAACACCCCCCCCCATTACGTCAGGCTTCAGAAAGGTGAAAAATTGTTCGTTTTCAAATGTTTTATTTTTGAAAGTCAGTTCACATTTGTAGGTAGATCATCAGTTTTAGAGCTAAAATTAGCATGTTTAAAGTGATTTTCATGCTTCCAGGGGCCCGGGAAGTGAATTAAATACCATTTGGAGGCATTTAATGTTCAAGCAAAAACAGGTGATTTTTGACAAAAGAGATAAAACCCCCCCATTACGTCATGCTTCAGAAAGGTGAAAAATTGTCCGTTTTCAAATGTTTTATTTTTGAAAGTCAGTTCACATTTGTAGGTAGATCATCAGTTTTAGAGCTAAAATAAGCATGTTTAAAGTGATTTTCATGCTTCCAGGGGCCCGGGAAGTGAATTAAATACCATTTGGAGGCATTTAATGTTCAAGCAAAAACAGGTGATTTTTGACAAAAGAGATAACACCCCCCATTACGTCATGCTGCAGAAAGGTGAAAAATGGTCAGTTTTCAAATGTTTTATTTTTTAACGTCAGTTCTCATTTGTAGGTAGATCATCAGTTTTAGAGCTAAAATTAGCATGTTTAAAGTGATTTTCATGCTTCCAGGGGACCAAAACACAAGATTTGTGAAATGGTTAAAAGTGCATGAAAATGGCCAATTTACTCACTCTGAGGTCTCAAAAAGTGTTTCTTCACCCCGGGAAGTGAATTAAATACCATTTGGAGGCATTTAATATTCAAGCAAAAACAGGTGATTTTTGACAAAAGAGATAACACCCCCCCATTACGTCATGCTTCAGAAAGGTGAAAAATTGTCCGTTTTCAAATGTTTTATTTTTGAAAGTCAGTTCACATTTGTAGGTAGATCATCAGTTTTAGAGCTAAAATTAGCATGTTTAAAGTGATTTTCATGCTTCCAGGGGCCCGGGAAGTGAATTAAATACCATTTGGAGGCATTTAATGTTCAAGCAAAAACAGGTGATTTTTGACAAAAGGGATAACACCCCCCCATTACGTCATGCTTCAGAAAGGTGAAAAATGGTCCGTTTTCAAATGTTTTATTTTTGAAAGTCAGTTCACATTTGTAGGTAGATCATCAGTTTTAGAGCTAAAATTAGCATGTTTAAAGTGATTTTCATGCTTCCAGGGGCCCGGGAAGTGAATTAAATACCATTTGGAGGCATTTAATGTTCAAGCAAAAACAGGTGATTTTTGACAAAAGAGATAACACCCCCCCATTACGTCATGCTGCAGAAAGGTGAAAAATGGTCCGTTTTCAAATGTTTTATTTTTTAACGTCAGTTCACATTTGTAGGTAGATCATCAGTTTTAGAGCTAAAATTAGCATGTTTAAAGTGATTTTCATGCTTCCAGGGGCCCAAAACACATGATTTGTGGAATGGTTAAAAGTGCATGAAAATGGCCAATTTACTCACTCTGAGGTCTCAAAAAGTGTTTCTTCACCCCGGGAAGTGAATTAAATACCATTTGGAGGCATTTAATGTTCAAGCAAAAACAGGTGATTTTTGACAAAAGAGATAACACCCCCCCATTACGTCATGCTCCAGAAAGGTGAAAAATTGTCCGTTTTCAAATGTTTTATTTTTGAAAGTCAGTTCACATTTGTAGGTAGATCATCAGTTTTAGAGCTAAAATTAGCATGTTTAAAGTGATTTTCATGCTTCCAGGTGCCCGGGAAGTGAATTAAATACCATTTGGAGGCATTTAATGTTCAAGCAAAAACAGGTGATTTTTGACAAAAGAGATAACACCCCCCCCATTACGTCATGCTGCAGAAAGGTGAAAAATGGTCCGTTTTCAAATGTTTTATTTTTAAACGTCAGTTCACATTTGTAGGTAGATCATCAGTTTTAGAGCTAAAATTAGCATGTTTAAAGAGATTTTCAAGCTTCCAGGAGCCCAAAACACAAGATTTGTGGAATGGTTAAAAGTGCATGAAAATGGCCAATTTACTCACTCTGAGGTCTCAAAAAGTGTTTCTTCACCCTGGGAAGTGAATTAAATACCATTTGGAGACATTTAATGTTCAAGCAAAAACAGGTGATTTTTGACAAAAGAGATAACACCCCCCATTACGTCATGCTTCAGAAAGGTAAAAAATTGTCCGTTTTCAAATGTTTTATTTTTGAAAGTCAGTTCACATTTGTAAGTAGATCATCAGTTTTAGAGCTAAAATTAGCATGTTTAAAGTGATTTTCATGCTTCCAGGGGCCCGGGAAGTGAATTAAATACCATTTGGAGGCATTTAATGTTCAAGCAAAAACAGGTGATTTTTGACAAAAGAGATAACACCCCCCCCATTACGTCATGCTTCAGAAAGGTGAAAAATGGTCCGTTTTCAAATGTTTTATTTTTGAACGTCAGTTCACATTTGTAGGTAGATCATCAGTTTTAGAGCTAAAATTAGCATGTTTAAAGTGATTTTCATGCTTCCAGGGGCCCGGGAAGTGAATTAAATACCATTTGGAGGCATTTAATGTTCAAGCAAAAACAGGTGATTTTTGACAAAAGAGATAACACCCCCCCATTACGTCATGCTGCAGAAAGGTGAAAAATGGTCCGTTTTCAAATGTTTTATTTTTTAACGTCAGTTCACATTTGTAGGTAGATCATCAGTTTTAGAGCTAAAATTAGCATGTTTAAAGAGATTTTCAAGCTTCCAGGAGCCCAAAACACAAGATTTGTGGAATGGTTAAAAGTGCATGAAAATGGCCAATTTACTCACTCTGAGGTCTCAAAAAGTGTTTCTTCACCCCGGGAAGTGAATTAAATACCATTTGGAGACATTTAATGTTCAAGCAAAAACAGGTGATTTTTGACAAAAGAGATAACACCCCCCCATTACGTCATGCTTCAGAAAGGTGAAAAATTGTCCGTTTTCAAATGTTTTATTTTTGAAAGTCAGTTCACATTTGTAAGTAGATCATCAGTTTTAGAGCTAAAATTAGCATGTTTAAAGTGATTTTCATGCTTCCAGGGGCCCGGGAAGTGAATTAAATACCATTTGGAGGCATTTAATGTTCAAGCAAAAACAGGTGATTTTTGACAAAGGGATAACACCCTCCCATTACGTCATGCTTCAGAAAGGTGAAAAATGGTCCGTTTTCAAATGTTTTATTTTTGAACGTCAGTTCACATTTGTAGGTAGATCATCAGTTTTAGAGCTAAAATTAGCATGTTTAAAGTGATTTTCATGCTTCCAGGGGCCCAGGAAGTGAATTAAATACCATTTGGAGGCATTTAATGTTCAAGCAAAAACAGGTGATTTTTGACAAAAGAGATAACACCCCCCCATTACGTCATGCTGCAGAAAGGTGAAAAATGGTCCGTTTTGAAATGTTTTATTTTTTAATGTCAGTTCACATTTGTAGGTAGATCATCAGTTTTAGAGCTAAAATTAGCATGTTTAAAGTGATTTTCATGCTACCAGGGGCCCGGGAAGTGAATTAAATACCATTTGGAGGCATTTAATGTTCAAGCAAAAACAGGTGATTTTTGACAAAAGAGATAACACCCCCCCATTACGTCATGCTTCAGAAAGGTGAAAAATTGTCCGTTTTCAAATGTTTTCTTTTTGAAAGTCAGTTCACATTTGTAGGTAGATCATCAGTTTTAGAGCTAACATTAGCATGTTTAAAGTGATTTTCATGCTTCCAGGGGCCCGGGAAGTGAATTAAATACCATTTGGAGGCATTTAATGTTAAAAAAAAACAGGTGATTTTTGACAAAAGAGATAACACACCCCCATTACGTCATGCTGCAGAAAGGTGAAAAATGGTCCGTTTTCAAATGTTTTATTTTTGAACGTCAGTTCACATTTGTAGGTAGATCATCAGTTTTAAAGCTAAAATTAGCATGTTTAAAGTGATTTTCATGCTTCCAGGGGCCCGGGAAGTGAATTAAATACCATTTGGAGGCATTTAATGTTCAAGCAAAAACAGGTGATTTTTGATAAAAGAGATAACACCCCCCCATTACGTCATGCTTCAGAAAGGTGAAAAATGGTCCGTTTTCAAATGTTTTATTTTTGAAGGTCAGTTCACATTTGTAGGTAGATCATCAGTTTTAGAGCTAAAATTAGCATGTTTAAAGTGATTTTCATGCTTCCAGGGGCCCGGGAAGTGAATTAAATACCATTTGGAGGCATTTAATGTTCAAGCAAAAACAGGTAAGTTTTGACAAAAGAGATAACACCCCCCCATTACGTCATGCTTCAGAAAGGTGAAAAATTGTCCGTTTTCAAATGTTTTATTTTTGAAAGTCAGTTCACATTTGTAGGTAGATCATCAGTTTTAGAGCTAACATTAGCATGTTTAAAGTGATTTTCATGCTTCCAGGGGCCCGGGAAGTGAATTAAATACCATTTGGAGGCATTTAATGTTAAAAAAAAGAACAGGTGATTTTTGACAAAAGAGATAACACACCCCCATTACGTCATGCTGCAGAAAGGTGAAAAATGGTCCGTTTTCAAATGTTTTATTTTTTAACGTCAGTTCACATTTGTAGGTAGATAATCAGTTTTAGAGCTAAAATTAGCATGTTTAAAGTGATTTTCATGCTTCCAGGGGCCAAAAACACAAGATTTGTGGAATGGTTAAAAGTGCATGAAAATGGCCAATTTACTCACTCTGAGGTCTCAAAAAGTGTTTCTTCACCCCGGGAAGTGAATTAAATACCATTTGGAGGCATTTAATGTTCAAGCAAAAACAGGTGATTTTTGACAAAAGAGATAACACCCCCCCATTACGTCATGCTTCAGAAAGGTGAAAAATGGTCCGTTTTCAAATGTTTTATTTTTGAACGTCAGTTCACATTTGTAGGTAGATCATCAGTTTTAAAGCTAAAATTAGCATGTTTAAAGTGATTTTCATGCTTCCAGGGGCCCGGGAAGTGAATTAAATACCATTTGGAGGCATTTAATGTTCAAGCAAAAACTGGTGATTTTTGATAAAAGAGATAACACCCCCCCATTACGTCATGCTTCAGAAAGGTGAAAAATGGTCCGTTTTCAAATGTTTTATTTTTGAAGGTCAGTTCACATTTGTAGGTAGATCATCAGTTTTAGAGCTAAAATTAGCATGTTTAAAGTGATTTTCATGCTTCCAGGGGCCCGGGAAGTGAATTAAATACCATTTGGAGGCATTTAATGTTCAAGCAAAAACAGGTGAGTTTTGACAAAAGAGATAACACCCCCCCATTACGTCATGCTTCAGAAAGGTGAAAAATTGTCCGTTTTCAAATGTTTTATTTTTGAAAGTCAGTTCACATTTGTAGGTAGATCATCAGTTTTAGAGCTAAAATTAGCATGTTTAAAGTGATTTTCATGCTTCCAGGGGCCCGGGAAGTGAATTAAATACCATTTGGAGGCATTTAATGTTCAAACAAAAACAGGTGATTTTTGACAAAAGAGATAACACCCCCCCATTACGTCATGCTGCAGAAAGGTGAAAAATGGTCCGTTTTCAAATGTTTTATTTTTTAACGTCAGTTCACATTTGTAGGTAGATCATCAGTTTTAGAGCTAAAATTAGCATGTTTAAAGTGATTTTCATGCTCCCAGGGGCCCAAAACACAAGATTTGTGGAATGGTTAAAAGTGCATGAAAATGGCCAATTTACTCACTCTGAGGTCTCAAAAAGTGTTTCTTCACCCCGGGAAGTGAATTAAATACCATTTGGAGGCATTTAATGTTCAAGCAAAAACAGGTGATTTTTGACAAAAGAGATAACACCCCCCCATTACGTCATGCTTCAGAAAGGTGAAAAATGGTCCGTTTTCAAATGTTTTATTTTTGAACGTCAGTTCACATTTGTAGGTAGATCATCAGTTTTAGATCTAAAATAAGCATGTTTAACGTGATTTTCATGCTTCCAGGGGCCCGGGAAGTGAATTAAATACCATTTGGAGGCATTTAATGTTCAAGCAAAAACAGGTGATTTTTGACAAAGGGATAACACCCCCCCATTACGTCATGCTTCAGAAAGGTGAAAAATGGTCCGTTTTCAAATGTTTTATTTTTGAACGTCAGTTCACATTTGTAGGTAGATCATCAGTTTTAGAGCTAAAATTAGCATGTTTAAAGTGATTTTCATGCGTCCAGGGGCCCGGGAAGTGAATTAAATACCATTTGGAGGCATTTAATGTTCAAGCAAAAACAGGTGATTTTTGACAAAAGAGATAACCCCCATTACGTCATGCTTCAGAAAGGTGAAAAATGGTCCGTTTTCAAATGTTTTATTTTTGAACGTCAGTTCACATTTGTAGGTAGATCATCAGTTTTAGAGCTAAAATAAGCATGTTTAAAGTGATTTTCATGCTTCCAGGGGCCCGGGAAGTGAATTAAATACCATTTGGAGGCATTTAATGTTCAAGCAAAAACAGGTGATTTTTGACAAAAGAGATAACACCCCCCCCCATTACGTCATGCTGCAGAAAGGTGAAAAATGGTCCGTTTTCAAATGTTTTATTTTTTAACGTCAGTTCACATTTGTAGGTAGATCATCAGTTTTAGAGCTAACATTAGCATGTTTAAAGTGATTTTCATGCTTCCAGGGGCCCGGGAAGTGAATTAAATACCATTTGGAGGCATTTAATATTAAAAAAAAAACAGGTGATTTTTGACAAAAGAGATAACACACCCCCATTACGTCATGCTGCAGAAAGGTGAAAAATGGTCCGTTTTCAAATGTTTTATTTTTTAACGTCAGTTCACATTTGTAGGTAGATAATCAGTTTTAGAGCTAAAATTAGCATGTTTAAAGTGATTTTCATGCTTCCAGGGGCCAAAAACACAAGATTTGTGGAATGGTTAAAAGTGCATGAAAATGGCCAATTTACTCACTCTGAGGTCTCAAAAAGTGTTTCTTCACCCCGGGAAGTGAATTAAATACCATTTGGAGGCATTTAATGTTCAAGCAAAAACAGGTGATTTTTGACAAAAGAGATAACACCCCCCCATTACGTCATGCTTCAGAAAGGTGAAAAATGGTCCGTTTTCAAATGTTTTATTTTTGAACGTCAGTTCACATTTGTAGGTAGATCATCAGTTTTAAAGCTAAAATTAGCATGTTTAAAGTGATTTTCATGCTTCCAGGGGCCCGGGAAGTGAATTAAATACCATTTGGAGGCATTTAATGTTCAAGCAAAAACTGGTGATTTTTGATAAAAGAGATAACACCCCCCCATTACGTCATGCTTCAGAAAGGTGAAAAATGGTCCGTTTTCAAATGTTTTATTTTTGAAGGTCAGTTCACATTTGTAGGTAGATCATCAGTTTTAGAGCTAAAATTAGCATGTTTAAAGTGATTTTCATGCTTCCAGGGGCCCGGGAAGTGAATTAAATACCATTTGGAGGCATTTAATGTTCAAGCAAAAACAGGTGAGTTTTGACAAAAGAGATAACACCCCCCCATTACGTCATGCTTCAGAAAGGTGAAAAATTGTCCGTTTTCAAATGTTTTATTTTTGAAAGTCAGTTCACATTTGTAGGTAGATCATCAGTTTTAGAGCTAAAATTAGCATGTTTAAAGTGATTTTCATGCTTCCAGGGGCCCGGGAAGTGAATTAAATACCATTTGGAGGCATTTAATGTTCAAACAAAAACAGGTGATTTTTGACAAAAGAGATAACACCCCCCCATTACGTCATGCTGCAGAAAGGTGAAAAATGGTCCGTTTTCAAATGTTTTATTTTTTAACGTCAGTTCACATTTGTAGGTAGATCATCAGTTTTAGAGCTAAAATTAGCATGTTTAAAGTGATTTTCATGCTCCCAGGGGCCCAAAACACAAGATTTGTGGAATGGTTAAAAGTGCATGAAAATGGCCAATTTACTCACTCTGAGGTCTCAAAAAGTGTTTCTTCACCCCGGGAAGTGAATTAAATACCATTTGGAGGCATTTAATGTTCAAGCAAAAACAGGTGATTTTTGACAAAAGAGATAACACCCCCCCATTACGTCATGCTTCAGAAAGGTGAAAAATGGTCCGTTTTCAAATGTTTTATTTTTGAACGTCAGTTCACATTTGTAGGTAGATCATCAGTTTTAGAGCTAAAATTAGCATGTTTAAAGTGATTTTCATGCGTCCAGGGGCCCGGGAAGTGAATTAAATACCATTTGGAGGCATTTAATGTTCAAGCAAAAACAGGTGATTTTTGACAAAAGAGATAACACCCCCCATTACGTCATGCTTCAGAAAGGTGAAAAATAGTCCGTTTTCAAATGTTTTATTTTTGAACGTCAGTTCACATTTGTAGGTAGATCATCAGTTTTAGAGCTAAAATAAGCATGTTTAAAGTGATTTTCATGCTTCCAGGGGCCCGGGAAGTGAATTAAATACCATTTGGAGGCATTTAATGTTCAAGCAAAAACAGGTGATTTTTGACAAAAGAGATAACACCCCCCCCATTACGTCATGCTGCAGAAAGGTGAAAAATGGTCCGTTTTCAAATGTTTTATTTTTTAACGTCAGTTCACATTTGTAGGTAGATCATCAGTTTTAGAGCTAAAATTAGCATGTTTAAAGTGATTTTCATGCTTCCAGGGGCCCAAAACACAAGATTTGTGAAATGGTTAAAAGTGCATGAAAATGGCCAATTTACTCACTCTGAGGTCTCAAAAAGTGTTTCTTCACCCCGGGAAGTGCATTAAATACCATTTGGAGGCATTTAATGTTCAAGCAAAAACAGGTGATTTTTGACAAAAGAGATAACACCCCCCCATTACGTCATGCTTCAGAAAGGTGAAAAATGGTCCGTTTTCAAATGTTTTTATTTTTGAACGTCAGTTCACATTTGTAGGTAGATCATCAGTTTTAGAGCTAAAATAAGCATGTTTAAAGTGATTTTCATGCTTCCAGGGGCCCGGGAAGTGAATTAAATACCATTTGGAGGCATTTAATGTTCAAGCAAAAACAGGTGATTTTTGACAATGGGATAACACCCTCCAATTACGTCATGCTTCAGAAAGGTGAAAAATGGTCCGTTTTCAAATGTTTTATTTTTGAACGTCAGTTCACATTTGTAGGTAGATCATCAGTTTTAGAGCTAAAATTAGCATGTTTAAAGTGATTTTCATGCTTCCAGGGGCCCGGGAAGTGAATTAAATACCATTTGGAGGCATTTAATGTTCAAGCAAAAACAGGTGATTTTTGACAAAGGGATAACACCCTCCCATTACGTCATGCTTCAGAAAGGTGAAATATGGTCCGTTTTCAAATGTTTTATTTTTGAACGTCAGTTCACATTTGTAGGTAGATCATCAGTTTTAGAGCTAAAATTAGCATGTTTAAAGTGATTTTCATGCTTCCAGGGGCCCGGGAAGTGAATTAAATACCATTTGGAGGCATTTAATGTTCAAGCAAAAACAGGTGATTTTTGACAAAAGAGATAACACCCCCATTACGTCATGCTTCAGAAAGGTGAAAAATTGTCCGTTTTCAAATGTTTTATTTTTGAACGTCAGTTCACATTTGTAGGTAGATCATCAGTTTTAGAGCTAATTTAGCATGTTTAAAGTGATTTTCATGCTTCCACGGGCCCGGGAAGTGAATTAAATACCATTTGGAGGCATTTAATGTTCAAGCAAAAACAGGTGATTTTTGACAAAAGAGATAACACCCCCCCATTACGTCATGCTTCAGAAAGGTGAAAAATGGTCCGTTTTCAAATGTTTTATTTTTGAACGTCAGTTCACATTTGTAGGTAGATCATCAGTTTTAGAGCTAAAATTAGCATGTTTAAAGTGATTGTCATGCTTCCAGGGGCCCGGGAAGTGAATTAAATACCATTTGGAGGCATTTAATGTTCAAGCAAAAACAGGTGATTTTTGACAAAAGAGATAACACCCCCCCATTACGTCATGCTTCAGAAAGGTGAAAAATGGTCCGTTTTCAAATGTTTTATTTTTGAACGTCAGTTCACATTTGTAGGTAGATCATCAGTTTTAGAGCTAAAATTAGCATGTTTAAAGTGATTTTCATGCTTCCAGGGGCCCGGGAAGTGAATTAAATACCATTTGGAGGCATTTAATGTTCAAGCATAAACAGGTGATTTTTGACAAAAGAGATAACACCCCCCCATTACGTCATGCTTCAGAAAGGTGAAAAATTGTCCGTTTTCAAATGTTTTATTTTTGAAAGTCAGTTCACATTTGTAGGTAGATCATCAGTTTTAGAGCTAAAATTAGCATGTTTAAAGTGATTTTCATGCTTCCAGGGGCCCGGGAAGTGAATTAAATACCATTTGGAGGCATTTAATGTTCAAGCAAAAACAGGTGATTTTTGACAAAAGAGATAACACCCCCCCATTACGTCATGCTTCAGAAAGGTGAAAAATGGTCCGTTTTCAAATGTTTTATTTTTGAACGTCAGTTAACATTTGTAGGTAGATCATCAGTTTTAGAGGTAAAATAAGCATGTTCAAAGTGATTTTCATGCTTCCAGGGGCCCGGGAAGTGAATTAAATACCATTTGGAGGCATTTAATGTTCAAGCAAAAACAGGTGATTTTTGACAAAAGAGATAACACCCCCCCATTACGTCATGCTGCAGAAAGGTGAAAAATGGTCAGTTTTGAAATGTTGTATTTTTTAACGTCAGTTCACATTTGTAGGTAGATCATCAGTTTTAGAGCTAAAATTAGCATGTTTAAAGTGATTTTCATGCTTCCATGGGCCCAAAACACAAGATTTGTGAAATGGTTAAAAGTGCATGAAAATGGCCAATTTACTCACTCTGAGGTCTCAAAAAGTGTTTCTTCACCCCGGGAAGTGAATTAAATACCATTTGGAGGCATTTAATGTTCAAGCAAAAACAGGTGATTTTTGACAAAAGAGATAACACCCCCCCATTACGTCATGCTTCAGAAAGGTGAAAAATTGTCCGTTTTCAAATGTTTTATTTTTGAAAGTCAGTTCACATTTGTAGGTAGATCATCAGTTTTAGAGCTAAAATTAGCATGCTTAAAGTGATTTTCATGCTTCCAGGGGCCCGGGAAGTGAATTAAATACCATTTGGAGGCATTTAATGTTCAAGCAAAAACAGGTGATTTTTGACAAAAGAGATAACACCCCCCCCCATTACGTCATGCTTCAGAAAGGTGAAAAATGGTCCGTTTTCAAATGTTTTATTTTTGAACGTCAGTTCACATTTGTAGGTAGATCATCAGTTTTAGAGCTAAAATAAGCATGTTTAAAGTGATTTTCATGCTTCCAGGGGCCCGGGAAGTGAATTAAATACCATTTGGAGGCATTTAATGTTCAAGCAAAAACAGGTGATTTTTGACAAAAGAGATAACACCCCCCCATTACGTCATGCTGCAGAAAGGTGAAAAATGGTCCGTTTTCAAATGTTTTATTTTTTAACGTCAGTTCACATTTGTAGGTAGATCATCAGTTTTAGAGCTAAAATTAGCATGTTTAAAGTGATTTTCATGCTTCCAGGGGCCCAAAACACAAGATTTGTGAAATGGTTAAAAGTGCATGAAAATGGCCAATTTACTCACTCTGAGGTCTCAAAAAGTGTTTCCTCACCCCGGGAAGTGCATTAAATACCATTTGGAGGCATTTAATGTTCAAGCAAAAACAGGTGATTTTTGACAAAAGAGATAACACCCCCCCATTACGTCATGCTTCAGAAAGGTGAAAAATGGTCCGTTTTCAAATGTTTTTATTTTTGAACGTCAGTTCACATTTGTAGGTAGATCATCAGTTTTAGAGCTAAAATAAGCATGTTTAAAGTGATTTTCATGCTTCCAGGGGCCCGGGAAGTGAATTAAATACCATTTGGAGGCATTTAATGTTCAAGCAAAAACAGGTGATTTTTGACAATGGGATAACACCCTCCCATTACGTCATGCTTCAGAAAGGTGAAAAATGGTCCGTTTTCAAATGTTTTATTTTTGAACGTCAGTTCACATTTGTAGGTAGATCATCAGTTTTAGAGCTAAAATTAGCATGTTTAAAGTGATTTTCATGCTTCCAGGGGCCCGGGAAGTGAATTAAATACCATTTGGAGGCATTTAATGTTCAAGCAAAAACAGGTGATTTTTGACAAAGGGATAACACCCTCCCATTACGTCATGCTTCAGAAAGGTGAAAAATGGTCCGTTTTCAAATGTTTTATTTTTGAACGTCAGTTCACATTTGTAGGTAGATCATCAGTTTTAGAGCTAAAATTAGCATGTTTAAAGTGATTTTCATGCTTCCAGGGGCCCGGGAAGTGAATTAAATACCATTTGGAGGCATTTAATGTTCAAGCAAAAACAGGTGATTTTTGACAAAAGAGATAACACCCCCATTACGTCATGCTTCAGAAAGGTGAAAAATTGTCCGTTTTCAAATGTTTTATTTTTGAACGTCAGTTCACATTTGTAGGTAGATCATCAGTTTTAGAGCTAATTTAGCATGTTTAAAGTGATTTTCATGCTTCCAGGGGCCCGGGAAGTGAATTAAATACCATTTGGAGGCATTTAATGTTCAAGCAAAAACAGGTGATTTTTGACAAAAGAGATAACACCCCCCCATTACGTCATGCTTCAGAAAGGTGAAAAATGGTCCGTTTTCAAATGTATTATTTTTGAACGTCAGTTCACATTTGTAGGTAGATCATCAGTTTTAGAGCTAAAATTAGCATGTTGAAAGTGATTTTCATGCTTCCAGGGGCCCGGGAAGTGAATTAAATACCATTTGGAGGCATTTAATGTTCAAGCAAAAACAGGTGATTTTTGACAAAAGAGTTAACACCCCCCCCATTACGTCATGCTTCAGAAAGGTGAAAAATTGTCCGTTTTCAAATGTTTTATTTTTGAAAGTCAGTTCACATTTGTAGGTAGATCATCAGTTTTAGAGCTAAAATTAGCATGTTTAAAGTGATTGTCATGCTTCCAGGGGCCCGGGAAGTGAATTAAATACCATTTGGAGGCATTTAATGTTCAAGCAAAAACAGGTGATTTTTGACAAAAGAGATAACACCCCCCCATTACGTCATGCTTCAGAAAGGTGAAAAATGGTCCGTTTTCAAATGTTTTATTTTTGAACGTCAGTTCACATTTGTAGGTAGATCATCAGTTTTAGAGCTAAAATTAGCATGTTTAAAGTGATTTTCATGCTTCCAGGGGCCCGGGAAGTGAATTAAATACCATTTGGAGGCATTTAATGTTCAAGCAAAAACAGGTGATTTTTGACAAAAGAGATAACACCCCCCCATTACGTCATGCTTCAGAAAGGTGAAAAATTGTCCGTTTTCAAATGTTTTATTTTTGAAAGTCAGTTCACATTTGTAGGTAGATCATCAGTTTTAGAGCTAAAATTAGCATGTTTAAAGTGATTTTCATGCTTCCAGGGCCCGGGAAGTGAATTAAATACCATTTGGAGGCATTTAATGTTCAAGCAAAAACAGGTGATTTTTGACAAAAGAGATAACACCCCCCCATTACGTCATGCTTCAGAAAGGTGAAAAATGGTCCGTTTTCAAATGTTTTATTTTTGAACGTCAGTTCACATTTGTAGGTAGATCATCAGTTTTAGAGGTAAAATAAGCATGTTCAAAGTGATTTTCATGCTTCCAGGGGCCCGGGAAGTGAATTAAATACCATTTGGAGGCATTTAATGTTCAAGCAAAAACAGGTGATTTTTGACAAAAGAGATAACACCCCCCCATTACGTCATGCTGCAGAAAGGTGAAAAATGGTCAGTTTTGAAATGTTGTATTTTTTAACGTCAGTTCACATTTGTAGGTAGATCATCAGTTTTAGAGCTAAAATTAGCATGTTTAAAGTGATTTTCATGCTTCCATGGGCCCAAAACACAAGATTTGTGAAATGGTTAAAAGTGCATGAAAATGGCCAATTTACTCACTCTGAGGTCTCAAAAAGTGTTTCTTCACCCCGGGAAGTGAATTAAATACCATTTGGAGGCATTTAATGTTCAAGCAAAAACAGGTGATTTTTGACAAAAGAGATAACACCCCCCCATTACGTCATGCTTCAGAAAGGTGAAAAATTGTCCGTTTTCAAATGTTTTATTTTTGAAAGTCAGTTCACATTTGTAGGTAAATCATCAGTTTTAGAGCTAAAATTAGCATGCTTCAAGTGATTTTCATGCTTCCAGGGGCCCGGGAAGTGAATTAAATACCATTTGGAGGCATTTAATGTTCAAGCAAAAACAGGTGATTTTTGACAAAAGAGATAACACCCCCCCCATTACGTCATGCTTCAGAAAGGTGAAAAATGGTCCGTTTTCAAATGTTTTATTTTTGAACGTCAGTTCACATTTGTAGGTAGATCATCAGTTTTAGAGCTAAAATTAGCATGTTTAAAGTGATTTTCATGCTTCCAGGGGCCCGGGAAGTGAATTAAATACCATTTGGAGGCATTTAATGTTCAAGCAAAAACAGGTGATTTTTGACAAAAGAGATAACACCCCCCCATTACGTCATGCTGCAGAAAGGTGAAAAATGGTCCGTTTTCAAATGTTTTATTTTTAAACGTCAGTTCACATTTGTAGGTAGATCATCAGTTTTAGAGCTAAAATTAGCATGTTTAAAGAGATTTTCAAGCTTCCAGGAGCCCAAAACACAAGATTTGTGGAATGGTTAAAAGTGCATGAAAATGGCCAATTTACTCACTCTGAGGTCTCAAAAAGTGTTTCTTCACCCTGGGAAGTGAATTAAATACCATTTGGAGACATTTAATGTTCAAGCAAAAACAGGTGATTTTTGACAAAAGAGATAACACCCCCCATTACGTCATGCTTCAGAAAGGTAAAAAATTGTCCGTTTTCAAATGTTTTATTTTTGAAAGTCAGTTCACATTTGTAAGTAGATCATCAGTTTTAGAGCTAAAATTAGCATGTTTAAAGTGATTTTCATGCTTCCAGGGGCCCGGGAAGTGAATTAAATACCATTTGGAGGCATTTAATGTTCAAGCAAAAACAGGTGATTTTTGACAAAAGAGATAACACCCCCCCCATTACGTCATGCTTCAGAAAGGTGAAAAATGGTCCGTTTTCAAATGTTTTATTTTTGAACGTCAGTTCACATTTGTAGGTAGATCATCAGTTTTAGAGCTAAAATAAGCATGTTTAAAGTGATTTTCATGCTTCCAGGGGCCCGGGAAGTGAATTAAATACCATTTGGAGGCATTTAATGTTCAAGCAAAAACAGGTGATTTTTGACAAAGGGATAACACCCTCCCATTACGTCATGCTTCAGAAAGGTGAAAAATGGTCCGTTTTCAAATGTTTTATTTTTGAACGTCAGTTCACATTTGTAGGTAGATCATCAGTTTTAGAGCTAAAATTAGCATGTTTAAAGTGATTTTCATACTTCCAGGGGCCCGGGAAGTTAATTAAATACCATTTGGAGGCATTTAATGTTCAAGCAAAAACAGGTGATTTTTGACAAAAGAGATAACACCCCCCTTTACGTCATGCTTCAGAAAGGTGAAAAATTGTCCGTTTTCAAATGTTTTATTTTTGAACGTCAGTTCACATTTGTAGGTAGATCATCAGTTTTGGAGCTAATTTAGCATGTTTAAAGTGATTTTCATGCTTCCAGGGGCCCGGGAAGTGAATTAAATACCATTTGGAGGCATTTAATGTTCAAGCAAAAACAGGTGATTTTTGACAAAAGAGATAACACCCCCCCCATTACGTCATGCTGCAGAAAGGTGAAAAATGGTCAGTTTTCAAATGTTTTATTTTTTAACGTCAGTTCACATTTGTAGGTAGATCATCAGTTTTAGAGCTAAAATTAGCATGTTTAAAGTGATTTTCATGCTTCCATGGGCCCAAAACACAAGATTTGTGAAATGGTTAAAAGTGCATGAAAATGGCCAATTTACTCACTCTGAGGTCTCAAAAAGTGTTTCTTCACCCCGGGAAGTGAATTAAATACCATTTGGAGGCATTTAATGTTCAAGCAAAAACAGGTGATTTTTGACAAAAGAGATAACACCCCCCCCATTACGTCATGCTTCAGAAAGGTGGAAAATGGTCCGTTTTCAAATGTTTTATTTTTGAACGTCAGTTCACATTTGTAGGTAGATCATCAGTTTTAGAGCTAAAATTAGCATGTTTAAAGTGATTTTCATGCTTCCAGGGGCCCAGGAAGTGAATTAAATACCATTTGGAGGCATTTAATGTTCAAGCAAAAACAGGTGATTTTTGACAAAAGAGATAACACCCCCCCATTACGTCATGCTTCAGAAAGGTGAAAAATGGTCCGTTTTCAAATGTTTTTATTTTTGAACGTCAGTTCACATTTGTAGGTAGATCATCAGTTTTAGAGCTAAAATAAGCATGTTTAAAGTGATTTTCATGCTTCCAGGGGCCCGGGAAGTGAATTAAATACCATTTGGAGGCATTTAATGTTCAAGCAAAAACAGGTGATTTTTGACAATGGGATAACACCCTCCAATTACGTCATGCTTCAGAAAGGTGAAAAATGGTCCGTTTTCAAATGTTTTATTTTTGAACGTCAGTTCACATTTGTAGGTAGATCATCAGTTTTAGAGCTAAAATTAGCATGTTTAAAGTGATTTTCATGCTTCCAGGGGCCCGGGAAGTGAATTAAATACCATTTGGAGGCATTTAATGTTCAAGCAAAAACAGGTGATTTTTGACAAAGGGATAACACCCTCCCATTACGTCATGCTTCAGAAAGGTGAAAAATGGTCCGTTTTCAAATGTTTTATTTTTGAACGTCAGTTCACATTTGTAGGTAGATCATCAGTTTTAGAGCTAATTTAGCATGTTTAAAGTGATTTTCATGCTTCCACGGGCCCGGGAAGTGAATTAAATACCATTTGGAGGCATTTAATGTTCAAGCAAAAACAGGTGATTTTTGACAAAAGAGATAACACCCCCCCATTACGTCATGCTTCAGAAAGGTGAAAAATGGTCCGTTTTCAAATGTTTTATTTTTGAACGTCAGTTCACATTTGTAGGTAGATCATCAGTTTTAGAGCTAAAATTAGCATGTTTAAAGTGATTGTCATGCTTCCAGGGGCCCGGGAAGTGAATTAAATACCATTTGGAGGCATTTAATGTTCAAGCAAAAACAGGTGATTTTTGACAAAAGAGATAACACCCCCCCATTACGTCATGCTTCAGAAAGGTGAAAAATGGTCCGTTTTCAAATGTTTTATTTTTGAACGTCAGTTCACATTTGTAGGTAGATCATCAGTTTTAGAGCTAAAATTAGCATGTTTAAAGTGATTTTCATGCTTCCAGGGGCCCGGGAAGTGAATTAAATACCATTTGGAGGCATTTAATGTTCAAGCAAAAACAGGTGATTTTTGACAAAAGAGATAACACCCCCCCATTACGTCATGCTTCAGAAAGGTGAAAAATGGTCCGTTTTCAAATGTTTTATTTTTGAACGTCAGTTAACATTTGTAGGTAGATCATCAGTTTTAGAGGTAAAATAAGCATGTTCAAAGTGATTTTCATGTTTCCAGGGGCCCGGGAAGTGAATTAAATACCATTTGGAGGCATTTAATGTTCAAGCAAAAACAGGTGATTTTTGACAAAAGAGATAACACCCCCCCATTACGTCATGCTGCAGAAAGGTGAAAAATGGTCAGTTTTGAAATGTTGTATTTTTTAACGTCAGTTCACATTTGTAGGTAGATCATCAGTTTTAGAGCTAAAATGAGCATGTTTAAAGTGATTTTCATGCTTCCATGGGCCCAAAACACAAGATTTGTGAAATGGTTAAAAGTGCATGAAAATGGCCAATTTACTCACTCTGAGGTCTCAAAAAGTGTTTCTTCACCCCGGGAAGTGAATTAAATACCATTTGGAGGCATTTAATGTTCAAGCAAAAACAGGTGATTTTTGACAAAAGAGATAACACCCCCCCATTACGTCATGCTTCAGAAAGGTGAAAAATTGTCCGTTTTCAAATGTTTTATTTTTGAAAGTCAGTTCACATTTGTAGGTAGATCATCAGTTTTAGAGCTAAAATTAACATGCTTAAAGTGATTTTCATGCTTCCAGGGGCCCGGGAAGTGAATTAAATACCATTTGGAGGCATTTAATGTTCAAGCAAAAACAGGTGATTTTTGACAAAAGAGATAACACCCCCCCATTACGTCATGCTTCAGAAAGGTGAAAAATGGTCCGTTTTCAAATGTTTTATTTTTGAACGTCAGTTCACATTTGTAGGTAGATCATCAGTTTTAGAGCTAAAATTAGCATGTTTAAAGTGATTTTCATGCTTCCAGGGGCCCGGGAAGTGAATTAAATACCATTTGGAGGCATTTAATGTTCAAGCAAAAACAGGTGATTTTTGACAAAAGAGATAACACCCCCCCATTACGTCATGCTGCAGAAAGGTGAAAAATGGTCCGTTTTCAAATGTTTTATTTTTTAACGTCAGTTCACATTTGTAGGTAGATCATCAGTTTTAGAGCTAAAATTAGCATGTTTAAAGTGATTTTCATGCTTCCAGGGGCCCAAAACACAAGATTTGTGAAATGGTTAAAAGTGCATGAAAATGGCCAATTTACTCACTCTGAGGTCTCAAAAAGTGTTTCTTCACCCCGGGAAGTGCATTAAATACCATTTGGAGGCATTTAATGTTCAAGCAAAAACAGGTGATTTTTGACAAAAGAGATAACACCCCCCCATTACGTCATGCTTCAGAAAGGTGAAAAATTGTCCGTTTTCAAATGTTTTATTTTTGAAAGTCAGTTCACATTTGTAGGTACATCATCAGTTTTAGAGCTAAAATTAGCATGTTTGAAGTGATTGTCATGCTTCCAGGGGCCCGGGAAGTGAATTAAATACCATTTGGAGGCATTTAATGTTCAAGCAAAAACAGGTGATTTTTGACAATGGGATAACACCCTCCCATTACGTCATGCTTCAGAAAGGTGAAAAATGGTCCGTTTTCAAATGTTTTATTTTTGAACGTCAGTTCACATTTGTAGGTAGATCATCAGTTTTAGAGCTAAAATTAGCATGTTTAAAGTGATTTTCATGCTTCCAGGGGCCCGGGAAGTGAATTAAATACCATTTGGAGGCATTTAATGTTCAAGCAAAAACAGGTGATTTTTGACAAAGGGATAACACCCTCCCATTACGTCATGCTTCAGAAAGGTGAAAAATGGTCCGTTTTCAAATGTTTTATTTTTGAACGTCAGTTCACATTTGTAGGTAGATCATCAGTTTTAGAGCTAAAATTAGCATGTTTAAAGTGATTTTCATGCTTCCAGGGGCCCGGGAAGTGAATTAAATACCATTTGGAGGCATTTAATGTTCAAGCAAAAACAGGTGATTTTTGACAAAAGAGATAACACCCCCATTACGTCATGCTTCAGAAAGGTGAAAAATTGTCCGTTTTCAAATGTTTAATTTTTGAACGTCAGTTCACATTTGTAGGTAGATCATCAGTTTTAGAGCTAATTTAGCATGTTTAAAGTGATTTTCATGCTTCCAGGGGCCCGGGAAGTGAATTAAATACCATTTGGAGGCATTTAATGTTCAAGCAAAAACAGGTGATTTTTGACAAAAGAGATAACACCCCCCCATTACGTCATGCTTCAGAAAGGTGAAAAATGGTCCGTTTTCAAATGTATTATTTTTGAACGTCAGTTCACATTTGTAGGTAGATCATCAGTTTTAGAGCTAAAATTAGCATGTTGAAAGTGATTTTCATGCTTCCAGGGGCCCGGGAAGTGAATTAAATACCATTTGGAGGCATTTAATGTTCAAGCAAAAACAGGTGATTTTTGACAAAAGAGTTAACACCCCCCCCATTACGTCATGCTTCAGAAAGGTGAAAAATTGTCCGTTTTCAAATGTTTTATTTTTGAAAGTCAGTTCACATTTGTAGGTAGATCATCAGTTTTAGAGCTAAAATTAGCATGTTTAAAGTGATTGTCATGCTTCCAGGGGCCCGGGAAGTGAATTAAATACCATTTGGAGGCATTTAATGTTCAAGCAAAAACAGGTGATTTTTGACAAAAGAGATAACACCCCCCCATTACGTCATGCTTCAGAAAGGTGAAAAATGGTCCGTTTTCAAATGTTTTATTTTTGAACGTCAGTTCACATTTGTAGGTAGATCATCAGTTTTAGAGCTAAAATTAGCATGTTTAAAGTGATTTTCATGCTTCCAGGGGCCCGGGAAGTGAATTAAATACCATTTGGAGGCATTTAATGTTCAAGCAAAAACAGGTGATTTTTGACAAAAGAGATAACACCCCCCCATTACGTCATGCTTCAGAAAGGTGAAAAATTGTCCGTTTTCAAATGTTTTATTTTTGAAAGTCAGTTCACATTTGTAGGTAGATCATCAGTTTTAGAGCTAAAATTAGCATGTTTAAAGTGATTTTCATGCTTCCAGGGGCCCGGGAAGTGAATTAAATACCATTTGGAGGCATTTAATGTTCAAGCAAAAACAGGTGATTTTTGACAAAAGAGATAACACCCCCCCATTACGTCATGCTTCAGAAAGGTGAAAAATGGTCCGTTTTCAAATGTTTTATTTTTGAACGTCAGTTCACATTTGTAGGTAGATCATCAGTTTTAGAGGTAAAATAAGCATGTTCAAAGTGATTTTCATGCTTCCAGGGGCCCGGGAAGTGAATTAAATACCATTTGGAGGCATTTAATGTTCAAGCAAAAACAGGTGATTTTTGACAAAAGAAATAACACCCCCCCATTACGTCATGCTGCAGAAAGGTGAAAAATGGTCAGTTTTGAAATGTTGTATTTTTTAACGTCAGTTCACATTTGTAGGTAGATCATCAGTTTTAGAGCTAAAATTAGCATGTTTAAAGTGATTTTCATGCTTCCATGGGCCCAAAACACAAGATTTGTGAAATGGTTAAAAGTGCATGAAAATGGCCAATTTACTCACTCTGAGGTCTCAAAAAGTGTTTCTTCACCCCGGGAAGTGAATTAAATACCATTTGGAGGCATTTAATGTTCAAGCAAAAACAGGTGATTTTTGACAAAAGAGATAACACCCCCCCCATTACGTCATGCTTCAGAAAGGTGAAAAATGGTCCGTTTTCAAATGTTTTATTTTTGAACGTCAGTTCACATTTGTAGGTAGATCATCAGTTTTAGAGCTAAAATTAGCATGTTTAAAGTGATTTTCATGCTTCCAGGGGCCCGGGAAGTGAATTAAATACCATTTGGAGGCATTTAATGTTCAAGCAAAAACAGGTGATTTTTGACAAAAGAGATAACACCCCCCCCATTACGTCATGCTTCAGAAAGGTGAAAAATGGTCCGTTTTCAAATGTTTTATTTTTGAACGTCAGTTCACATTTGTAGGTAGATCATCAGTTTTAGAGCTAAAATTAGCATGTTTAAAGTGATTTTCATGCTTCCAGGGGCCCGGGAAGTGAATTAAATACCATTTGGAGGCATTTAATGTTCAAGCAAAAACAGGTGATTTTTGACAAAATAGATAACACCCCCCCATTACGTCATGCTGCAGAAAGGTGAAAAATGGTCAGTTTTCAAATGTTTTATTTTTTAACGTCAGTTCACATTTGTAGGTAGATCATCAGTTTTAGAGCTAAAATTAGCATGTTTAAAGTGATTTTCATGCTTCCAGGGGCCCAAAACACAAGATTTGTGGAATGGTTAAAAGTGCATGAAAATGGCCAATTTACTAACTCTGAGGTCTCAAAAAGTGTTTCTTCACCCCGGGAAGTGAATTAAATACCATTTGGAGGCATTTAATGTTCAAGCAAAAACAGGTGATTTTTGACAAAAGAGATAACACCCCCCCATTACGCCATGCTTCAGAAAGGTGAAAAATGGTCCGTTTTCAAATGTTTTATTTTTGAACGTCAGTTCACATTTGTAGGTAGATCATCAGTTTTAGAGCTAAAATTAGCATGTTTAAAGTGATTTTCATGCTTCCAGGGGCCCGGGAAGTGAATTAAATACCATTTGGAGGTATTTAATGTTCAAGCAAAAACAGATGATTTTTGACAAAGGGATAACACCCCCCCATTACGTCATGCTTCAGAAAGGTGAAAAATGGTCCGTTTTCAAATGTTTAATTTTTGAACGTCAGTTCACATTTGTAGGTAGATCATCAGTTTTAAAGCTAAAATTAGCATGTTTAAAGTGATTTTCATGCTTCCAGGGGCCCGGGAAGTGAATTAAATACCATTTGGAGGCATTTCATGTTCAAGCAAAAACAGGTGATTTTTGATAAAAGAGATAACACCCCCCCATTACGTCATGCTTCAGAAAGGTGAAAAATGGTCCGTTTTCAAATGTTTTATTTTTGAAGGTCAGTTCACATTTGTAGGTAGATCATCAGTTTTAGAGCTAAAATTAGCATGTTTAAAGTGATTTTCATGCTTCCAGGGGCCCGGGAAGTGAATTAAATACCATTTGGAGGCATTTAATGTTCAAGCAAAAACAGGTGAGTTTTGACAAAAGAGATAACACCCCCCCATTACGTCATGCTTCAGAAAGGTGAAAAATGGTCCGTTTTCAAATGTTTTATTTTTGAACGTCAGTTTACATTTGTAGGTAGATCATCAGTTTTAGAGCTAAAATTAGCATGTTTAAAGTGATTTTCATGCGTCCAGGGGCCCGGGAAGTGAATTAAATACCATTTGGAGGCATTTAATGTTCAAGCAAAAACAGGTGATTTTTGACAAAAGAGATAACATCCCCCCCATTACGTCATGCTTCAGAAAGGTGAAAAATGGTCCGTTTTCAAATGTTTTATTTTTGAACGTCAGTTCACATTTGTAGGTAGATCATCAGTTTTAGAGCTAAAATAAGCATGTTTAAAGTGATTTTCATGCTTCCAGGGGCCCGGGAAGTGAATTAAATACCATTTGGAGGCATTTAATGTTCAAGCAAAAACAGGTGATTTTTGACAAAAGAGATAACACCCCCCCCATTACATCATGCTGCAGAAAGGTGAAAAATGGTCCGTTTTCAAATGTTTTATTTTTTAACGTCAGTTCACATTTGTAGGTAGATCATCAGTTTTAGAGCTAACATTAGCATGTTTAAAGTGATTTTCATGCTTCCAGGGGCCCGGGAAGTGAATTAAATACCATTTGGAGGCATTTAATGTTAAAAAAAACAGGTGATTTTTGACAAAAGAGATAACACACCCCCATTACGTCATGCTGCAGAAAGGTGAAAAATGGTCCGTTTTCAAATGTTTTATTTTTTAACGTCAGTTCACATTTGTAGGTAGATAATCAGTTTTAGAGCTAAAATTAGCATGTTTAAAGTGATGTTCATGCTTCCAGGGGCCAAAAACACAAGATTTGTGGAATGGTTAAAAGTGCATGAAAATGGCCAATTTACTCACTCTAAGGTCTCAAAAAGTGTTTCTTCACCCCGGGAAGTGAATTAAATACCATTTGGAGGCATTTAATGTTCAAGCAAAAACAGGTGATTTTTGACAAAAGAGATAACACCCCCCCATTACGTCATGCTTCAGAAAGGTGAAAAATGGTCCGTTTTCAAATGTTTAATTTTTGAACGTCAGTTCACATTTGTAGGTAGATCATCAGTTTTAAAGCTAAAATTAGCATGTTTAAAGTGATTTTCATGCTTCCAGGGGCCCGGGAAGTGAATTAAATACCATTTGGAGGCATTTCATGTTCAAGCAAAAACAGGTGATTTTTGATAAAAGAGATAACACCCCCCCATTACGTCATGCTTCAGAAAGGTGAAAAATGGTCCGTTTTCAAATGTTTTATTTTTGAAGGTCAGTTCACATTTGTAGGTAGATCATCAGTTTTAGAGCTAAAATTAGCATGTTTAAAGTGATTTTCATGCTTCCAGGGGCCCGGGAAGTGAATTAAATACCATTTGGAGGCATTTAATGTTCAAGCAAAAACAGGTGAGTATTGACAAAAGAGATAACACCCCCCATTACGTCATGCTTCAGAAAGGTGAAAAATTGTCCGTTTTCAAATGTTTTATTTTTGAAAGTCAGTTCACATTTGTAGGTAGATCATCAGTTTTAGAGCTAAAATTAGCATGTTTAAAGTGATTTTCATGCTTCCAGGGGCCCGGGAAGTGAATTAAATACCATTTGGAGGCATTTAATGTTCAAACAAAAACAGGTGATTTTTGACAAAAGAGATAACACCCCCCCATTACGTCATGCTGCAGAAAGGTGAAAAATGGTCCGTTTTCAAATGTTTTATTTTTTAACGTCAGTTCACATTTGTAGGTAGATCATCAGTTTTAGAGCTAAAATTAGCATGTTTAAAGTGATTTTCATGCTCCCAGGGGCCCAAAACACAAGATTTGTGGAATGGTTAAAAGTGCATGAAAATGGCCAATTTACTCACTCTGAGGTCTCAAAAAGTGTTTCTTCACCCCGGGAAGTGAATTAAATACCATTTGGAGGCATTTAATGTTCAAGCAAAAACAGGTGATTTTTGACAAAAGAGATAACACCCCCCCATTACGTCATGCTTCAGAAAGGTGAAAAATGGTCCGTTTTCAAATGTTTTATTTTTGAACGTCAGTTCACATTTGTAGGTAGATCATCAGTTTTAGAGCTAAAATAAGCATGTTTAACGTGATTTTCATGCTTCCAGGGGCCCGGGAAGTGAATTAAATACCATTTGGAGGCATTTAATGTTCAAGCAAAAACAGGTGATTTTTGACAAAGGGATAACACCCCCCCATTACGTCATGCTTCAGAAAGGTGAAAAATGGTCCGTTTTCAAATGTTTTATTTTTGAACGTCAGTTTACATTTGTAGGTAGATCATCAGTTTTAGAGCTAAAATTAGCATGTTTAAAGTGATTTTCATGCGTCCAGGGGCCCGGGAAGTGAATTAAATACCATTTGGAGGCATTTAATGTTCAAGCAAAAACAGGTGATTTTTGACAAAAGAGATAACACCCCCCCATTACGTCATGCTTCAGAAAGGTGAAAAATGGTCCGTTTTCAAATGTTTTATTTTTGAACGTCAGTTCACATTTGTAGGTAGATCATCAGTTTTAGAGCTAAAATAAGCATGTTTAAAGTGATTTTCATGCTTCCAGGGGCCCGGGAAGTGAATTAAATACCATTTGGAGGCATTTAATGTTCAAGCAAAAACAGGTGATTTTTGACAAAAGAGATAACACCCCCCCCAATACGTCATGCTGCAGAAAGGTGAAAAATGGTCCGTTTTCAAATGTTTTATTTTTTAACGTCAGTTCACATTTGTAGGTAGATCATCAGTTTTAGAGCTAAAATTAGCATGTTTAAAGTGATTTTCATGCTTCCAGGGGCCCAAAACACAAGATTTGTGAAATGGTTAAAAGTGCATGAAAATGGCCAATTTACTCACTCTGAGGTCTCAAAAAGTGTTTCTTCACCCCGGGAAGTGAATTAAATACCATTTGGAGGCATTTAATGTTCAAGCAAAAACAGGTGATTTTTGACAAAAGAGATAACACCCCCCCATTACGTCATGCTTCAGAAAGGTGAAAAATGGTCCGTTTTCAAATGTTTTATTTTTGAACGTCAGTTCACATTTGTAGGTAGATCATCAGTTTTAGAGCTAAAATAAGCATGTTTAAAGTGATTTTCATGCTTCCAGGGGCCCGGGAAGTGAATTAAATACCATTTGGAGGCATTTCATGTTCAAGCAAAAACAGGTGATTTTTGAAATTGGGATAACACCCTCCCATTACGTCATGCTTCAGAAAGGTGAAAAATGGTCCGTTTTCAAATGTTTTATTTTTGAACGTCAGTTCACATTTGTAGGTAGATCATCAGTTTTAGAGCTAAAATTAGCATGTTTAAAGTGATTATCATGCTTCCAGGGGCCCGGGAAGTGAATTAAATACCATTTGGAGGCATTTAATGTTCAAGCAAAAACAGGTGATTTTTGACAAAAGAGATAACACCCCCCCCTTACGTCATGCTGCAGAAAGGTGAAAAATGGTCAGTTTTCAAATGTTTTATTTTTTAACGTCAGTTCACATTTGTAGGTAGATCATCAGTTTTAGAGCTAAAATTAGCATGTTTAAAGTGATTTTCATGCTTCCAGGGGCCCAAAACACAAGATTTGTGGAATGGTTAAAAGTGCATGAAAATGGCCAATTTACTCACTCTGAGGTCTCAAAAAGTGTTTCTTCACCCCGGGAAGTGAATTAAATACCATTTGGAGGCATTTAATGTTCAAGCAAAAACAGGTGATTTTTGACAAAAGAGATAACACCCCCCCCATTACGTCATGCTTCAGAAAGGTGAAAAATGGTCCGTTTTCAAATGTTTTATTTTTGAACGTCAGTTCACATTTGTAGGTAGATCATCAGTTTTAGAGCTAAAATAAGCATGTTTAACGTGATTTTCATGCTTCCAGGGGCCCGGGAAGTGAATTAAATACCATTTGGAGGCATTTAATGTTCAAGCAAAAACAGGTGATTTTTGACAAAGGGATAACACCCCCCCATTACGTCATGCTTCAGAAAGGTGAAAAATGGTCCGTTTTCAAATGTTTTATTTTTGAACGTCAGTTTACATGTGTAGGTAGATCATCAGTTTTAGAGCTAAAATTAGCATGTTTAAAGTGATTTTCATGCGTCCAGGGGCCCGGGAAGTGGATTAAATACCATTTGGAGGCATTTAATGTTCAAGCAAAAACAGGTGATTTTTGACAAAAGAGATAACACCCCCCCCATTACGTCATGCTTCAGAAAGGTGAAAAATGGTCCGTTTTCAAATGTTTTATTTTTGAACGTCAGTTCACATTTGTAGGTAGATCATCAGTTTTAGAGCTAAAATAAGCATGTTTAAAGTGATTTATATGCTTCCAGGGGCCCGGGAAGTGAATTAAATACCATTTGGAGGCATTTAATGTTCAAGCAAAAACAGGTGATTTTTGACAAAAGAGATAACACCCCCCCATTACGTCATGCTGCAGAAAGGTGAAAAATGGTCCGTTTTCAAATGTTTTATTTTTTAACGTCAGTTCACATTTGTAGGTAGATCATCAGTTTTAGAGCTAAAATTAGCATGTTTAAAGTGATTTTCATGCTTCCAGGGGCCCAAAACACAAGATTTGTGAAATGGTTAAAAGTGCATGAAAATGGCCAATTTACTCACTCTGAGGTCTCAAAAAGTGTTTCTTCACCCCGGGAAGTGAATTAAATACCATTTGGAGGCATTTAATGTTCAAGCAAAAACAGGTGATTTTTGACAAAAGAGATAACACCCCCCCATTACGTCATGCTTCAGAAAGGTGAAAAATGGTCCGTTTTCAAATGTTTTATTTTTGAACGTCAGTTCACATTTGTAGGTAGATCATCAGTTTTAGAGCTAAAATAAGCATGTTTAAAGTGATTTTCATGCTTCCAGGGGCCCGGGAAGTGAATTAAATACCATTTGGAGGCATTTAATGTTCAAGCAAAAACAGGTGATTTTTGACAATGGGATAACACCCTCCCATTACGTCATGCTTCAGAAAGGTGAAAAATGGTCCGTTTTCAAATGTTTTATTTTTGAACGTCAGTTCACATTTGTAGGTAGATCATCAGTTTTAGAGCTAAAATTAGCATGTTTAAAGTGATTTTCATGCTTCCAGGGGCCCGGGAAGTGAATTAAATACCATTTGGAGGCATTTAATGTTCAAGCAAAAACAGGTGATTTTTGACAAAATAGATAACACCCCCCCATTACGTCATGCTGCAGAAAGGTGAAAAATGGTCAGTTTTCAAATATTTATTTTTTAACGTCAGTTCACATTTGTAGGTAGATCATCAGTTTTAGAGCTAAAATTAGCATGTTTAAAGTGATTTTCATGCTTCCAGGGGCCCAAAACACAAGATTTGTGGAATGGTTAAAAGTGCATGAAAATGGCCAATTTACTCACTCTGAGGTCTCAAAAAGTGTTTCTTCACCCCGGGAAGTGAATTAAATACCATTTGGAGGCATTTAATGTTCAAGCAAAAACAGGTGATTTTTGACAAAAGAGATAACACCCCCCCATTACGTCATGCTTCAGAAAGGTGAAAAAGGGTCCGTTTTCAAATGTTTTATTTTTGAACGTCAGTTCACATTTGTAGGTAGATCATCAGTTTTAGAGCTAAAATTAGCATGTTTAAAGTGATTTTCATGCTTCCAGGGGCCCGGGAAGTGAATTAAATACCATTTGGAGGTATTTAATGTTCAAGCAAAAACAGGTGATTTTTGACAAAGGGATAACACCCCCCCATTACGTCATGCTTCAGAAAGGTGAAAAATGGTCCGTTTTCAAATGTTTTATTTTTGAACGTCAGTTCACATTTGTAGGTAGATCATCAGTTTTAGAGCTAAAATTAGCATGTTTAAAGTGATTTTCATGCTACCAGGGGCACGGGAAGTGAATTAAATACCATTTGGAGGCATTTAATGTTCAAGCAAAAACAGGTGATTTTTGACAAAAGAGATAACACCCCCCCCCCATTAC